>NC_090387.1:70093748-70428123 GCF_036365525.1 Heterodontus francisci
TATGCCTGTAATGTCCTTTGTTAATTAAGCAAACATTTAACAGTATATTGCTATGACAATGTCATCATTACAGTAGTTCAAAGTGAAGTGTAATGCCCAGCTTTGACAAGGTTTCATGTGGTATTGTGCAATGCTGGTTGAAGGTACTGTTGACTGTTAAATCCATGACTGTGCCTATGCTGTTCCTTACATCAAGATACACCATGAAAAATGTGGAATCTAATCGAGTGATGGTATTTGAGAAATTTTCATTTCGTGGTGCAGGAGGGAAGAGAAAAGATGGGCCATGAGAGTGGCACGAGTGGTGGGGCCACGGCTGTGGAAATACAGCAGATTAAACTACAAAATAATCTACCCTTCACTTGAGAATAAAAAATACAATCAAACTTTTTATGTTCAGAGCAATTGCACAATAAAATTCAGGAAGTACAACACACACACAATTAAAGTCTATACTAAACTGTTCCCTAAACAATTCTTAAAATTTAAACAAAATGTATACTGTGAGTGTAAAAAATGTTCCAAGGGTAAATACTAGCCTGGAAAACATTTATCTCTCCAGCTCCCCTGCATTCTTACTCTGCTTGCCTGATATACAGTCTTGGACGAGTATAAATTTCCTTCAGTGAAGGTGAGAAGACCAAGACCATATCACCAGCCCCAGACATAAAACTATACACCCTTGCTTCCTGGCCTCATTCGCAGGCTGAAACCAACTGTTTGCGACCTTATAGAGTCTGATTTGACCCAGAATCCTACCCATCACAAACACTACTGGTTTCAATCACCTACTCTATAAGCCCCTCTACCATTCAAACAATTATACCTTTCTTCACCACTTACAGATTTGGCTACTCACTCTTGGGGGCCCCCACCACACCCCATCTCCATGAACACTCCAAAATTACAAGTGTCAGCATTTTCCCCTTTTCTTTCACTGAATCACAATACACATTATGCTACACAGTCTGAGTGATACCTGTAGAAGTAACAAGTCGCTGCCATCAAACAATGGTGGTTTTCATTGCCACAACCAAAGTCTTCACAACTTACCCTATTTGTGTTTATCTAACACCATATCAAATTGAAATGCCTCAATAATTACTTGGAGTGGAGTAATTTGTGTAGATAAAAGCGACAGCCATTTTGAACGTGTAGCAACTCAAACAGCAATGGTCTGAATGACCTGTTTTTCCAGGGGTATCTTCATACTTCTACGGACTCAGTCTAGAAGCAAGCCCTTCAAGAAGTATCAACAGTAATAATGAGACAGGTAGGTTTGGGCAAATGGCATCAGATCTGATCCAATAAGATGAAAACATAGGGAAAAAGGTTGATCAAGATGGCAGTTGGATATTGATGTTTGAAAGCTGCAGCAATGCATTCCACTTGTTACATCTCAAACTTCCATTTGAAAACAGAAAACCAGGCGAAAATGCTAATTTTCCAATTTTATATCATGATGTAAGCACACTCATTTTCTCCAAAATACTTGACTAGAAATACTCAACTATTTTATGGACTGAGACTGGCATCTGTAGTGCAGTGCTACCTATATATATTGCATCAGGGTAGATTTACAGATTTAGCACATTATTACGCAGGGGAGTTCCAAGAACAGAACTGTATATTACATAATGAAACACATAGGCAAAATCATGGATCGCAGCTACTTACTGACCTATATAAGCACTCTTTTAAGAATAAAACCTACAAAGTAGGCTAACAGATACAGTGAGCTGTAGTTACAATATTATGTTACTTTGGTAAAACATTCACATGAACACTCTGCATTGAAACTTGACTGACAAAGCAGATGAAAAAAGATTTCTGCTGCTATGCCTGTAATGTATCAAACAATTTACAACATTGGCTTCAAAAAGGTCTCACATTAATCGCAAATTTTATAAGGTAAGTTCGGCACACCATGCACTTCATGGCTTCCCTTCCCCAACTGCTCATGGGTCACTGCGTCATATGGCAGGGCCATGACCCATGCAGATAAGGAAGGCCAAAGGCTTAATCCCTGATCTGTGCTGAGTTAGCCCATTCAGCTGGATGATGCAGATCTTTCAAAATAGACAAATTTTTCGATGAAGTTTTTTTTCAAGTTTTCCTACATATTAATGTAACATATCTTATAAAGATCTGAAATAACTGACTATTTGGCCAATATAAACAATGTTCTTAATACACAAACGCCAGATTAGTACAGTCATCAGTGTTAATCATTAGGTCCTTGCTTAACAGATGGCATGAAATGACATAATTAATTTGTGACAATGCACTTTATCTTCAATTACAACACTGGTAGTGTTCCTGAAGTCAAACTCAATAGAAAATAACATGGCACAAAAAGACATGTCCCACAGTTCCCCCATGCAAAAGACAAGTTTTAACAAACACATTCTGAACACTCTCACTTTCGGACTTTCTCTTTATGTTGCAGCTCATTTCGCAGGGTAGGATACAGGGCTTACTTGAAAGTCAGCTGATATCAAGTTGAATCTAAACCTTCAAACTTTGGCTATTTTTCTGTCCTATATGCAACAGAAATCAAAGCACGTTCGGGAATTTTACACAGAATTCACGCAATCCCGCTAGAACTTCCCTTGTTTCTACCTCTAAGTAAAATGCTCCAGATATAAGAATTACTGTTCTAGAGACCTGTCAGCTAGAATTTTACCGGGCCATTAAGAGCGAGTTTGAAGGCAGAGGGCCATAAAATGGGAGAACATATTTGGCCGAAAGTCTGACATCTTGACATCACTTTCGGATTTTACCAGCGGCAGGAACCATGGAGGATGGACTTCTGACATCAAAGCAGCAGGACACCAAATGAGGTAGTTGAAAGGCCAATTGACTCGAATTTTATGGGGCAATTTGGATTTTAGCAATGGCGCTCACAGACCCAGGCTTTGAAGCCCCGCGTGGTGAACCGAGGCGGCAAGGAAACGGGGAAATAGGTGCAGGCTCTGCAACAAAGTCATCATGAGTGTCAGCGTGTGGTGGCAGGATGGGTGGTGTACAAAGGGAACTGCCAGATGTCAGTAGAAGGTTGTGGGGGGAGAAGGTGCCAGGAGTGTGGGGTGTTTGGCCAGGGTCACATGGGGCAGTGACACTTGCCCCCATGGAGAGGACTCAGGGACAAGGGACAGGTTTGGGTAGTAATGGGGGGGGAGGCGGGGGGCATCCTGGTAGAAGGCCTAAGAATCAGAGAGACAGACACCTGCCATGTACCTCATTCACCCAGCCTCATGACCCCCATTGAGGAGGGGCAGCTCAGGGGGAGGGAATTCCAGTTACTGGTGCAGAGGGGCACATCAAAAATCACATGCACCCAGAAGAGCCCATTTTCAGAAGAGAGTCCACTGCCCAAGGCAGAACTTTCGCCAAATGGCCGAGCAGCAGTGTCTCCAAAGACTGGGGCTCTCCAGGGAAGATCACTGATCTCCTCACTATGCTGCAGAATGAACTGAGACCTATGGGGTTTGGTGGATACCCAATGCCAGTGGCTCTGAAGATCACTGTGGGTCTCAACATCAATGCTTCCAGGGATTCACCGGGGACATGTGTGGAATCTCCCAATCTGCAGCCCATCAGTGTATCAAGGTGGGGACCAATGCCACGTTCAAGAGGGCCGGTGACTACGTGTGCTACTGCACCAATGCGGAAAGTCAGGCAGGGAGGTCCAATGGGTTCGGGGGCCATCAGTGGACTCCCCCAGGAGCAAGGTGTAATCAACTGAACGCATATGACCATCAAGGCTCCCATGGACCAGCTAGTAGCCTTCATCAACAGGAAGGACTTCCATTCCATCAATGCCCAACTGGTCTGCGACCACCGAAAGCAAATTAGATTAGATTAGATTAGATTAGAGATACAGCACTGAAACAGGCCCTTCGGCCCACCGAGTCTGTGCCGAACATCAACCACCCATTTATACTAATCCTACACTAATCCCATATTCCTACCAAACATCCCCAACTGTCCCTATATTTCCCTACCACCTACCTATACTAGCGACAATTTATAATGGCCAATTTACCTATCAACCTGCAAGTCTTTTTGGCTTGTGGGAGGAAACCGGAGCACCCGGAGGAAACCCACGCAGACACAGGGAGAACTTGCAAACTCCACACAGGCAGTACCCGGAATCGAACCCGGGTCCCTGGAGCTGTGAGGCTGCGGTGCTAACCACTGCGCCGCGTTCAGGTGTGTGCACAGTTCCCGGGAAGCAGCCACGACGCATACATATTTCAGCAGTCCCAGGTCTCACAGCTTTTCCGGACCTTTGTGTGCCTTCAGGCATGGATACTTGGAAACAAAGGCTACCCACTAAAGATATGGCTACTCACGCCTGTGAGAAACCCACGCATGGATGCGGAGCAGACGTACAACACCGGCCACAGGTCACGAGTGACCATTGTGCAGGCCATTGGCTTTCTGAAGATGTAATTCAGGTGCCTCAACCGATCTGGTGGAGCCCTTCAGCATGCCCCAGCAAGGGTCGCGCGTATCACTGTGGTCTACTGTGCACCGCACCACTTAGCATTACAGAAGGCAGAGGCGCTGAGCAATGAGGAGATCGCTGATCACAATGCCTCCTCCTCCTCCGAGGATTTGAAGGAGCCAGTTGCCCAGGCAATGCAAGATGAGGCACCCTTTCGACCACAGGCAAGGTGCAAGGAAGGCACAGGATGCTCTAATACAGAAATAAAAACAAAATACTGCAGCTGCTGAAAATCTGAAATAAAAACAGAAAGTGCTGGAAATACTCAGCAGGTCTGGCAACATGTGTGGAGAGAGAAACAGAGACAACGTTTCTGGTCTGTGATCTTTCATCAGAACTGCTCTTCTAATACAGAGCAGTTTTCCTGTGACCCTTGTGTCCTTTCAGAAAGATTCCAATAAAGTCTTACCTTTAATAAGTCCTGCTGTCGCCCCCTTCATTTTGTACTCCATTGCCCAGCACTCAGGTGCACAGCGCACAGTGGCAAGGTTGAAAAACTGAATGAATGTGCCTTACTCCACCGCTTCAAGCCCATTGAGGCAGTAGATGAGATCTCACAAGGCCCCAAAAAATTAGAATGAGAGGCTTGAAGAGTAAGAGTAAGTTTTATTGAGGTGCACTACAGAAAGAAATGTAACATGTAGACATTGTAATTACCCATAAAACCCAAGTGTAGCTAGGTGTTCTTCTGAACTTCCTTCCGAGTGCTCCTATGAGGTGCAACCCCCGTGCCTACAGTTGTGGTGGAGGCAGGCAGCTGATCGTGGTGCCCTGTGGCTTGAGATGACTTTGGTGGCTGTCCGAGGCCTGGAGGACTCCGACATGCTGAGGGAATCATGCACAGCTGTAGAACCCTCCTCTGTCGTCGCAGCATTTTGAGCAGATGGTGACACTGGCAGAGGGGCTGTGGAGCCACTGTCCACTCCAGGAGCGTCCAGAGAGGAGCCCCCAGAAACGGAAGGCAGCCGCTCCTCCACCGTTGCAAGGCATGCTTGTACCTCCCTGATGAACTGAGAAGGACGCGGACCTGGTGGTGAATCCAGACTCCTCGTCCTCCTCACACCTTGCCGCTGCTGCATTGAGCTCATGGCCAAGCGATGGCATACAGGTCTGCCCGCATCTCCGGCATTCACTGGACTGCTGAATCTCGCTCTCCATGAGGGTCGCCAATCTCTGGATGAAGGAAGCCATGCACACACCCATCAGAGACACAGCAACACTCATGGCCTGGATGAAGTCCTCCATCGTCTGTGCATGGCTACACACAGCCTCTAGAAGATCCGCCAGATGTTCCCTCACGTCTCGCGGTAGCTGCAGCAGCTGTCGTGTCGTGGCAGACTCCAGAGCCATGCTATCAGCCTGAGGCTCAGCATGGGTCCAGCCTCCCATAGTCGTATGATTGTCAGTGGCCTTGGTTGTCACAGCCCTCGTCAGCTGCTCGGGTGTGTCTATGATGTGCTCACCAGCTTGTGACCCTGAATCTAATCACGAATGCATAACCACCGACGTGAGAGTATCTGCACTGGTGGAGAGTGTGAGGGAATGTTGTGATGCTGCAACCTCTGAGGATCCCTCCTCCTCCTCAGAGGTGGCTGGCTGTTCCCCAGTTTCTGGACCTATTCTTGCCTCTGCTTGACCCTGACCTGCTTGAGAGAATATAAATGTGTAAGAGTTAAGGGCTTCCCATCTCCTCATCTCAACTATTATGTGAAGCTCCATGTGACCAGCGTTGGTCACATGGGCACTATGCCTTGTGTGCGCCAGATGCACTCTCTTTGGTTGGCACTCCTGTCTCACCATCAGAAACTGCCCCCTGGTGGTCTGCCAACTCCAGGCCCTCCTCCTCGACGTGGGTGTGGATGTGGAGGTACAGCACCCCTTTGCTGGTCTTAGCCCTGTCTTTAGGTGTGTGTGCTGTCTCTTCCTGCAAGCACAAAAAGGAAAACTGTTATGTTTCGCCATGGAGACAAGCTCAACGCCTACACTGGTGGGGCCCAGAGGTCCATGATGGGGGCACATGAATGCCACCTGCATACAGTCACTCTCGAGGGATCCTGTGGGGGTCAGCAATGACAGACAAGCACCCACCTTTCACCAAAAGACAGCCATGCCTCTGTCAGAATATGCCGTTGCCTCACCCCCTTGCCACCGACTGGGTGGTCACTCCCTCGGCACCAAGCGAACACTGTTGCGTTACCACATGCAAGCTCCAAAGGGAAAAGAGGTATTGAGTACTCACCTTGGCGGACTGAATGAGGCCATTGATGTGCTCGCGACAATGAATCCAGGTTCAGGGGATGATTTCATAGCTGCTGACCTCTGCAATTTCTGTCCAGGCTTGCTTGGTCATGCGGGGCCCTCTCCTCCTGCTGTCCCATGGAAGAAGACCTCCTGCCTTGCCTTTTCTGCCTGCAGGAGAACCTGCAGGGAGGCATCGCTGAACTGTGGGGCCATCTGGGGTCTTCCTTCTGCCATTGTTGGTATCGCCTTCTGGTGAGCACCTTGGTTGCTTTGAGTCTTCAGTTAGGGGAACAGCAGCAGGAGAACTCAAGGCAGCAGGAATAGGAAGAAGTCCTTTGTTCAGGCGGCAATGAATGCAGGGCTGGCAGCCCTTTAAATATGTGGCTAGCACTTGGCGCGGCGTCAGCTGACACCGACCTTGCTGCTTGGGTTGGGATGGCCCCACGCCTTGCATTACTTAATTGGACAGTCCTGGAACCTCACGTTCCTCAATTGGTTAGCCGCCACGAGGTCGCATGCAGCTGGTCACCTTAATGCCCAAACGGAAACACCACACTCTTCCGGGGCCACCGCCATGACCGACGCCCTCAGGAGAAAATTCAGCCGTTCATCTCCTTCCAAAACTTTGTCTACCCAAGGTTAAATGAGCGTGAAAATTAATTTCTCAACTGGATCTCCACCCCCCGCACCCCCACCCCCCCCCCCCCGGGGTGTCAGTTATAAAATAAGATTGCAATCAGGTGACAGGCCACAACATTTAAATATACTGAAGCTGACCACATGCAAAATTAGCTCCGGGAATTGTGCAACTCATTGTCCTTATTTTGCTTGTCACTCAAACTGGAAATAAATGTACCACAACTATATAAAGTGAAAACATAAGGTAAATATGGTTTTATTTCTGTGGGCTTTTTTAAAAAAAAAAACAGGAATATTTATTATTTCCCCTTAAGACACACATCAAACTAATGCCAGATGTTAGTTAGGTTGCAATGTGCAGTTTTGTGCACCCCACGACAGGACAGATATAAAAGCGATAAAAAAAGGTGTAGTGTAGGATCTTACAAGGTATGAGGGGTTACAGTTAAGAAAACGTAAAAGGTAGCAACTTATTCACCGGACTAAGATGTTTAAAGAGTAATCTGATAGAGATTTAAGATTATGAAGTGTTACAAAAAGATAAATAACGATAACTTGATACTGAAAACAAGAAATGCTAGAAATACTCAGCAGGTCTGGCAGCAACTGTTCTTTCTACTGGTCAGCAAGAAGTTAATGAGAAGTGACAAATTTAAGATAACCACAAAAAGAGAAGTTCCATGGAGGGAAGTTAGAATGTGGAATTCTCTGCCATGAACCACTGTTTGAAGAAGAACCTATTGATTCTTTCAAAAGGAATTTAGTTGCTTGACAAAGAAAAGTATTTAAGGGTATGTGGGCAAGCAGGGGAGTGAGAATAGAGTAAATGGCGCATGTGGAGAAAAAAACACCTGCACAGACTTGATGGGCTAAAAGGTCTAACATTCTATGATTCTTTGAGACACCAGATGCTGACATGCTCCCAACCATTTTCAGTGTTTTTGAGGCATTTCTTCTGTCTCACTTTTGGATTTCCTCTCTATGCAGAAATCCCTGCCCTCAGCTGGGTACTCCCATGTTGATATTGTGGAAATAGGGAAGTCATCCTGCACAAACCTGGATCCTACTTGTCTCTGCATGCTGAAGTAAATGATTTCTTCCCTTCCACCCCAGACACATTTTGGGCCCCTACTACACAAAGAGAAAGGGCAATTAATAACTCTTACTTACACCCCACCACCCCCCACCACCAACCTGTTTTAATATTCAAATATCATTACAAAGGGGCTACATTTCCAGGACCCGCCAAGGTTGGGAATGGAGATGGACAGGGCCTAAAAACACCAGCACGGCCAGTGTGTTGGTTTCCCAACCCCGTTCCCAGTGCCAGCCATTTTTGCCCAGGTGGGTTCGGGGCCGGAAGGGCTATGTGTCCCGCAAGGCGGGCAGCCAATTAGGCTCATTAACCTGGTTAACCACAGTTAAGGGAGGCCAACTGGGATTTTCCAGTCAACCTCCAGATTCCCAACGTGATGGGGAGATTAACTGGCTAGAGGCAGGCAGCCAGTGACAGGCCGAAGACTGCCATTTAGAGGGATTCCCCACCCCCACAGTGGTGGCCTGGCTGCTGAATCTGGTTTTTATTTTAAGTTTTAAAGAAGTTGGCGAGAGGGCACCTCCATGTTTAAGCACCCTCTCAGTTATTCAACCTCTATTGCTGCCCCTCTCTAGTTGAAAGGCCTCTGATTGGCCCTCCAGCTTCGAGAGCCTTTCTGCTACCCTTAATTGGACAAGGAACACATCTCCATGCCAATTAAGTGGGCGCCCTGTTCGAAATCCCGAGTGTCAGTTTCCCACTGGGGGCGGGTTCGGGCCCCGACTCCTGTTTCCCATCCTCAACATGAAAATTCAGCCCAAAGTTTCACTCTGTTGTTCCATGATTATACAATATTGGCATCTCTTGAATACTTTAGGCATGTGTTTTATTTAAAAGCAACGATAAAAGTGCAAAGAATTAATTTGTGCATTATTAGATGCTTGTACTCATACTTATTGTTTTTTGTCGACACATGCATGCCCTGTTAATATAGTGACATCCTTCTCCAGTGACATTGTTAAAATGTTAATGATTACAGAATTACCTATAAAAATTCTCTCTGTACTTGACTCACCTCAAGAGGGCACAGGACAGAAGCAAAAGCAAATTCATGTATGAAATATGTGAATAAGAAAGGGTTAATGCAAGAACTCTCAGGCTTCTTTGCAATGTGCCACATATCACGCAACTTTATGTCAAATCAACATTCAGAGTCCTTAGGAATCTACTCATTTTAAATTTTTCATTCATCTCAATTCTCTGAGGAGCACAGTAAAATTTTGTATGGCAGTAAAAACATACTGCAAGATTAGAATTTGACATTTTTATCTATTCCCATCTGCCATAGTTATGAATTGATGTAATCAGCGACACATGTCTACATTGCCAGTTCTCCAGCATACTGTGGGTTTTAAAAAAAACACTAACCTCAAATTCCATGGGGATTTTCCTGTCTACTGCAGCAACTTTGGCACCAGACTGGGAGAACTCCCACTGAACTTCAAGCTACTTTAAATGCACTGTGAATCTGGCCATTTCTTAAAAATTTCACTCTCAGTTTTATATTTGTTTCCTGCCAATCATTGACAACAGTGGGTTCTCAGTCACTACATTTCAAAAGTACTTCATTGGGTGTGAATTGCTTTGGGGTGTCCTATGGTCATGAAAGGAGCTATGTAAATGCAAGGCTGTTTTCATTTCACAGCATCCTAACTCGATAGCTAGAATTACCGCTTTTTTATTAATGCAAGTTAACTGATAAGAATTAGCTAACAGCATTTATTTAACTATCATTTATTACTTTAGAAATTAAACGACCACAATTGTAATGTTTTCAGACTGCTTAGTTATTTTTTAAAGGTATATTTTAATTTTTGACTGTCTAAAGGGAAGATTTCAGATTGTACAGGAACATTTTTGAAGCTGGAAACTGTCAGGAGGACAAAGATGCCTAAAGGTGTTGCCCTTTATAGACTGCTCCATAGAATACACTTCCTTTCGTTCTTTTTAGGACTAACAATTACATGTTTGTAGAAATAAGTTACTAAATGGTAAGCAAAGCAATTACTTCCCCAAAGACATTATTATGGACAGACCAAAGCAAAAATTCATAGCTGAATTCACATGTTCAATCACATGAATGGTACTTATGTGTACACCAGCATTAAACAACGCTGTTCTTTTAGAGGGTCTTAGAAAATGGAGCTAAATGTCTCAGCTAGTTAAGTGCATTCTTGATGGAAGTATGTAAGCATATAAAAGCACAATTTTTAACAGAATTTTTATTGGGAGACAATACTACTCAACTGAATTTAAAACTACTACATCTAAATGTACCTCAGAAAAATATCTTTTAAAATGCTCCAGTTTCCTTTAGGGTCATCCAGTTAAATTTGAATAAATGCTTTTAGCTGGATCTTATTCAGTTAGCTTGCATGCACAACCTCATTTAGCTCCTGTGAATAATGGAAGTAGTTGCATGACTCAGACATTCCCCAGCTGGAAGTCGATATGGTAACTGTACCAGTACTTTTGTGTAAGAACCGTAGCTTTTAACTGTGGAACTGTAGCAGGTACAATGTCAGCTTGGCTCAGTTGTTAGTACTCACCTTCAAGTCAGAAGTTTATGGGTTCAAGCCCCATTATAGGACCTGAGCACAAAACCTAGTCTGACACTCCAGTGAAGTGCTGACAGTGTGCTGCATTGTCAGAGCTAACCTTCAGATGAGCTGTTAAATTGCCTGCATCAGTAGTTCAGGTGAATATTAAAACATTCAAAGAGAGAACAGCATTCTTCCAACACTCAACACAACAGAAAAAAATTAACTGGCCATTCATGTCATTACCATTTGTCGGGCATTGGTGTGAACAAAATGGCTGGTGTGTTCACCTTCGTAACTTTTTCAAGGTAACTTACTCTATGTGGGATGTTTCGGACAGATATAAAGAATGACAGGAGTGCAAGTGTTATTCTTTTTAAACTGATCAGAGGGCTATTTTCCTTAGAATTGCTGTCCTAAGAATGACAGCAGATGGCAGTATGTCACACATCTTCAGACACCTTCAACTGAGGGATCCATAGTACTTTGACCAATGCTACGGTGAAAGAAAGGGAATATCAGAGTGTTGGGAAAGAAATCACCTATTTCCAGTTGCCATTTTAAGGTTTGATAGAAGGTAATGGAAGATTGCTAACTATGAATCAGAGATTACTTTCTTCCACTTATTATCATGACTGAGATTTTCCAAAAATGTCAGGAACTCATTGTAGTAATATGCATGCAGACTTTGAAAATAAAAATAGAAAACTCCTGAAAAATATCTTACCAATAGTGTATTTATTTTTCTTTCATATTAATTTTGTCCTTCTGTTTTCCTGCTTTGTCTTAATTCTTCCATTATAGTTTCTTCTTCACTGTCAAATGGTTCTTTCCTGTAATTCTCAATCCATTTAATATTTAAGTCAGATACTTTCCATCCTTTTACTCTTTTTGCTTATTGTTCACATTTCCTGAGTGTTTGATCATAGAGATTTCAGCTGTTGTCCCTAATTACAGGTAGTTACATCTCAGCATTATGCAATTCAGTAGCCCTGTTTGATAGCAAATCGGATCACTTAGCTCCAGACCTCATTACACTCTTTGTCCAACTATGCATATAACAGCTGAATTCCAGAAGCAATGTGAGATTGACTGCCCATCGAGTAAAACCAAAGTCAACGGAGATCAGGTAGAAAAACTCTCCAGTGGCTTCAATTATATTTAGAACAGAATAAGATAGTTGAGTTTGTTGGAGGTCAATCATTTCAACCCCAGGACATCGCTGATGGAGTTTTTCAGGATAGTGTCCTCGGGACAACTATCTTCAGCTGCTTCATCAGTGAACCTCCCTCCATGATAAAGTCAGAACAATGTTTGGCTCCATTCGCATGCAATTCCTCAAAAAAAATAAAGCAGTCCATGGTTGCATGCAGCAAGTCCCAGTCAAAATCCAGGCGTGGACTGATCAAGTCACAAGTAACATTTGCATCATGAAAGTGGCAGGCAATGACCATCTCCAACAAGTAGTTTAACCACCTCCCCATGATATTCAATTGTGTTACCATTGCTGAATCCCTCAGCAACAGACTGAGGGTCGCCAATGACCAGAAGCTGAACTGGACCAGCCACGTGGATGCTTTGGTTATCAGAGTAGGTCAAACACTGGGTGTTTAGCAGCAAGTGGCTCACCTCTTGACTCCCTAAAGCCTCTCCATCATCTACAAGGCACAAATCAGGAGTATGATAGAATACTTTCCACTGGCCTGGATGGATGCAACCGCAACAAGGCTATAGAAGCTCAAGACCATCCAGGACAAAGCAGTCCACTTGATCAACATCCCATTCACCATAACCATTCTATGATTCCATGAACCTATGATAACATCCACTCTCTCCACCACCAGCCTACCGTAGTTGCAGCATGTACTATCTGCAGGATGCACTGCAGCAAGTTGCCAAAGTTTCTTCAGCAGCAGCTCCCAAATCCATGACCTCCAGTACCTGGGACAAGGGCAGCAGGTGCATGAGAACACTGCCATGTTCAATTTTCCTTCCAAGTCACACAACATCCTGACTTGCTGTTTCTTCATAGTCACTAAGTCAACATCACAGAGCTTTCCTACTTCACTGCATTGTGGGAGTACCTTCACCATATAGACTGCAGTGGTTCAAAAAGGCCCACTAACACCTTCTCAAGAACAACACTGCCTTCTTTTTACTGTAGGTTGAAAGGATACCTGAACCAAAAATGCACACTGACTCTCACAGTAAATAATGCTGGCGTGGTTTTAAAAAAAAAAGCAATCATTCTTCAGAATGAGGGCTTTGTTGGCAAAGCTGACATTTATTGACCACCCCTAAGGGACCTGACAGGGTAGATGTTGGGAGGATGTTTACCCTGACTGAGGAGTCGAGAAATAGGGGTACAGTCCCAGAATAAGGGGTTTGCCATTTAGGACCGAGATAAGGAGAAATTTCTTCACTCCGAGGTCTGTGAATCTTTGGAAATCTCTACCATAGAGAGTATGGGTGCTCAGTTATTGAATATGTTCAAGATAGAGATCAACAGATTTTTGGATACTAAGGGAATCAAGGAATATGGGGATGGTGCAATAAGGTATAGCTGAGGTAAAAAAATTCGACCATGATCTTATTGAATGGTGCAGAAGGTTCAAATGGTCCAATGTCCCATTCCTGCTCTGAATTCTCGTTCTGTTTAATGTAAAATATATTTTACTTCCTCTGTTTTGCTCTTTCCTTCCTTGGTCTGTTCCTGATGATCTTACTTATCCACAACCAGAGCTGAATAGGATAAGATATGATGAGTCCTCAAAGCATAAAGTAGGCTGAAATTCCACAACTGCTTCTCTTTGCTCCAACTCTCCTCTAACCTGTTTTGGCAGCTGCACAAAGCAGTCCCCACTGATTTACAATGCAGTGCTAACTGCGAATCCAAACACAGCACCAGTTCACCTTGAAGAATTATGATCATAGCCACCGGGCAAATAGAACATAGAACAGTACAGCACAGTACAGGCCCTTCAGCCCACGATGTTGTGCCGAACCTTTAACCTACTCTAAGATCAAACTACCTACCTACCTTCATTCTACTATCATCCATGTACCTATCCAAGAGTCCCTTAAATGTCCCGAATGTATCTGCTTCTACTACCACCGCTGGCAGCGCATTCCACGCACCCACCACTCTCTGTGTAAAGAGCCTACCTCTGACATCTCCCCGAAACATTCCTCCAATCACCTTAAAATTATGCCCCCTGGTGATAGCCCTTTCCACCCTGGGAAAAAGTCTCTGGCTATCCACTCTATCTATGCCTCTCATCATCTTGTACCCCTCTATCAAGTCACCTCTCATCCTTCTTCACTCCAATGAGAAAAGCCCTAGCTCCCTCAATCTTTCTTCGTAAGACATGCCCTCCAGTCTAGGCAGCATCCTGGTAAATCGCCTCTGCACCCTCTCTAAAGCTTCCACATCCTTCCTATAATGAGGCGACCAGAACGGAACACAATATTCCAAGTGTGGTCGAACCAGGGCCTTATAGAGCTGCAGCATAACCTGGCGGCTCTTAAACTCAATCCCCGTTAATGAAAGCCAACACACCATACGCCTTCTTAACAACCCTATCAACTTGGGTGGCAACTTTGAGCGATCTATGGACATGGACCCCAAGATCCCTCTGTTCCTCCACACTACCAAGAATCCTGTCTTTAAGCCTGCATTCTGCATTCAAATTTGACCTTCCAAAATGAATCACTTCACACTTTTCCAGGTTGAACTCCATCTGCCACTTCTCAGCCTAGCTCTGCATCCTGTCAATGTCTCGTTGCAACCTACAACAGCCTTCCACACTATCCACAACTCCAGCAACCTTAGTGTCATCGGCAAACTTCCTAACCCAGCCTTCCACTTCCTCATCCAAGTCATTTATAAAAATCACAAAGAGCAGAGGTCCCAGAACAGATCCCTGCGGAACACCACTGGTCACCGAGCTCCATGCTGAATACTTTCCATCTACTACCACCCTCTGTCTTCTATGGGCCAGCCAATTTTGTATCCAGACAGCCACCTTTCCCTGTATCCCATGCCTTCTTACTTTCTGAATGAGCCTACCATGGGGAACCTTATCAAACGCCTTGCTAAAATCCATATACACCACATCCACTGCTCTTACTTCATCAATGTGTTTTGTCACATCTTCAAAGAATTCAATAAGGCTTGTGAGGCATGACCTGCCCCTCACAAAGCCATGCTGACTGTTTCTAATCAAACCATGCTTTTCCAAATAATCATAAATCCTGTCTCTCAGAATCCTCTCCAATAATTTGCCCACTACCGACATAAGACTGACTGGTCTATAATTCCCAGAGTTATCCCTATTCCCTTTCTTGAACAAGGGAATAACATTTGCCACCCTCCAATCATCCGGTACTACTCCAGTGGACAGTGAGGACGCAAAGATCATCGCCAATGATAATGAAAATTTTCCTTAAGCTTTTTGCTCCATTTTTGTGGTGTATAGGGCCTCTAATTCACCTGATTATTACTGTGCAGAAGCACCTGGAGAGTCTGCTGTAGGGGATTCTAGGCACAGGGTCACTGCACCTCCCATTCAGAAGGCTACTTTAATAGTTTCCATGGTCTGTATATTTCTAATCGATTTTCAAAGTAACAGTTTAGTACATTGTTGAAACCAAGCTGCATCAATACTTGAATTGGAAGAATGGAATGGAAGGAATTTATAGGGAATCACTTTAGGCACTTCTATATTTAACGTACACGGTCCACGATGAACAGCAATTTCCATGCAGAAGTCCCTTTTCGTATGTTTAATGTTGCCACTGCTTGCAGAAAACTCTTAAGAGGAAACACATAAATGGAGGCAATAAAAACAAGAAATGCTTGAAATACTCAGCAGATCCGGCAGCATCTGTGGAGAGAGAAGCAAAGTTAACATTTCAGGTCAGTGACCCTTCATCAGGACTCATCATTCTGAAGAAGGGTCACTGACCTGAAACATTAACTCTGCTTCTCTCTCCACAGATGCTGCTGGACCTGCTGAGTATTTCCAGTATTTTTTGCTTTTATTTCAGATTTCCAGCATCTGCAGTATTTTGCTTTTATTACATAAATGGAAGACTCTGATCCCATCAGGTCTTCAGAAGTTATCCAACCTTATGTGTCTGGCATCCTCAATATTAAAGTGCCGAACCACTTTTACAAGAGTATAAAAATACTGCGCCTGCAGGCTTATATCTTTTATAATTTGAGGAAGTAGTTAGCAAATGAATACTTTGTAGTGGTTAAAAAACAATTACAGAAGCGAGGAATAGGGAGAGAGAGGAGTTGAACACGTGGCTGCAGGGATGGTGCAGGAGGGAGGGTTTTGGTTTCCTGGATAATTGGGGCTCTTTCTGGGGTAGGTGGGACCTCTACAAACAGGATGGTCTTCACCTGAACCAGAGGGGTACCAATATCCTGGGAGGGAGATTTGCTAGTGCTCTTCGGGGGGGTTTAAACTAAGTCAGCAGGGGAATGGGAACCTAAATTGTAGTGCCAGTGTACAGGATGTTGAGAGTAGTGAGGTCAGGGATAAGGTTACAAGGACGCAAGAGGGCACTGGCAAGCAAGAACCTGGTTTAAAGTGTGTCTACTTCAACGCCAGGAGCATCCAGAATAAGGTGGGTGAGCTTGCAGCATGGGTTGGTACCTGGGATCTCGATGTAGTGGCCATTTTGGAGACATAGGTAGAGCAGGGGCAGGAATGGATGTTGCAGGTTCTGGGATTTAGATGTTTCAGTAAGAACAGAGAAGATGGTAAAAGAGGGGGGGGGGGGGGGGGGGGGGGGGTGTGGCATTGTTAATCAAGGAGAGTATTACAGCGACAGAAAGGACGTTTGAGGACACGTCTACTGAGGTAGTATGGGCCGAGGTTAGAAACAGGAGAGGTGAGGACACCCTGTTGGGAGTCTTTTATAGACCTCCAAATAGTTCCAGAGATGTAGAGGAAAGGATAGCGAAGATGATTCTCGACAGGGGCGAGAGTAACAGGGTAGCTGTTATGGGGGACTTTAACTTTCCAAATATCGACTGGAAATACTGTAGTTCGAGTACTTTAGATGGGTCAGTTTTTGTCCAGTGTGTGCAGGAGGGTTTTCTGACACAGTATGTAGACAGGCCAACCAGGGGCGATGCCACATTGGATTTGGTACTGGGTAATGAACCCAGCCAGGTGTTAGATTTAGATGTAGGTGAGCACTTTGGTGATAGTGATCACAATTCGGTTAGGTTTACCTGAGCGATGGGCAGGGACAGGTATATACCGCAGGGCAAAAATTATAGCTGGGGGAAAGGAAATTATGATGCGATTAGGCAAGATTTAGGATGCGTAGGATGGGGAAGGAAACTGCAGGGGATGGGAACAATCGAAATGTGGAGCTTATTCAAGAAGCAGCTACTGCGTGTCCTTGATAAGTATGTACCTGTGAGGCAGGGAGGAAGTTGTCGAGCGAGGGAGCCGTGGTTTACTAAAGAAGTTGAAGCGCTTGTCAAGAGGAAGAAGAAGGCTTATGTTAGGATGAGACGTGAAGGCTCAGTTAGGGCGCTTGAGAGTTACAAGCTAGCCAGGAAGGATCTAAAGGGAGAGCTAAGACGAGCAAGGAGAGGACACGAGAAGTCATTGGCGGATAGGATCAGGGAAAACCCTAAGGCTTTCTATAGGTATATCAGGAATAAAAGAATGACTAGAGTTAGATTAGGGCCAATCAAGGATAGTAGTGGGAAGTTGTGTGTGGAATCAGGAGGTGGTAGGGGAAGTGTTAAATGAATATTTTGCGTCAGTATTTACAGTAGAGAAAGAAAATGTTGTCGAGGAGAATACTGAGATTCAGGCTACTAGGCTAGATGGGATTGAGGTTCACAAGGAGGAGGTGTTAGCAATTTTGGAAAGTGTGAAAATAGATAAGTCCCCTGGGCCAGATGGGATTTATCCTAGGATTCTCTGGGAAGCTAGGGAGGAGGTTGCAGAGCCTTTGTCCTTGATCTTTATGTCGTCATTGTCGACAGGAATAGTGCCGGAAGACTGGAGGATAGCAAGTGTTGTCCCCTTGTTCAAGAAGGGGAGTAGAGACAGCCCTGGTAATTATAGACCTGTGAGCCTTACTTCGGTTGTGGGTAAAATGTTGGAAAAGGTTATAAGAGATAGGATTTATAATCATCTTGAAAAGAATAAGTTCATTAGAGATAGTCAGCACGGTTTTGTGACGGGTAGGTCGTGCCTCACAAACCTTATTGAGTTTTTCGAGAAGGTGACCAAACAGGTGGATGAGGGTAAAGCTGTGGATGCGGTGTATATGGATTTCAGTAAGGCGTTTGATAAGGTTCCCCATGGTAGGCTATTGCAGAAAATACGGAAGTATGGGGTTGAAGGTGATTTAGAGCTTTGGATCAGAAATTGGCTAGCTGAAAGAAGACAGAGGGCGGTGGTTGATGGCAAATGTTCATCCTGGAGTTTGGTTACTAGTGGTGTACCACAAGGATCTGTTTTGGGGCCACTGCTGTTTGTCATTTTTATAAATGACCTGGAAGAGGGTGTAGAAGGGTGGGTTAGTAAATTTGCGGATGACACTAAGGTCGGTGGAGTTGCGGATAGTGCCGAAGGATGTTGTAGGGTACAGAGGGACATAGATAGGCTGCAGAGCTGTGCTGAGAGATGGCAAATGGAGTTTAATGCGGAAAAGTGCGAGGTGATTCACTTTGGAAGGAGTAACAGGAATGCAGAGTACTGGGCTAATGGGAAGATTCTTGGTAGTGTAGATGAACAGAGAGATCTTGGTGTCCAGGTACATAAATCCCTGAAGGTTGCTACCCAGGTTAATAGGGCTGTTAAGAAGGCATATGGTGTGTTAGCTTTTATTAGTAGGGGGATCGAGTTTCGGAGCCACGAGGTCATGCTGCAGCTGTACAAAACTCTGGTGAGACCGCACCTGGAGTATTGCGTGCAGTTCTGGTCACCGCATTCTAGGAAGGATGTGGAAGCTATGGAAAGGGTGCAGAGGAGATTTACTGGGATGTTGCCTGGTATGGAGGGAAGGTATTACGAGGAAAGGCTGAGGGACTTGAGGTTGTTTTCGTTGGAGAGAAGGAGGAGGAGAGGTGACTTAATAGAGACATATAAGATAATCAGAGGGTTAGATAGGGTGGATAGTGAGAGTCTTTTTCTTTGGATGGTGATGGCAAACACGAGGGGACATAGTTTTAAGTTGAGGGGTGATAGATATAGGACAGATGTCAGAGGTAGTTTCTTTACTCAGAGAGTAGTAGGGGCGTGAAACGCCCTGCCTGCAACAGTAGTAGACTCGCCAACTTTAAGGGCATTTAAGTGGTCATTGGATAGACATATGGATGAAAATGGAATAGTGTAGGTCAGATGGTTTCACAGGTCAGCGCAACATCGAGGGCCGAAGGGCCTGTACTGCACAGTATTGTTCTAATTCTAATTGTTTTATGAATGCTTCATCTGATGAAGAGACAGCATTGACTGTTCCACAATAGTTAATGGCTGTGCATTCCATCACTATCAAACTAGTCTTTATTGATAAGATAGAAAATTTAGTGCTGTAACTGAAACACTAGAAGTACATTTAAACTCCACCGTGCGCTCCTCCTTTAAGATTCTCCTTAAAATTTACATTTGACTAAGCTTTCAGTCACTTGGTCTAATATCTCCTTCTTTGGCTTTGTGCCAATGCCAGTCTTATTACTCTTGCAAGGCACCTTGGAGATATTCTTCTTTGTTAAGCCGCAATATAAATGCAAGATGATAATTTGTAGGGTTCCAGTAGTTATCAAAGAAAATTATATGAATCAAATTTTGTTAAGAACGGTTTTGTTAATAAACCTCTAAATGTAAGTTGTGTTTGTCCTCATTAAAGTACCTTTGCAAATTTCATGTTTAAATAATTAAGGAATCAGTTCACTATTCCAACCCATTCTGCTTCTATTCAGTGTGCAATTGTGGGCAGCTCACCCCATGCATGTTCAGTGTGGCAACCCAGATAAGGGAGCACAATTTTTGGTTCAAAACTGTGCACTTTGTATTTGGCAGATTATTGATAGAATTGCAACATTAGTTGTTCTAATCATCAACAATGTCAATTGAAAGCTCCTGCTGAAGCAAGTTACTTCAGTATTGCTAACGTATACAATTATATTTCATTATAAATATTAGATTAATCTAATATGTACATAAAAGAGCTGTCTAGGAGTGATTACAAGGCAGTAATCCAAACGAGGGATCTGGAGGACATTAACTCATGGCAGCAAAACTCTAGGAACTTTAACTATCTGAACACATAAAATTACAGGCTTGAAATTATTCTCAGATACTCATCGTTCATAACATAACAGTGCACTGAGGTTTATTTGATTTTTGTCTGATTTTCATGCCAGTAGCAGCTTCTCAGTGTGGGCGCTGTTAGTGTACTCCATCTTTTTAATGCATCATGACATTCACATGAGAGGATTAGTTAATGTGTCGGTATTGCTGTACGTTTAAAACTGATAGTAGGCGAGGGTGAGTGAGAGGGAGAATTGGAAAAAGGAAGTAGTATAGCATCGGAAACTGGGAGGTAGAAATGCAAATGAGAATAGCAATTAATCAATTGCAATTTAGCTTCTCTGAAAAGCACTGCACGAATACGACATTTTTAAAAAGATGAAGGGGAAATACTTGATTAGGCCCAATATTGGGCGCAGGGATAGTGATGTGTGACTACCCTGTCCCCAGTCCTGTTGAGGCAGGTGGCATGCAAACTTAGTGCAGCCTGCTCATCAACATGATTGCAGTATACAGCTCAGTGTGAAATGCACAGAGCCCAGGTGCATGCATGGCTAGCATGAAGCATAGCTAGCCTGAACTTCTTAAAGGCAGCTTACCCCTCTTAAAGGCAGGTGCGCTCATGCTACAGTAGCTGGTGGAAGAGTCTCAGGAAGGCTTTGATGGAAGGAAGAAAACTGGCAACAAAGCAGCAGAGCAGAGAGAGGGCTCCCACGTTTTCAGATGTGGAGCTGGAAGTCTTGGTGATGGAAATCGAAACAAAGAGGGAAGCCATGGATGGGCAGGAGGCCTCAAGGCACACCCTGTGAAGGGAATGGGAGAAGGTGGCCAGGGAGGTCAATTCCTGGAGTCTGGTCCCGAGGACCTAACTGCATTGCTGTTAAAAGTTCAATGACTTCACACAGGTGATCAAAGTCAGTGAATGCATCTCCATATGACATCACCTATCTGCCACACTGCTCAATGCATCATAGGCCCCATCACTCATCCATCAGGACTCATGCCTAACATTCAGATACTCCACCTCACCCTCGCACCCACTTCTTGCACCTTCCACATAGTTCCAGCTATTCAGCTATGGCAGGCACATCACCCAAACACACTGCAACAGATTCACTGACATTCTTCCCTTTTGTTTGCAGGACAAGGTTACGTAGAATTAAAGGAAGCACCTGCAAACCTGTAGGTCTCTTGAACCCTTTGGAAAATACAGTGCTCTGCATCTTGGGTCGGGCTGTGACTGAGGCCTTTGCATCTGGTCACACCAAGAACATTTAGGATGATGGTATGTTTCTGCCTTATGCCCTTTTCCAATCGCACATCACCCTCATCCTATCTGGCATGAAATGCAAGCTGCAGCTGGTGTGGCCATGGACCTCCCCCTCACCCTCCCCCACTTCCCTGACCCCAACCCTCCCATTCTGTATTTTTGCTTTCTGATACCAAGACTTTCTGCCTGGACAGACAGTGCAACCTCACCATGAAGGGCAAGACCTTTGATTTGACACACGCAGCCATCAGCTCAGATACTGGCACTGCGCATACTTTAGAGGGCAGTACAGAATCGGGATCAGCACATGGTGAGTCACTGGGCATGAGCTGACTACAGCAAGGCCAGGAGGAAAGGACAGCCCGAGGGTGAGGTTGCAGTTGAGTTCTGCTGGAGTACTCAGGTGTTTCAGGTCATGATTTGCCCTTCCTGGATGCTTCCGGCGCACAAACACTACTGTGCTAGTGCCCCTACATGGCAGAAGTGGCTAGAAGCATTGTGATTGACATTTTTGAAGTTTCGGGCTTCTGTAGTGCCAGCACCAGCGGCGCTATGGAGCCAAATTTTGCCAAAAACTCCGTTTAAAACTACACAGTAAATCTGTGCTCTTATGTAGACACATGAGTAACCTTGAAAGCATTTTCCCTCTTCTGGAATTTGACATGACAAACAGGTTTTGAAACTCAAAACTTGATCAATTACAGGAAGAGTGTCATCTTTTTATATTTAGTGGGTGCTATTTTGCAGTGCAGCCTCACCTTACTAATACTAGACAGGCTGCACATTCGTAGTTTACGAACATACATAGGAACATACGAACTAGGAGCAGAAGTAGGTCATTTGGCGCCTCTAGCCTACTCCACCATTCAATAAGATCATGGCTGATCTGTTTGTGTCTCAAACTCCACACTCCCATCTTCCCCTGATAACCTTTGATTCCCTTGTCTAACAAGAATCTATCTACCACCACCTTAAAATTATTCATTGACCCTGCCTCCACCACCTTCTGAAGTAGAGAGTTCCAAAGTCGCACAACCCACAGAGAAAAGATTTCTCCTCATCTCTGTCCTAAAAGGGAGAACCCTAATTTTAAAACAGTGCCCCCTGGTTCTGGACTCCCCCACAAGAGGAAACATCCTTTCCACATCCACCTTGTCAAGACCGTTCAGGATCTTATATACTTCAATCAAGTCTCCCCTTACTCTTCTAAACTCCAGTGAAAACAAGCCCAGTCTGTCCAACCTTTCCTAAGACAACCCGCTCATTCCAGGTATCAATCTAGTAAACCTCCTCTGAACCGGCTCAAACGCATTCACAGCCTTCCTTAAATAAGGAAACCAAAACTGCACACAGTATTCGAGATGTGGTCTCACCAATACCCTTACTTTTATTTTCAATTCCTCTCGTAATAAAGAATAGCATTCCATTAGCCTTCTTTATAACTTGCTGTACCTGAATACTAACTTTGTGACTCTTGCACTAGAACACCCAGATCCCTCTGCACCCCGGAATTCTGCAGTCATTTGTCGTTTAAGTAATACTCTGCTTTTTTATTCTTCCTGCCAAAGTTCACATTTTCCCATATTATACTCCATCTGCTAGATTTTTGCCCACTCACTCACCCTATCTACAATCGGTCTGCAAGTTCCTTATGCCCTCTTCACAACATACTTTCCTATCTATCTTTGTGTCATCTGTAAATTTAGCTACCATGCCATCACTCCCCTCATCTAAGTCATTGATATAAATTGTAAAAAGTTGAGGCCCCAGCACAGACCCCTGCGGGACTCCACTCGTCACATTCTGCCAATCAGAAAAGGACCCATTTATGCATACTCTCTATTTTCTGCCAGCCAGCCAATCCTCTATCCATGCTGATATGCTACCCACTACATCATGAGCTCCTACTTTGTGCAATAACCTTTTATGTGGCACCTTGTCAAATGCCTTCTAGAAATCCAAGTACAGTACAACGGGCTCCCCTTTATCCACGACACATGTTACTTCTTCAAAGAACTCTAATAAATTGGTTAAACATGATCTCCCTTTCACAAAGCCATGCTGCCTATTCCCGATTATCTTGAGTTTTCTAAGTGCCCATCTATAGCCCCTTAATGATCGATTCTAACACTTTCCCCACAACAGAGGTCAAGCTAACTGGCCTATATTTACCCGTTTTCTGCCTCCCCACTTCTTGAATAGAGGGCGCATATTTGCTATGTTCCAGTCTGACGGAACCGTTCCAGAATCTAGCAAATTTTGAAAAATTAACACCAATGCATCTACTAACTCATTAACCACCTCTTTTAAGACCCTAGGATGAAGCCCATCAGGACCCGGGGACTTGTCAGCCCGCAGCTCCATCAGTTTGGTCAGTTCCGCTTCCCTGGTGATTGTAATTTCACTAAGTTCCTCTCTTCCTTCCATCTCCTGATTTGCAGCCATCACTGGAATGCTTTTGTATCCTCTATAGTGAAGACTGTTCTCAACTACTTAAGTTTACCATCTTAACAAAACTTCAAAAACCTAGCTGTTTGAAATCTAAACAATTGCCCATGCCAAACCGAAAACTGTCTAAGGGTCTGCTGCCACTTACCCAGAACTAAGATGAGGCTGAGTGGAAATGGCTGAAGTTTGTTGAAAGAGCTGCAAGGAGTTGTACAGTTTGGTATAGTTTCAAAATTGTCATCAATTAGAAGCAAGCAAGGCTTAATCCTGAGACAATGCTTGCCTCAAAGAGACATTAGGAACATGAAATTGATTGATGTCCGGAAACTTTTCTGGATCAAGGTTATGAGGTGCTAAATCCCAAAATTCCAATGAGAAATGAAACGAGAGGATAGAGGAACAACAAAATGGGTTTGACATTTCATGGATAAGGAATTCCTGTTTACACAACGTAACCATGTAGCGCTCCATGTCTGCATCTGCACCGAAAATTCACGGCCTTATTGCAAACTAATATTTTCTTTGACTTTACTTATCAAACCACAAGGTGTAGTTTCATTATTTTATAATAATCTGACACAGTGCCATAGCTAGAAATGGAAATTTGGGTGGGCCTCAAATCAAAGTGGACAGGAAATGAACAAAGGTCTAATATCATTTATATTGTACAAATTTTAAGTTGCTGCTTTGTTTTACATTTATCTCCCTCCCAACCACGCCACCAGATGCAACAATGAACCATTTTAGAGACAGATACACAGAACATTCTGATTGCCTTTTCTGGTGGCCAATTTCACTGGTAGCATGTTTTAAGTCTGGACTTTTCACTGCTCCGTTCATGTCGGATGACTAACTTGGGGAATCTACTGTATGCTCTTCTACTGCTACATTAACAAAGGCTAAGATTTTAAGGGGCCTGGTTGCTAATTTGCTGGACCACCGCCCACCCAGTTATGCCCATAATCTGACATAGCGAATAGCTTTTTAAGCAACCAACCCAAGGACAAGGAGGCAATTCTGGACAAAAATGTCTAGCTCCACAACCTGCCAACTGGCTGCCTCAATTTTCCTCTCCTAATGCTTAACAAAAGAACTAGGAGCAGGAGAAGGCTCTACGGCTCCTCGAGCTTGCTCTGCCATTCCGCCAAGAAGATCATAGCTGAACGCTGCCTTTATTCCTCGCACGGGGGAAGTGGAGGAGAGAGAGTGACAAAAATAGGCAGGGGAGGGGGAGGAGACTGCGAGCGGGAAGCAGAAGTGGGAGGGAGCGGGGAGTAGAGGGGATGAAGCAGTGAGGCCGGGAGCGAGTGAGAGGTGGAGAAGCATGGAGCAAGCAGCAAGCAGAGGGGTGCGGGAGGCAGCGGCGAAGAGAAGACGATGGCAGGAGGGAGTGGGGTACTGTTGAGGGTGGTCGCCACCTCCATCCCACCCTCAACAGTACCCCACTCCCTCCTGCCATAGTCTTCTCTTCGCCGCTGCCTCCCGCACCCCTTTGCTTGCCGCTTGCTCCATGATTCGCCACCTCTCACGCCTTGACACAAGTCAATGCCCATCAAAACCCTGTTTACCCATCTGCTGATTCACAACTGGGATGCAGAACTGAACATTCAGAAGCAACACTTCTATCTGGGGAAAACCAAGCTTCTTAGCCTTCCTTTAAAAAGGATAAGTAAAGCAACATAGGAAATAGGAGTAGGAGTAGGCCATTTGGTCCCTTGAGCCTGCTACATCATTCAACTAGATCATGGCTGATCTTCTAGCTCACACTATCTCCATATCCCTTGATATCTTTAATATCTAGAAACCTATCAATTTCTTTTCCCACAGATTTGTTGAATTCCATTTTACAATTTCAAGAGAATTTAATTCCATTAGTGAAAAAGTGCAAAGCCAGGCGGAAGGGCAAAATTAAACCAACTTGGATTATTCTGAAATTTTCTAATTCTAGTTTTTTCAAAGATGCAAACAGGAGTCAATTTGCCTTTTTTACAGTTGCAAACAGGAATTGAATTGCTGGAAAAGTGCATTAAAGATTTGCTAACCTCTATTTCATAATGGATCCATTGCACAAAACTAGACTAGAGCAATCTGGCACATTTGGAATTTGGACTTTAGCAAGCAAAAAGATGGTTGGTTAGTTTAGTTTAGAGATACAGCACTGGAACAGGCCCTTCGGCCCACCGAGTCTGTGCCGACCATCAACCACCCATTTATACTAATCCTACACTAATTCCATATTCCTACCTCATCCCCACCTGTCCCTATATCTCCCTACCACCTACCTATACTAGGGGCAATTTTATAATGGCCAATTTACCTATCAACCTGCAAGTCTTTGGCATGTGGGAGGAAACCGGAGCACCCAGAGGAAACCCACGAGGACACAGGGAGAACTTGCAAACTCCACACAGACAGTACCCAGAATTGAACCCGGGTCGCCGGAGCTGTGAGGCTGCGGTGCTAACCACTGGGAAATGGAATGGATCACACTAGTAAGTTTTTTTAGTTTTGATAATGGGGGGCAAAGTGGAGATAGAAGACATCCCATTGGTCTTCATTATTATATGATTTCTATTCCACGGGTTAGCTGACAACAGAACCAAGATTAAGCTATGAATTGCATCCCACGATCTTCTTATGTATTGAAACTGGGAACTTTATTTTTTAAATGGCTTTAATGGTGTGTACATTTTTATGGGTTGCTTCATTGATTTGAATGGAAATGAAAATACTGTAGAGTAAAAGGACTGCCAATTCACTAGTGCCAGTTTTACGCTACTGTCCAAGATGAAAAACATGCCCAGTGAACACTAAATTAGATATTGTTGTGTGATGTGGATTTGGAATGTTTGAACATACCCTCCAGGTAAGAGCAGAAGAAATAGGAACAGGAATAGGTCATTCAGCCCTTCGAGCCTGCTCTGCCATTCAATAAGATCATGGCTGATCTTCGGACCTCAATTTTTAATTTACTTTATTAATATATAATGAATAAATTATTTTAAATAATAAATATTCCAAAGAAATTACATCATTTATGGTACAAAGGTTGTTCAATTGGCCTCTAGTCAGTACAATATCTGACCTAAACATGCTTCATGCTGGCAAAGTGGAAAATTGCACAGCACCACTGCCCCTAACCTTAAGCACTAAAAAGTAAAAACAAACGAAATCAGCTATCATCATTCACCTTCAGAAACAATAAATCAGGATTAAAAATCTTTGGTAAGTTAAATGATATGATATCTTATTACATGTCCCATTAGCCAGCATGTTAACAGCTCAGCTGACTCTTCAATGTTCTATATAGGGACTAGTGCTCAAGTCAATACACTGAATATCTATGTAGCTCGACTAACTAGCGCAGAAGTAAAAATAGAGACAGTGACCAAATGGGCCTGAATACTGTCTAAAATACTAACAAATCACACCATCTTACATTCAAACATGGCAAGTAGCCTTGTGTTTGGTCGGGGGTTGGGTAAATTCATAGCTTAATCAGAACTCAATTCATAGCTTAATCTTGGCTCTTGTGTCAACTAACCTATGCCCACATAGGGAGGAAACAGTGGCATCACAAGCATATTCTGTTAAAGATATCAAAAAGCTTTTTTATCCTGACCCACAGCACAACTCTTTTGGCTGATAATTGTGTGTTTCCATGTTAAAAGAGGATAAAAGTAAATCTGCTGACCTAAAATGATGGGAATATCTTCCAAACAAATCCTAACAGATCAATAATCAGAACTTATTTCTCACACACATCTCTTCTTCACCCTGATTCCTGACTGTGTGATTCACAAGAATTAGAGCCCCCAATACTGAAGCTCAATATTGCAGGTATAAAGACCCACCTTTTTAAACCAAAAAAAATCAATTGTCTTTACGAAATATCTTTAAAAGGAATAAAATTAGCAATTTGATTTATTTTGTTTTTTTGGAAGCATGTGAAGTGCTTTATCTTTGTTATGTCCATTCAAGACGATACAATCATTTGACACTGCAAAGGTGTTGATTAGAACTTTAAAAAAAGGAGAAATTTTTCAAAGTGTGCCCAATTTAGTACTCTGCATGCATATCACTTTTCAGTGACTACTTACCTTTTATGGTAGATACAAAGACAAGGAAGTCGAGCTATTGTGTCTCCTTGAAGAAGTTCCTCCAAACAGATTACACATTCTCCAGCATCTTTACTCAGCACATCATCTGTAAAGCAAAATATTGTTTCACAAGTTTAAAAGAAATTCCACTTGTACATCTAAGTTTATCCACCCCACTGAATGGATCACACGTGCAGAGCTCCATTTAACTTCCACTTCCTGCAGAATGAGGTTGACACATCCAACAGCAATTCAAATCGTTGTTTTTAAAAGAAAGCAAACAGTTTTCTACATCAACATTTTCAACTCATAGCTTAAATGTTCACTTATATCATTCTGCCTTAATAAATTGCTCAATGGTTTAATAAGCAGCTGAGATACACAGCTAAGAAAACTAGCATATTCAATTCTTGGTATGTACAAGTGAGCTATCTTCTATCCAATAGACCCACTGGAAGTAAACATGTATGGATGCCTGATGAAGGCAGGACTCGGGTAGGATGTGATACCTCGGATAGTCAAACAGCCTTCTCCTGCGCACCTGAGAAATAAGCATTCCTTGTGCACAGAAGGAAATTGGCCCCGTTATCTATGAGACTAGTCCTATTTGGTTGACCTGGACATGAGTCAGGATAAGGGGCTTGTCCTAGGTACTAACTAATTTATACACAGCTCATTCATTAGCAAATGATAGAGACCTTCCCAGGTGAGCAACCACCTAGTTTGATATGCCCGATGAAGCGCTATTTTCTGCCTTTATCCGAGGATCAAAAGCTTAGCATCCACATGATCTCTTGTAGTCAACACCACAATTAGGGGACAATTGTTAGTTCTGGCCAGTTCATAGTTTTCAGGGCAAGTAAGTATAAGGCAGGTTTCAGTTCATCAGAAACCCGAGGAGGATTTGTGGGTGGGTACGGGAGAGCGATAATTCCCCCCAACCCATGTGCAGGTAATTGATCCTTTCCTTTTTAACTGCTTCCTCGTCTGGGTTCTGCCAGGGAGTTAAAATCTGCACTCTACCTTCCCCCCTCCACCTACCTCAAGTATGCTTATGGAAACCACCAGTATGCAATGAGCACAAGACAAAATTATAGGAAGAAAGCTGAACTGTAACAAAATGCTCCAGCAGATTAAATCAATGTCTTCAGGAGAGAGAAAAATACATTTAAAAGAGTATTTGCATTTATATAGTAACTGACACGGAACACAAAATCCGAGTGTTTTAAGCCTGTGTCCTCAGTACCTTGCTCTACGGCAGCGAGGCCTGGACAACGTATGTCAGCCAAGAGCGACGTCTCAACGCATTCCATCTTCGCTGTCTCCGGTGAATCCTCGGCATCAGGTGGCAGGACCGTATCTCCAACACAGAAGTCTTCGAGGCAGCCAACATCCCCAGCATATACACCCTACTGAGCCAGCGGCACTTGAGATGTCTTGGCCATGTGAGCCACATGGAAGATGGCAGGATCCCCAAGGACGCATTGTACAGCGAGCTCGTCACTGGTATCAGACCCACCAGCTGCCCATGTCTCCACTTTAAAGATGTCTGCAAATGCGACATGATGTCCTGCAACACTGAGCACAAGTCGTGGGAGTCAGTTGCCAGCGATCGCCAGAGCTGGCGGACATCTATAAAGGCGGGGCTAAAGAAAGGCGAGTCGAAGAGGCTTAGCAGTTGGCAGGAAAAGAGACAGAAGTGTAACGAGAGAGCCAACTGTGTAGCAGCCCCGACAACCAATTTTATCTGCAGGGCCTGCGGATTAGTCTGTCACTCTAGAATTGGCTTTTATAGCCACTTCAGCCGCTGCTCCACAAACCACTGCCCACCTCTAGGCGCTTACCCATTGTCTCTCGAGACAAGGAGGCCAAAGAAGTACCTTTCATGTCCCAACGACATCTGAAGTGCTTCACAAGGATTATTTCGGATGTGTAGTCACATACAGCAAAGTTCCACACTCCACATGCAGCAATGACAGGAATGACCAGACAATCTGATTTTTGATGATGGTTATGGGATGACTGTATCCAGAACACCAGGAGATCTCCCTGTTCATCTTCAAAAAGACTGCCACAGGATTCTTTACTGCCACATGATTTGTGACCTTGGTTTAATGCCTCATCCAAAAGACACCACCAAGCACATCAATGTCACTACACTATAAAAGGAGCATGATTCAGCGAAAGGGCACTGAGGGACTGTTGAGAGGAATTTTTTTTTTTATATATATATTGTTTTGGGAAATATTAGAGACTTGACAAGTGACATCTTGACAAGATAGTTTGCTTACTGACCTCACATGCCTGAAGTTTCGATTCAACATTACTGGCCTATAGCAATCTCAGCGACAATTTCACTACAGTATTTGACAGATACAAGTAGTTCATCACATTTATCAACAATGTCACTAAATTGATGAGGAATGTGGCCTTTCATATTGTGTCTGGGGAGGTAGCAGGCAGGAGAAGACCCGTATTTAAGAATTTAATTTTATCAATGCTATTTTGCACACAAAGTAAAATTCAACCATTCAAACAAAGGCTATTAGTGTGCAACTTTCTTATCCATCAGGGCAACTTGCCCAAGTAAGTAGATGACTGGGGAGAGTTTAGTCACCTGAAGACAGTGCCAACCTGACATGGGCATAGAATCAAGTGTTACTATAGGATCACTGAATGGAAAGAGAGCATTCAGATATTGAAACAGCGGACTATACAATCTTGTCTGCAAAATTTGGCCAAAAAGGGGAAAGATGCTCATGTTGAACACTAACGATTAATTTTTATAGAATTTTCTCCCATTTTTGGGAAGTTGCATTCTTATAAGAAAGTTAAAAGTTATCCAAAGGACAGATTCAGTTGTGTCACTGATAAACAAATGCAGTTTGAAGACTCTGGGAGGCAAAGGAAGAAAAAAAGAAAAAAAAGACATTTAAAAACAAAGCATAGATTGAGCTCTGTACAATCTAACCCCATCATGGAATATACCCATCTATTTAATCTCAAGAGGTTCTGCAACAATTTAAGCTGTTCTACGAAGGAATGGATGCAGTTTACACCGAATTCTGCTTTCTGTATCAAATATTCTAAGCCCAGCTGCTCTTAAACAGAATTATGCATAGTTCTAGGCATAGATCTATCTGTGTTTAGGAGCAATAATAGTAATGGGTGCTAATTGTTTATCAATTGGGGGTAATTGTAGAGGCACTGGTCATAATCTTCCAATCCTCCCCAGATACAGGTGTGGTGCAAGAGGACTGGAGAATTGCAAACATTGCATCCTTGTTCAATAAAGGGTGCACGGATGAGCCCAGCAACTACAGACCAGTCAGTTTAGTCTCGGTGGCCGGAAAGCTTTTAGAAACTATAATTGATAGTCACTTGGACAAATGTGGGTTAGTTACAGAAAGCCAGCACAGATTTGTTAAGGACAAATCATGTTTAACTAACTTGCTTGAGTTTTTTGATGAGGGTTGATAAGGTGTACATGGACTTCCAAAAGGCATTTGATAATGTGCCACATAACAGACTTGTCAGTAAAGTTAGAGCCCGTGGAATAAAGGGACAGTAGGTGCATGGTTATGAAATTGGCTGAGTGACAGGAAACAGAGTAGTTGTGAACAGCTGTTTATCCAACTGGAGGAAGGTAGTTAGTGAAGTTCCCCAGGGCTCAATGTTTGAACCCCTGCTTTTCTCGATATACTCTAATTCTCAACAGAACAGTGGGGGAATTAGCTCAAATGGTAGATCGCTCACTTAGCATGTGAGAGGTAGCGGGATCAACGGCCGCATAAAAAAAAAGGGGCGGCACAGTGGTTAGCACCGCAGCCTCACAGCTCCAGCAACCCGGGTTCAGTTCTGGGTACTGCCTGTGCGGAGTTTGGAAGTTCTCCCTGTGACCGCGTGGGTTTCCACCAGGTGCTCTGGTTTCCTCCCACAGCCAAAGACTTGCAGGTTGATAGATCAATTGGCCAATGTAAATTGCCCCTAGTGTAGGTAGGTGGTAGGAGAATTGAGGGAAGATGGGGATGTGGTAAGGAATATGGGATTAATGTAAGATTAGTATAAATGGGTGGTTGTTGGTCGGCACAGACTCGGTGGGCCAAAGGGCTTGTTTCAGTGCTGTATCTCTCCATGACCCCATAACACTCCTGTTTGACTGTTACTTCCACCCCAAGAGTTCCCCTGTATGTTACAGGATCTTGGAAGTTTGTTCACTTCTCCTGTGACCAATCCAAAGTGTACCACAACTCTCAGGAATTCACTTTGATTTCCTTAATTTCTCTGCTGTCTTCTGAGGTATCAGATCTCCCGCTTCATGATTTGTATTAATTTTCTAGATTTAACTTTTAATTTGGGAATTGATTTTTTTTAATGCAAGACAAATGAAAACACTTGGTTTGAGAAGCTGGCAAACAAACCTAGGGTGGTTACAAATCAAAGGGTAGCCCATGTTTATTTAGTAAAGTCATATTGGGATGTGTGAAGACCCTAAACAATGGGAACTTCTCTGAACTTCTTGATGGAGTCAGTGTGTCTGCAGCTACCTCAATCAGGGGTTTAAATTATTCATATGATTTCCCAGAACAAAGAGAAGATTTGGAGTTGGAGGTAATTAGTTTAAATTGCTATCTGGGACATCGCACGTTGCTATGGAGTTAGATGAAGCAGTGTGTGCCTGTTGGTGTTTTGATTGGTGTGCTTGCTGACAGACAAGCAGTTGCTTTTGGAAAACTGTTGGCTTCAGACAGGCTGCTGGTCACAGAGAAAGCAGTTGGCTTTTGGAAAGCTGTTGGGCTCAGGAGCAAAGAGGCCATCAAGAACCAGGGGGTATTTCTGTTTTGAGTAAGGCCCATGCTCAAGCTGGGAAATCCAGATTTGTGAGGTGTTAAAGGAGAACTGGAGGGTTTGCCTAGCCAGATGCTAGAGGGGGAAATCCCCGGGAGATCTGATACCTCAGAAGATAGCGGTGAAATTAAGGAAATCAAAGTGAATTCCCAAGAGCTGTGGTACACTTTGGATTGGTCCCAGGAGAAGTGAACAAATCACCAAGATCCTGTAACGTACAGGGGAACTCTTGGGTTAGGAGTAACAGTCAAACAGGAGTGTTCTGTTGAGAATTGGAGTTTAATGTATTCGTCTTCATGTTAAGATTTTAAGTTTAAAATATAAATGTTTCCAAATTGTAGTGTTAAGTTAGTAGTGTTTTGCTTTAACTCTTGTACAGTAAAGTTTTTTGTTTAAAATGTGAAATCTTGTGGTGTAATTCTTTCAGTAATAACCAGAAATTCAACTTTCCCTTTTCATAAGTTAATGGTCCCTAAAAGGCTCATAACAATATTAATGACTTAGACTTGGGTGTACAGGGCACAATTTCAAAACCTGTGGATGACACGAAACTTGAAAGTATTGTGAACTGTGAGGACAATAGTGATAAACTTCAAGATGATTGACAGGCTGGTCGAATAGGTGGACAAGTGACAGATGAAATTTAATGCAGAAAAGTGCGAAGTGATTCAGTTTAGTCGGAAGAACGAGGAGAAGCAATATAAATTAAAGGGTAAAATTCTAAAAGGGGTGTAGGAACAGAGGGACCCGGGAATATATTTGCACAAATCATTGAAAGTTCCAGGGCAGGTTGAATAGGGGCACAGAGTACAAAAACAAGGAAATCATGATAAACCTGTACAAAACACTGGTTTGGTCTCAACAGGGGTATTCTGTCCAATTCTGAGCACTGTACTTTAGGTAGGATGTTAAGGTATTAGAGATGGTGCAGAAAAGATTCACGAGAATGGTTCCATGGATGAGGAAATTCAGTTATGTGGATAGGTTGGAGAAGCTGGGTCTGTTAGAGAAAAGAAGATTAAGAGGAGATTTGATAGAAGTGTTCAAAATCATGAGGGGTCAGGACAGAGTAGCTAGGATCACATTAGCAGAGGATCCAGAACCAGAGGGCACAGATTTAAGGTGATTGGCAAAAGAAGCAACGGCAACATGAAAAACCTTTTTTACGCAGCGAGGTTAGGTTCTGAAATGCACTGCCTGACAGTGTGGTGGAGGCAGATTCAATTGAGGCTTTCAAAAGAGAACTGGATAATAATCTGAAGAGAAAACATTTGCAGAACTATGGGGAAAAGACAGCAGAGTGGGACTAGGTGAGTTACTCTTGTCTGTGCTCACTCTCTACATGATGGACCAAATGGCCTCCTTCTGTGCTGTAACCATTCTACAGTTCTATAAATTGTATTCAGGTGATGGGTATTAATTGAGAACTCGTCTGTGCTCATATATGTAAGAGCAGGGCGAAACTGTAGTTGTTGGTTGGAGGTGCATGATATGCAATGTGTATGTCTGTAAATAAAAAGCTTGTATGTGTATGAAGACTTGGCTCCAGTGTTCTATCTTTCATTGCCTAGGTATCTTGAGTTCTAACAATGGGAAAAGAATAGTGTATGTAAGTGAAATTCAGAGGAATGAAGACAAACAAACAGGAGTGTCACAACATGGTGACAAAGATTCTGATAAAATTTGGGAAGACTCAAAATGCATCACAATCTCCTCGCAGACTTTGCCACGGCTGAAGGAAACCGAAGATGTAGGCATGGGTTTTCAGGCAAATAACAGAGCATCCAACATCTGACTCCCTGAAGGCTGTGGATGTGGAGGTGAGCATAAGAAATTAGAGCAGGAATAGGGCATATGGTCCTTCAGCCTACTCCACCAGTCAATAAGATCATGGCTGGCCTATTACTTCAACTCCACTTATCTGCACTATCCCTTAATTCCCTTAGATAAATATTTGGACACTGTCTCAGTCTTGAATATACTCAGTGACTAAGTATCTACATATCTGTGGGATAGAGTGTTCCAAAAGAGTGACAACCCTTTGACTGAAGATGGTTCTCCTCATCTCAATCCTAAATGGCCACACCCTCATTCTGAGACTGTGACCCCTAGCTCTAGACACCCCAGCCAGGGGAAACGTCCTCTCAGCAGCTATCCCACCAAGCCCCTTAAGACGGTTATATATTTCAATTAGATCATTTCTCATTCTTCTAAAATCTAGGGAATATGGGCCTAGTCTACTCAATCTGCCCTCATAGGGCAATCCTCTCATCCTAGGAATCAGTGGAGTGAATCTTCATTGCATTCCCTCTAAGGCAAGTATATCCTTCCTTGGGTAAGGTGACCAAAACTGTACTCAGTCCTTCAGGTGTGACCTCACCAAGGCCCTATATAACTACAGTAAGATTTATTTACTCTTTTTGTAATAAAGGATAACAGATCACTTGATTTTCTATTTGCTTGCTGTAGCTGCATGTTAACTTTGTGACTTGTGTACAAGGACCACCAGGTCCCTCTGCATACCAGCATTTTCCTTTCTCTCACATTTTAAAAATTTCCTATTAAAGTGGATAACTTCACATTTCTCCAGGTTATATTCCATCTGCCATACTCTTGCCCACTCACTTAACTTGCCTATGTCCCTTTGTAGTCTCTGTGCATCCTCCTCATAGCTTACTTTCCCATCTAGCTTCGTAACACCAGCAAATATGGATACAGTACACTCGGTCTCTCATCTAAGTCATAGACATGGTCTGCAAATAACGGTGGCCCGAGCACTGCTCCTTGCAGTACTCCACTAGTTACAGCCTGCTAACCCAAAAATGTGGTGCTATGTCAGGTGGTGAAGTGCCTTCTGTGGCACTCTACAGCACTGTCCCCATGGGTTAGTTACCATTGCAGCATGCTTACAAAAGGGATGGAGCCAAACTTCAGGCTTTAACTGATCATTACAGTCACTAAACGTATGAGCTTCCATAGCTTTTAAAGCAGATGGCCCCATTCTGCATTTGGCATGCTGACGGTGCAGGTTCTGTTTATTCAGCTCCCCATGGTGGCTGCCACAGCCTGCAAATACTATTGGTAGCCTCTCAACAGGCACAGCCAAACAGAACCCACTAGCTGTTCATCATCCTGGCATACCTTCTTTCATGTAGTGCCACTGAAGCAGAACATACTGTGACTGGGCTGGTTCTCACAGTATGAACAGTCAGACATTTACATAGGTTAGTAGTGGCAATGGGTTTGTTGTCTCAGATTTCTCTGGTAACAGGTGCCGCTGCATGTGTTAATTGACTACCGTAGTGAAGGATTTTCATGCCTGTGGCAGATTTGGACGTGTTGACACTAGTGGTTGGACAAAGAATACCTCTCGTAGCCTGACGCACCCGACATCCCTCTATTGGTCCATCTCCTCTTCCAAAAAGAAAAAAAGACTTGCATTTATATAGTGCCTTTGACAACAACAGGACATCCCAAAGTGCTTTAGAGCCAATTAAGTACTCTTGAAGTGTAGTGATGGTTTCATGTAGAAAACACAGTAGCAAATTTGTGCACAGCAAGCTCCCACAAACAGCAATGTGATAATGACCAGATATGTTGATTGAGGGATAAACATTGGCCAGGACACTGGGGATAATTCTTCTTGCTCTTCTTCGGAATAGTTCCATGGGATCTTTTATGTTCACCTGAGAGGGTAGATGGGGTCTTGGTTTAACGTCTCGTCTGAAAGACAGCACCTCCAGTGTATCCCTCCCTCTGGACTGCTAGCCTTGATTTTTGTACTAAAATCCTGTAGGGGAATTGAACCACAACCTGCTGACTCAGAGGTGAGAGTGCTACCAACTGAGCCACAGCTGACACGCAAAAATAAAGTTAGAGGGGACTTCCCAATGGGAAACGTATTGTGCTCCGTTTGAAATAGTTGACATGGGTGGAAAGGATGAGAAAATTGCCCCACAGCAAATTGCATAAAGGCAGATGACTAAGTACTTGGCTTCAGAAAAATCCCTTCAAAAAACAAGTCAGAAATTACATAGGAAGTGCTGCTATGAATATAACTGCTAGGTTAACATGCTTTCACTTTCTACAAAGTGCTTAGAAACCCTGAATGCCAGTTCTATATGGCTAAGAACACATCATAATGCAAATGATGTAGAAATAACAGAAAATAGAGCACATTGCCATTTTCACCTTATTTGTATATAACCACCCAAAAATGACTGAACTTTTGAAATGATGGCAGAAAATTGAAAGAGTACAAAGGTGAGAAGTGATCAGCATGCTGGATCTCTGCCTCATTTCCCAATTTAGGCACAAATAGGACAAACCCAATCAAAAACTCAGGATTCATATCTTCTGTATCTAAAAAGAAAATCACATGTACCACTGCATACTGTAATGATAATGAATTAAATTGTGAATTTTGAATTGTTTCTTGCTCATAAATGCTACAGGATCCCAATTAGCTTTGGAACTATTTTTGTGGGCCTACTGTGGCAGGTTGAATCCAAAACTGGCTCAGAGGCAGGAAGTGAAGGGAAATTGTCTCTGGGGGCTTTTATGACTGGAAGGCCGTTTCCAGTGGGGTTCCGCAGGGCTCAGAACTAGGTCATAGAGTCATAGAGAGATACATCACTGCAACAGGCCCTTCGGCCTACCGAGTCTGTGCTGACCATCAACCACCCATTTATACTAATCCTACATTAATCCCATTTTCCCCCTCTCACATCCCAACCTTCCCTCAATTCTCCTACCTACACTAGAGGCAATTTTTACAATGGCCAATTTACTTGCTTCTTGTGGTTTATATCAATGTCTTGGACTTGAATGCAGGGAATATGATTAAGATATTTGCAGACAATATAAAAATTGGCTGTGGTTGATAATAAAGAAGAAAGCTGCAGACTGCAGGAAGATATCAATGGACTAGTCAGGTGGACAGAACAGTGGCAAATAAAGTTCAATCCAAAGATGTGTGAGGTAATGCATCTGGGGAGGGCTAACAAGGCAAGAGAATACACAATAAATGGGAGGATACTGAGAAATCTACAGGAACAGAGAGACTTTGGAGCACTAACAAGAAATGCTGGAAATACTCAGCAGGTCTGGCAGCATCTGTGGAGACAGAAGCAGAGTTAACGTTTCAGGTCAGTGACCCTTCTTCAGAACTGGCTGATATTAGAAATGTAAAAGGTTTTAAGCAAGTAAAGCATGGGTGGGGCAAGAGATAACAAAAGAGATGTTGATAGGACAAGGTCACAGAGAATAACTGACCAGAAGGTCATGGAGCAAAGGCAAATGGTGTGCTGAAAGACAAAACCTTAGTACAGAGAGGGCGTGAATGGATAGAAAACTGAGCAACCTGGCCACAAACATGAAAAAAACAGTGGGTAGGCAGAGTAGGAACAAACTAAACAAGCTAATTAAAATAAACAAAAAAGAAAAAATAACTGAAAATAAAAATTAGAAGGGGAGCCCGTCATGCTCTGAAATTACTGAACTCAATGTTCTGTCCGGCAGGCTATAGTGTGCCTAATCGGTAAATGAGGTGCTGTTCCTCGAGCTTGCGTGGATGTTCACTGGAACACTGCAACAATCCCAGGACAGAGATGTGAGCATGAGAGCAGGGGGGAGTGTTGAAATGGCCAGCAACTGGAAGCTCGGGGTCATGCTTTCGGACTGAGCAGAGATGTCTGCAAAGCGGTTACCCAGTCGCGTTTGGTCTCCCCAATGTACAGGAAACCACATTGTGAGCAGTGAATACAGTATACTACATTGAAAGAAGTGCAAGACCTTAGAGTGCATGTTCACAGATCCCTGAAGGTGGCTGGGCAGGTAGATAAGGTGGTCAAGAAGGCATACTGGATACTTGCCTTTACTAGCCAAGGCACAGAATGTAAGAGCTGGCAGGTTATGCTAGAACTGTATAAAACACTAATTAGGTCACAGCTGGAGTACTGTGTGCAGTTCTGGTCACCGCACTATAGGAAAGATGTGGTTGCACAAGAGAGGGTACAAAAGGGATTTATGAGGATTCTGCTTGGGCTGGAGAATTTTAGTTATGAGGAAAGAGTGGATAGGCTAGGTTTGTTTTCTTTAGAACAGAGGAGGCTGAGGGGAGACCTAATTGAAGAGTCTAAAATTATGAGGGGTCGAGATAGAGTGGTAGGAAGGCCCCAGTTTCATTAGCTGAGGGGTCCATAACTAGGGGCATAGACTTAGGGTAAGAGGTAGGAGGTTTAGTGGGGATTCGAGGAGAAATATTTTCACCCAGAGGTTCACGAGGATCTGGATCTTACTGCCTGCAAGGGTGGTAGAGACAGAAAAAGTATTTGGATATGCACTTGAAGTGCAGTAAGCCACAAGGCTACAAACCAAGAGCTGGAAAGCGGGAGTAGGCTGGATGGCTACTAACCAGCCAGCGTGGACATGATGGGCCGAATGGCCTCGTTCAGTGCTGTAAACGTCTGTGATTCTTTTCTATGATTCTGTATACTGCAGAGGCCAACTATAGTGTACATGATAAATTGTGTTCACAATAGTACCATAATCAAAGGATTCCGATTAAGTCAAACTGCAAAGTTGAAGCTTAAATGGTTTATCAACATCATTTGATGCTCTTAAAATGCTACATCCTTGAAAAACATGCCAACCAATTTTTAAAACATAACATTACTCGAGAAGACCTTGGGGATAGCTTTATTCTTGTTTGATCCTTTGTCTAACTTTTGGTAGTCATGGATGCCAAAAGGCCACAGGCCCTTATTTCTCAATGATGCTTTAAACTGCAGTACTATGGTGCTGTATGCTTGAAATGCAGAAATAGCATCTGTATTTTAACAAAATCCCAACAGGGAAAGATGAGCAAATGCTAATGGACAAGCTACCAGTCGCTATTGGTAAACAACAGCCTAGGAGTTCAGCAGTGCAGGTACCGCAGCTTCGCTTTATGCTTAAAACATCATTACCCTAGCATGAATTCTGATCTGCATTATACTACATGTTTGTGGGGTATTTAGAGATACCTGTTTTATGCTTGGACCAGAAATCAAAATATTCCTTTTGTTTTAACAATAATATTTATGAAATCACCTGCACATAATCTGAAAGTAAATCAGGGACATGTGGATAAATGAATAAGGTTTGTTTGTCCCTCTCCAGTGTGGACAGGAGCCCTGAGAAATTATAAACTATCACAAAAGAACTGCTGTACCAAGAGGAACATCCAGTTGAATGATTTTTTAAAAATACAAAGGTTGTTTCATCCAAAATGCTAATAAATCATTAACATTATTTTAAAGACTAAAATCCGTTGGTTTGCTGTATACTCAATTCAAATTAAATCAAATTTTTAGCACAAAAAATTACTGCATCAGTAGCAATCAGTATCACATGAATTGACTGAACCTATGCTTATTTATTAGCTGAATATGCCCTCATTTATTACCATAATGTCAATGCAAACAAATCAAGTCATAGACTGTTCAATGAAGTTAAATTATTGCATATTTTGATTAATCAGTTCCACTTCAAAAATACTCATTGAATAATTTGCTTTCATGAACACTATTATCATTAATATTTTGCCAGGCAAGTCATAATTTGAATTAAAACAAAGATTACATCATGCATATCAGAGGAAAAACAGAGCTTGTGAAAATTCAATGTGTACAACTTAGATGAACTGTCATTTCAACAACTGACTTACTGGCCCATGAATGTTTCTTCTGAATAAATCTAAAATATCCACCTCTGGACACAATAGCTGTCGAGTCATATCTTATTTTGGTCTGACTATTTGACAGATTCCATTCCCCCTTCACATAACGTGTTCCTGAAAGTCCCCGAGGCTAGATGGCCACCTTCTCACCCACTCGAGGAAAACGTCACTAACAGAAGCCTGTCAGTTCCGATCAGGCTTGCGAATGGCTCAGTGCTAATTTGTTACATTATCCACTTGTACAAATGATCTGGAGTGATTAGTGTTAGACATTACAACCAGATATATGTTAATATCTCTGACTAGGCTCCTTGGACTCCCAAGGACACTGAGCTGTGGGGCTGTAAACAGCTCTGGTATCCGAAATGAAAGCTTGCAACAGTTTACAGATTTTTTTTCACTCAAGGTAAAGGTTAGTTACTTTTTGCCAAGAGCCATTATTCTTGCATTTATGCTGTTGAGCTCTAAAACACACCTAGAGACAGGAAGACCAACATACCTCTGAAGAAAGATCTGATGAAAGGTCACTGACCTGAAACGTTAACTCTGCTTCTCTCTCCACAGATGCTGCCAGACCTGCTGAGTATTTCCAGCACTTTTTGTTTTTATTTGAGATTTCCAGTATCTGCAGTATTTTGCTTTTATATTACCTCTGAAGAGCACAGGTGATGGGGGAGTATTGTCCCAAGTAACCCAATCACTTTATTATTAGCAACATTTAAAGATATCAGTACCATCATCACAAAAACCTAACCTTTGTTATTGTTTTTGTATCTTTACGCTCTGCCCTTGGAGAATTGTGTGAAGTGGTGGAAGGTTTCACAGGCTGATTAACAATCTGGATAGCTCTTCTACAGCTGAACGTAATGGTAAAACAACTTTATTAAAAGTAATTGTGTACCCATATTTTCCATTATACTTTTATGGCAATTCACAGAATCACAAAATTGTTACAGCGCAGAAGGAGGCCATTCAGCCCATCATGTCCACGCTGGCTCTCCGAAAAAGCAACATCGTCAGTTCCATTCCCCTGCCTTCTCCCCGTAATCCTGCACATTCTTCCTTTTCATATAACTGTCTAATTCCCTTTGAATGCTTCAATTGAACCTGCCTCCAACATGTTCTCGGGCAGCACATTCCAAACCTTAACCACTCGCTGCGTGAAAACGTTTTTCCTCATGTCACTTTTCCTTCTCTTACCAAATACATTAAATCTGTGCCCTCTCGTTCTCGCTCGTTCCACGAGTGGGAACAGTTTCTCTCTATCTACTCTGTCCAGACCCCTCATGATTTTGAATAACTATCAAATCACCTCTCAGCCTTCTTTTCTCCAAGGAAAAGAGTTCTAATTTCTCCAATCTATCTTCATAACTGAAATTCCTCATCCCTGGAACCATTCTCAGGAATCTTTTCTGTACTCTCTCCAATGCCCTCACGACTTTCCTCAAGCCCAGAATTGGTTGCAGTACTCCAGCTGAGGCCGAACGAGTGTCTTATACAAGTTCAACATAACTTCCTTGTTCTTGTACTCCACGCTCCTATTAATAAAGCCCAGGATACGGTATTGTACTGATTAAAAAGATGAATAACTACTGTGCCATAAGGTCTATATGGCATCCTCAAGTGACTAAACAGTGACAATGTTGGCAGGAAAATACAATTTTACAGGCAGTATACATTATATCCACACGGCGCTATGCCAACAACAAACACAGTAACTTCATCTGCAAACGGCAATTGATGCTAGGTCAATTGTTAATTTTAAGTCTGAGACTGATAGATTTTTGTTGGGCATAGGTATTAAGATTTATGGGGCAAAGATGGCTACGTGGAGTTACCTCACAGTGGCGCAGTGGTTAGCACCGCAGCCACACAGCTCCAGCGACCCGGGTTCGATTCTGGGTACTGCCTGTGCGGAGTTTGCAAGTTCTCCCTGTGACCACGTGGGTTTTCGCTGGGTGCTCCAGTTTCCTCCCACAGCCAAAGACTTGCAGGTTGATAGGTAAATTGGCCATTATAAATTGCCCCTAGTATAGGTAGGTGGTAGGGGAATTTGGGGGATGTGGTAGGAACATGGGATTAATGTAGGATTAGTATAAACGGGTGGTTGATGGTCGGCACAGACCCGGTGGGCCGAAGGGCCTGTTTCAGTGCTGTATCTCTAAATTTAAAAAAAAAATAAGCCATGATATCAATGAATGGCAGAACAGGCTCAAGGGGCTAAATCCCTATTCATGTTCCTATGAAACTTATCTTTAATGTAACAAACATCGCAAGGTGCTGTAGAAACAGAAGTAAAAAGGGAACACACAACATGTCATGGAAGGACAGATTAAATGGGATGAATGAAACACTGGTCAAAAACAGTGGAGAGGCCAAGCCCTGGTTTAGGGAAAAAGGATGCACAAAAGGCTAGAGTGGAATAATTCAATCTCGAATGCAGAAAGGATTTCAGCAGCAGGTGGAGGTTGGCAATGTTGCCAGAGTTGGAAATAAATGGTCTTGGTGATATGTAGGATGTGATGTTTGAAGTTCAGCTCTGGGTAAAGCATTGCATAAAATTTTGTTAAGCCTGAACAAATAGGGGATGACGTTACCGACAATCAAAGGAGTTCATGTCAGGGATTAAAAACGAAGGCTTTGGTCATCCTGATGTTTAGTTGGGGAAAGCTGCAAGTCATCAACGACTTGACTGTTGGATATGCACTTTGACAGCAGAGAGGCGATTGTGTGATCAAGACAATTGGTAGAGAAGTACAGTTGACTGTCATTAGCAATTATAGGGAACCTGGCCTGATGCCTGTAGATGAAGTCACAAAGGATAGCATGTTAATTAGAAAGTGGAGAGGGCCAAAGATATACCCTTAGTGACAATGTGGAGGAGGGAAGAGAAGCCGTGGTCATAGATGCCCTAGCAGTGTTCAGATAGGCAGGAGTGCAACAGTGTGAGGGCAGTCTCACGGAACGAGCCAACGGAGGAAGATGGCAGTGTGAACCTTATAAAACAATGTGGAAAACTGGAGGAATCAAGGAGGAATAATACACCACAGTCAAAGTCACAGAGAATGTCATTCATAACTTTGACTAGGGTCAGTGGTTTGAGAAAGGACTGGAGGCATTGAAACAGGCATGAAACTGGGAGATTAGCTCATTTTAGCTTAGGGATGGGGTTGTTGTCAGAAGGGATGCATGGGTCAAGAATTGGATTGAATTGTTTTAGAGGAGGTGCGAATGATGGCAGTTTTGGCAGGGAAAGCGATGGTGCCTGGGTAAAGTGAACCATTAACAATATCAGCTAGCACGAAAGATATGAGGTGAGTGCTTAGGAGTTGAATGGGAAAAGGATTAAGGAAGCAGGAAAACATATTTCTGGGACTATCCTGTGGGACCAGAATGAGCAGAAATCCTCTAGGCTCCAAATAAAAGTGTTGACCACCGCTAGTCCATGTTTAGTCCCACATTCACCCCAGGGTCCAACCTGCCACCTAGCTCGGTGTGGGAGTCAGTTAATTTCTTACCCCCTCACAACTGCCGAGCAGCAGCAGGGTTTTGGCACCTGAAGCTCACCAACCAAATGGTTCAGGTCTCCCGAAACAGACTTTGATTGAGTGTTGCTCCATTTTGTGTTGAAGTCAAAAATCACCCCCAATGCTTTCAGAAGGGAAGGGAGAAAATGGGTGAGAAGCAGAAATATTTAATTACTGCACTATGGTGCTGTAGCACAGGGTAGAGAAATGCAGCTTCCATCTTGCATTCAATTGATTTCCTGATGATATACGCACCCTTCCTGGTTGTTTCCTATTGAGAGAAGAGGGGAAATTGTCTCTACTAGACCTCTGCTGTGCATCTCTTCAAGGTTGGTGATGAGGAGCCTTTAAGGCCGCTCATCTGACCCTCTTGTATGAAGGTGCCACCTGGCTGGGAACGGGCGCTGGGGGTTGAGAGGTGCAGGATGCTGCAAGAAGAACAGTGAAGTTGGATTTCTAGACATAGGTACCATTACTATTGTTATGATACCATCGCACACACTACTATGCAACTTGAATACACTATACAGCAAGGGTGTCCAACCTTTTCGCATGAGGGACCACATTATAATTTTTGTCCCACACAGGGGGCCGGTGAACAAATTTCGTAAAGATAAAGGTATTGGAAATTTATTTTATTAATTAAAGCCACAAAAAATGTGCATTTTTGTGAACAAGCTTTTAAATGAGAAGTCTAATTCATTAACTTACTTTCTCATCACTATGTTAACATCGATTTAGTGAGCTACCTGGCATTGTTTTTCCTTGTAGAAGCAGACAATGTCTGCCCGCACACTTGATATAGCGATGCAGAGTATTCCGGATACATGCCCACCTGTCAGGAATGATCTTGCTTGCTGTGTGTGTGTGTCTCAGTGTTTCTCTCTCTTTCTCCACCCTCCCTCTGTGATCTTCCAGCCCCCCCCACCCCACCCACCCGTCACCAGCTCCCACTCAACCCCCCCCCCTCCCCACACCTGCTCCTGGTTAACCGAGCACCCTGCCTCCAGGTCCTGGGACTGGGCCCTGCCGCTTCCTCAGGTGGCTTTTCCTTGGTGACGGTGGTAGAAATGAAGAGCCTGGGGCCCAAGCCAGGTCCGTACACAGGCAGAGCCAGTGGTGGGCCTGGGGCCCGAAATCAAGGCCAGGAAGGCCGCACTGGGAATGGAGTTCAGGTGGGAAGCGCCGGCAGACATGCAGCTCAGCCCGGGTGCCGCCATCTTACTAAAGGAGCCAGAACATAAGGTACTGAAGAGTATCCGCTGTCTTCGTAAAGGACGACATACGCAGTGAGGCATCTCTGCCATGTCAGTAAATGAGCTTCAGCCATTGTCAGTCACAGAAGGTTTTGGTGGGCCAGAAGAAGCCAATGGCAGATTTCCAGCGTTTGTCATCCTTGGCGGGCCGGATGGAAACCTTTGGCGGGCTGTATGTTGGACAACCCTGCTGTACAAGTTTCCACCTTTCAAAATAGCAACTCAGCTGTATTCCGGCTACATTTGCACCATAAAAACTCACTCACAAAAATAATTGACAGGATCACTAAAATAATGTTGCTGTCGGCTTCACTAAGTAGGTCAAGGGAAAACTGGGAGCATTTTGGCAAGATTTTTTTAAAAAACACTCATGCTCAGTTATTCCATTCTATTACCCATTCAAATAGTCTAAATCAACAGAATGACACCTACCAATGGCAGATTAATTGGGGGGGAAATTTAACATGAGCAAGCGCATTGGTGCTGGGTATGGGTGGGGGTTGGCTGTGTGTGTTAAATGGGCAAAACATTCTGAGTGCGTCGAGAAGCTGGCTCCAATCCACCCACTTTTGGCTTTTACTGAGGTGGGACAAAGGGCGGGCAGCCAACCCGCTCCCAGGAGGAGGCATTTTAACTAAGTCAATGATGCTGGAAGCCTCGGATTTAACCTGCCTTACAGATTTTGCTGTGCCTGGCAGAGTTTCCCAGGCCCACCTAGCTCCCCATATCCCCACCTGGGGTCGGGGATCAGACCACAAAACCCCATGCTCCCCCACCCCACATGGTGTTGGAGATAGGAACCACCACCAGGGTCAGTGATTGGACCTACCTGTTCCTGCAGCCTCCTCCAGGGTGCTCCCCAACCGACTAGAAGCCAAACCTGTCAATGAGGCTGACTTCTGGGCAGGGAACCTGTCAGGGCCAAAAATCTCACACTGCAGAGTTAAGACTCCAGACTTCCGGATTTTCCATGCACTAACGGAGCCCCCATCTCCCTCCATTCCCAGCTCATCAGCAAGCAAAACTCACCCATTGTTGCTGTTTGCAATCTAAGATTTTGATCAGCTCTTATCCATATGAACATAGCAACAGCAATTGACCATTTAGTCCCTCAAGCACGTTCCTCCATTCAATTAGATCATGATCCGTAATTCAGCTCCATTTTCCACAGTTGCTCAATATCCCTTTAGCTAACAAGACTATTGATCTCAGCTTTTAAAATTTCAATTGACTCAGTATCCACAGCATTATAGGGACAGAAATTTCTATTACCTATTGTGTGAAAAAGTGCTACCCAATTTCACTCCTAAATGGCTTAGCTCCAGTTTACAGACTATGCTTTACTGTTCTGGATTCCCCCACCAGAGGAAAGTTTCTTCATATCTACCCTATTAAATCCCTTTATCATTTTAAACACTGGGATTAGATCACCCCCAATGTTCTAAACTCAATTGAATACAAACCAAGTTTTTAAAAAGAAAAGATTTGAAAGTATTGTGGACTGTGAAAAGGATAGTAATCAATTTCAAAAGAACAGGCTGGTGAATGGGGGAACAAGTGGTAAATGAAATGTAATGCAGAGAAGTGTGAAGTGATACATTTTGGTAGGAATAAAAGGAGGCAATATAAAATAAAGGTTTTCCCTGGTGCATTCTCCATGGCAACGCCTTGACCAATCTGGTTGCCAAGCCGAACCTATCAGTATAAATTGTTGCTCCCTTTGAAATTTGGCATTCTTGCGTTTGTCCTGATGAGTGGAAGATGAAAAGCTTCGACGCATGTCTCTTTTTGCAGCAAAACTCAAGTTCTATACTACCAAGTGACTATAAAATGAAGGGTACAATTTTAAAGGGGGTGCAGGAGCAGAGGGACCTGGGACTATATGTGCATAAATCACTGAAGGTGGCAGGGCAGGTTGAGAAAGCCATTAATAAAGCACACTACACTTTAGGAAGGATGTGAGGGCATTTTTGGGGGTGCAGAAAAGATTCACAAAAATGGTTGCAGGGATGAGGAACTTCGGTTATGTGGAAAGATTGGAGAAGCTGCAGCTGTTCTCTTGGAGAAGAGAAGATTAAGAGGAGATTTGATAGAGGTGCTCAAAATCATGAGAGGTCTGGACAGAATAGATAAGGAGAAACTGTTCCTATTGGCAGAAGGGTCGAGAACTAGAGGACACTGATTTAAGGTGATTGGCAAAAGATGCAACTGCAAGATGAGAAAAAAAAAACTTGTTTTTACGCAGTGAGCAGTTAGTATCTGGAATGCACTAACTGAGAGTGTGGTGGAGACAGATTCAATCAAAGCTTTCAAAAGAGGACTGGCTAATTACTTGAGGAGAAAAAATTTGCAGGGATGTGGGGGAAAAGGTGGAGGAGTGTGACTAGATGAGTTGCTGTTGCAGAGAGCCGGCACGGGTATGACAGGCCAGATGGCCTCCTTCTGTCCTGTACCATTCTCTGATTCTATTTACATAGTGCCTTTCACAAATTCAGGATGTCCCAAAACACTTTGCAGCCAATGAAATCTTTTGACATGTAGTTACTGTTGTAATGTAGGAAACGTATGAGATTTGGCATGAAACAGGCTCCCACAAACAGCAATAAGATAATAACCAGGTCATCTGTTTTAGTGATGTTGTTTGAGGGATAAATATTGGCCAGGACACTGGTTAGAATTCCACTGCTCTTCTTCGAAATAGAGCCCAGGTATTTCTTGCTTCAGCCTGAAAAAGCAGACAGCGTCTCGCTTTAACAATTTGTCCGAAAGATAGCACTTCCGACAGTGCAGAGTTCCCTCAGTACTAAACTGGAGTGTCAGCCTTAATTTTATTCTTAAGTCTCCAGAGTGGGGTTTGAACCCACAATCTTTTGACTCAAGAGAGAGTGCTACCACTGAACCACAGCTGACACCTGTCAATTTATGCAGCTCATCCTCATATTTTAAACCCTTTTAAGCTCGGATATTATTCTGGTGAATCTGCACCATACCCCTTCCAAAGCCAATATGGCTTTCCTGAGGTTTGGTGCCCAAAACTGTACACAATACTCTAGCTGGGGGGTCTCATCATGGTCCTGTACAACTGAAATATCACTTCTTCCCTTTTGAATTCCAACCCCTTTGAGATAAAAGCCAAAATTCCATTAGCCTTTTTAATTAGTTCATGTACCTGTTATTGATTTGCGTACAAGGACACCTAAATCTGTTCCTCCACAGATGCTAGTCCCTCTCCATTAAGAAAATATTCCCTGAAGATACTAGGGTTTCCATCAATTGCCAGCTAACACTAATTCAGAAATTCTTCAGAAAGAAGCCTATTAAGTTACAAAAGGGAAATCAAAAACATATGTAATTCAAATCGATTGTAGGTTGAAATTGTTCACATTAAAAAGTGAGCTGAAGATGCTTTGGCATTCTTGAAATGACAAGTACAATATCAGAAAAAGCTAGTTTGAATTGGCCAAGTGAAAAATGGCTTATTAACATTCAAATTCTTTTATGACTTTTACCAGTTATACATGTTTTATGCAACAAGTACACAATTAAATGTAATTTAATCTGGAAAGTATTAATTTTCTTTCTACTAGACACAAAAAAGAACAGAATCACAGGGATATATATTTGTATGGCTGGGGAAGCAGTTATAGTTCGATGTCGAGGTTAACAATCCATTCAATGGTTTCCACTGATGCCGTCTGAATGGTTGTGATGCCACGAGGAATGGATCTCTCAGGGCAAGAGTTCAATAAGTGGGCGATGGTCTGACTTGGATGGCTACAGTATAATTTGAGCTGGCCCTTTTGTTCCAATTGTGGAGCAAGTGGCCACATCTTCTCTGGCCCGTCCTCAAGTGGTCGAGAGTTGTGCAGATATTCCGCGAGGGGGAGACAGCAACCTTCACGTGGTCCTCCTATTAAAGTAAGTTTTCCCACTTGGAAACCTGCAAACTAATGCTGTCAAGAAAGCAACCGAACCCTGATCACCGGGCTCCTGGTCCAAGCAGTAAAAATCCACTGGAAAATGGATCACAGGGATGAATAGATACTAAATACAAATCCGGCTTGTGGCAAGAAACATGGCATCAGATAAGCTTAAGTATATCCATCTAGTAGATATATTTCACCAATTAATAGTCTTCACGCGCATACGCACACACCCGCCCACCCACACCGGGCAATGGACCAGTACACTGCCCTTTCATCCATGAGAAGGGGGTCTGAATCCTGGCTAGACCAATGGACCCAGACTTCCGTTTTTACATTCTTTAACAGGCACTGGTCCATAGTAGGTAACTACCCATAAATTAACAAAGATTGGCAACAACAGGGATGATGCAGGAGCACTTGACATCGATAGTGGGTGCCTAAAATAAATAAGCATTCCTTCCCCCAGCAAAGAGTATGCAATTTTGACAAGTACCTAAAATTTTGTATTTCTCCCCGTGTCTTATATTCCATCCTGCTTTAACCCCTGTCCCAAGGAGAGTCAAATGTACTATTCCCCAATCAAAAGATGACCTATTTCCAGCTCTTGTTGCAGAAGCTAGAATGTACACACTAATTAGCCAAGGGCAACTCAACTGTGATTTCGTTTTTCTCCCAAGGGGATGTAGCAAACATCAACTCATCTAGTCCTTGCAACAGCGAAAAGGAAATTATGAGGTTAGTTGTGTAGAGACAGCAGCAGATGATCTATGAACCCATGATGGTGCACAGCATCTCAGAGCCATTAATATAGGACCTTATTAAACAGAGTGGACCTATACCGGAGAAATCATTGCCCCAAACATTTTATGCACACTACTTTTAGTCTTCTGACAATCCAATTTCATTTCCATCTTTCTATACCACGTCATGAGAAATGGCCATTCATACATGAAAAGACAGTGCTGTGTAATATCAGAGTAACAGTCATGTAGCATGGTTTCTTGTGAAAGAACTTAAATATAAATAACTACCAATCTTTTTTATTATTCAATATCATTAACCTGGCATTCATTTGCAATTCACTCCATTCATGATTTTCTAGGCTGCCACTGAGGCTAATCTGCAGTGCATACAGGCATAAAAGCAAGTCACAGATACAATCACATGTTTGTATGTGCTTCCCTGATCGATCCCAGCACCTACGTCAAAAGTAAACGATTCCACTCTCCCAGTGTCAAACTTATCTGTAATGAGCAGCAACACCACATCACGCAAGTGAATGTGGCAACTGCCTGGAAAAGGAAGAATGACCTAATTTTAAGGCAATTCATTGTGGAAGCACTCGACCCAAAAAGGCAAGCACCAGGGTAGATCCTGGGACTTTCAAAGGTACGCTCTACAGCCATGGACAATGACACCCATGTGCTTTCCACAAACAACAGCTGGGCACCAATATAATGAGGCCCACTCTTCTATCAGAGTTAACAGAGGACACAGCTGGAATTATGAAAGCATGTTTCAGGTATCTGGATTTATCTGAGTGAATTGAGTAATATAATCTGACTAGGATCTCAAAGATCATGGCGTTGTGGAGGAGGAACGCAGAGGGGAGCAGCTAGAGGAGCAGAGGCAGCCTGAAGAGGTTATTTCTTATTGGCTGAAAGAGGTAATTGTGCCAGTCTGAAATAGGAAACCCTTTCTTGACTAGTCTATCAATTACTGTTGAAGACAGACACACACACACACACACACAGCTGTGTTGACATTTTCCTTATTTCCAAGGCAAAGGTGCCATTATGAACAAACACTTCTCTGTAGACAGCAAATTGTATTGCTCCCATTCTTGCCACCTTACCAAAGCCACTTCCAAGCTTTGTAAAAAAAAAGCTACACTCTCAGTTTTAGTGCAACCACAACTTTAATAAACCATACATAGGGGAGAATTTTATGCTCTGCCCTGCAAAGTGTTTGGAGGTGGAGAGAACATGTAATCGGGCGAGATGGTGGTTGGTGGGGGTGTGGGGGGGGGGGGGGGGTAGGGTAACCGGTGAACGGCCTTCCCTCCCCGCTGCCCATTGAGGCCCTTAAGTGGGCAATTAATGCCCAATTAAGGGCCTCATCACGCCACAATTAGCCCAGTGGCGGGCGGGCCTGTCACCGCACGTAAAGCATGGCAAGAAAAACCATGCGGATTGCTCGCTGGCTCCAGCGGATGGGAAGGGGGTTCCTTGTTAAAAGGCACTTACTGCTTAAACGAGGGACCTGGCACGGGGAAGGGGGGGGGGGCCAACTGAGAGCCACCCACCCCCTAACCCTTGCTGCTGACCCCCTACACCCCCCCTCCCACAAGATCCCTCCCGTCCTGACCTGTGGCCTGGGTCCAGCGCTACTCCGAGGCCACAGATGGGTGCTCTACCGGCAGCAGCCACTGCCTCCACAGTGGCGCTGCTCAGTTAAAGAGCTGCCGGCCTTTGATTGGCTGGCAGCTCAGTGGGCGGGACTTCTGTCACCCGGGTCCTTGATCCTGTGGAAGACGTGTTGCTGTCCAGTTAATTGCCTAATGGCACTTGATTCGGCAGGCCTCCCACAGAAGGGGCAACACAGGCAACTCGGCGGTGCTTTTGCCAGAGGTTGAAACCCCCGTTGCCTGGATAAAATTCCAGCCACAGTGCTTATTTTCGCTGTGCTTCCCCTGGTGCAAGTGTGCTTGTGACATATGATCTCTTAAGCATAACCCAGTGCTCCTTTTACATAACCTGACATAGGCAAGTTAATTCCACTCTTGCAGCATTTAGCTGCCATATGTGGGATTATCAAGTTGGCATTGATTGCCAAGAGCAACTCCTTCCACTTTGCTAAGCACTTCCTTTTGAGGGCTTTTCCCATTCATTCCCAAAAAGAGCTCTGCCTTTTCTTCAGCTGCTGCCTCTGAACCCTGCAACAGACTTCTAGGACATAGTGAAACACTTTGCAATCCTGCTTTCTATCAAAAGTTATATTTATTAAATCCTGCAATTGCACACCATTCCTGCCCCCAAATGGGCAAGTTCTTAATGAAAGGCAATACTGGGAATTTGTACAGAATATTGCAATCTTGCTGAACCCCAAGAATCTTGACTGGGTCACTATTGATGCAGTTGGATGGGTTGAAGTCACATGCTTGGTGGTGCTCCTACCAAAGAGGAAAATCTGGGCTACAGTGTCTTACAAAAATCTGCAAGTTTACATGCTGTAACATTTCAAATACATGAACAAATTTTTGAAGCAACTGACTTTTGAATATACACACAGCATAACTGAGAACCCGACAGTTTTTCTATATTGCCTTTTTGCTTCACAAGGACAAAGAATGCTCTTTAAGAATACAGCAAACTGAAGTTTAATTTAAATTCACAAGATTTTCCTTGGTTGAGGTCTGCTTCCATCTTTTTTGTTGCACAGAAGTGACAGACAAAAAGTACAGGTGTGGCAACCAGACAATAAATATCAGTAAGTGTATGATAAATAAACATGGAAATATAAAATCAATCCTCTGGGTGAGACTGCCATTAAACCCCAGAAACCTAATTTAAAGCAATCAACTTCTACACTAAAAATAATCTGCATCAAATTAATTACAATAAGGCAAATACCTCAAATGTTCAACACCATCTTATGAAACTAAGAAGTCAATACTTAAGGTGCATGCTCTTATTTTAAATAAATGATCTCTATAGGAGGAGTACAGAAGACTTCAAAAGAAGCTCAGTTACAGGAAAGTTCATGCTTCCTCAATAAAACAGTACAAGTAGAATTATTCTTAAGGAAAGGTATTACATTGCAGCCATATTATTTCACCAGTAGAGACATGACAAAACTTAAAAAAAAAAAAATTCGCTTAACAATAAATGGAAGAAGCTAATGATGTTAATTAGACCAGACTGCGTGTATATTCAAATTTATTCTCTGATGTCAGATCCCTTTTTTTTTCCATAGCAGATGCACACTGAGCTGAGTGACACTGTATTGGCAGCAGAAATTTGGAGACAGTGGGCATTCAGTGCAGAGGGAGAATGGAGGTGTTTAAGTATCTTAAACCAAGAAGCAACAGCAAGTAAGTATAGGATATCAACGTTAAAGGGATCTGAATTGCATTGAATAAAAAATGCGGTACACATAAATAATTGAATAATAAATAGGAATAAGGGAAAAGTAAGATGTTGGGACAGCTGAGATCCATTGCCTACAATTCCTGTTAAATGTGGAGTTCCAGGACACTTCATAAGTCCTGGACAAACCATGTGTGCAGGAAATGTCTCCAGTTGCTCGAGCTCAGGGTTTAGACTCATAAGAGTGAAACAGCACAGAAATAGGCTCTTCGGCCCATCGTGTCTGTGCCAGCCATCAAGCACCCAACTATTCTAATCCCATTTTCCAGCACTTGGCCCGTAGCCTTGTATGCTATGGCATTTCAAGTGCTCATCTAAATATTTCTTAAGTGTTATGAGGGTTTCTGCCTCTACCATCCCTTCAGGCAGTGTGTTCCAGATTCCAACCACCCTCTGGGTGAAAATTATTTTCCTCAAATCCCCTCTAAACCTCCTGCCCCTTACCTTTAATCTATGCGCCCTGGTTATTGACCCCTCCGCTAAGGGAAAAAGTTTCTTCCTATATAACCTATCAATGCCCTTCATAATTTTATATACCTCAATCATGTCCCCCTCAGTCTTCTCTGCTCTAAGGAAAACAACCCTAGCCTTTTCAGTCTCTCTTCATAGCTGAAATGCTCCAGCCCAGGCAACATCCTGGTGAATCTCCTCTGCACCCGCTCCAGTGCAATCACATCCTTCCTACAATATGGTGCCCAGAGCTGTACACAGTATTCCAGCTGTGGCCTAGCTAGCATTTTATACAGCTCCAGTATAACCTCCCTGCTCTTATATTCTATCCCTCGGCTAATAAAGGCAAGTATCCCATATGCCTTCCTAGCCACCTTATCTGCCTATGCTGCTGCCTTCAGTGATCTATGAACAAGTACACCAAGGTACCTCTGTACTTCCTAGGGTCCTACCATCCATTGTATATTCCCTTGCCTGTTAGTCCTCCCAAAATGCATCACCTCACACTTCTCAGGATTAAATTCCATTTGCCACTGCTCCACCCATCTTACCAGCCCATCTTCTAAGCTTTAGGAACAGACGGAATCACTGCAGGACATATGGGAGGTTGAGAATTTCTTGGAGCTCACGTTTCAGAAGGTAGTCAACCTGCAACTACAGAGAGTTCAGAAGGATATTAGTGGGTGGCCATCTGACAGGGTAGGAAGAAGCAGACAGTGCAGGAATCCTTGGATGTGGCACTTTCAAGCTGGTCCTTAGTGCTGAATATCAGTGAGGGTGACAACCCCTTTGGGTTGCGCAGTCTACAGCATCTCCACTGCATTGTGGGACAAATGACTGCATTCGGGGCATTGTAAAGTGTAGAAACAACCGAAGGCACTGGATACTGTAGAGGCTCTGGGCCCTGACAACATTCTGGCAATAGTACTGAAGACCTGTGCTCCAGAACTTGCCATGCCCCTAGCCAAGCTGTTCCAGTGCAGCTACAGCACTGGCATCTAGGTGTCGTCGAAAGTGCTATCAAGTGGCACTTACTCAGCAATAACCTGCTCACTGATGCTCAGTTTGGGTTCCGCCAGGGCCACTCAGCTCCTGACCTCATTACAGCCTTGGTTCAAACATGGACAAAAGAGCTGAACTCAAGAGGTGAGGTGAGAGTGACTGCCCTGGACATCAAGGCAGCATTTGACAGAGTATGGCATCAAGGAGCCCTAGCAAAACTGGAGTCAATGGAAATCAGGGGGAAGACTCTCCACAGGTTGGAGTCATACCTTGCGCAAAGAAAGATGGTTGTGGTTGTTGGAGGTCAATCATCTTAGCTCCAGGACATCACTGCAGGAGTTCCTCAGGGTAGTGTCCTAGTTCCAACCATCTTCAGCTGCTTCATCAATGACCTTCCTTCAATCATAACGTCAGAAGTGGGGATGTTCACTGGTGATTGCACAATGTTCTGCACCATTCCTCAAGCATTCCGTGCAGAAATGCAACAAGATCTGGACAGCATCCAGGCTTGGGCTGATAAGTGGCAAGTAACAGTCGCATCACACAGGTGCCAGGCAATGACCATCTCCAACAAGAGAGAATCTAACCATCTTCCCTTGACATTCAATGGCATCACCATCGTTGAATCCCCAATATCAACATCCTGGGGGTTACCATTGACCAGAAACTGAACTGGAGTAGCCATATAAATACCGTGGCAACAAGGAGGTCAGAAGCTAGGAATCCTGTGGCAAGTGACTCACCTCCTGACTCCTCAAAGCCTGTCCACCATCTATAAGGTACAAGTCAGGAGTGTGATGGAATACTCTCCACTTACCTGGATGGGTGCAGCTCCAACAATACTCATGCAGCTCGACACCGTCCAGGACAAAGCAGCCCACTTAATTGGTACCCCATCCACAAACATTCACTCCCTCCACCTCTGATGCACAGTGGCAGCAGTGTGTACCATCTACAAATTGCACTGCAGCAACGCACCAAGGCTCCTTTGACAGCACCTTCCAAACCCACGACCTCTACCACCAAGAAGGACAAGGGCAGCAGATGCATGGGAACACCACCACCTGCACGTTACCCTCCAAGCCACACACCATTCTGACTTGGAACTATTTCGTCGTTCCTTCACTGTCACTGGGTCAAAATACTGGAATTCCCTTTCTAATAGCACTGTTGGTGTACCTACCCCACATGACTGCAGCAGTTCATGTAGGCAGCTCATCGCCACCTTCTAAAGGGCAATTAGGAATGAGCAAGAAATGCCAGCGATGCCCACATCACATCCATGAACGAATTTTTAGAAATGCAGTGGTCTTCGAGGATTTGACCGATAGGCATTTCTGTAACTGCATGAGTGCCACATGGCGTATTGCCTCCCTGGTGCCAGGGTAAAGGATATTACTGACAGCGTGCAGAACATTGAGGGGTCAGGGGGAAAGGGGAACAGCCAGAAACCATGTGGGAACCAATGACACGGAAAGGGGTTGAGGTCCTTTAGCCAGAATTTCAGGAGCTTGGAAGGAAACTGAAGAGTGCAACCGCAAAGTAGTAGTCCCAGTACCATGCGCTAGTAAGTTTCGGAATAGACAGATTAATGTGCGGCTGGAGAAATGATGCGAGAGAGGAGGACTTCAGATTCCTGGGGTAATGGGACCACTTCCAGGGCAGGCAGGACCTGTTCAAGGTAAACAGGTTGCAACTCAACAGAGCTGAGACTAATGTACTTGCGGGAAGGTTAACTAGTACTGGGCTTTAAACTAATTTGGCAAGGGGCTGGCTATCAGGATGAAACATTAGAGAGGAGATACAGGGTGCACAGAGGACTAAGAGTCAAATGCACTAAGGTAAAGAATATTTCAGAAATGGGAGGGATCAGAATACAAAAGAGAGGGAGTTTAAAGACGCTTATGTAAATACACGAAGCATGGCAAATAAGGTAGGTGAGTTGCAGACACAAGTCGCCACATGGGACTATGATGCACTGGCGGCAACAGAAACTGGTTCAAACAAGGGGAGGATTAGGACTTAATATTCCTGGCTACAAGGTATTCAGGAAAGATAAGGATGGGGAAACAAAAGGAGGGGGAGTGGCGATATTTATCCAAGAAACTATTACAACACAGGAGAGTGATGATGTAGTTGAGGGGGTCAAAGACAGGATCTATTTGGTTAGAACTAAGGAAGAATAGAGGAGCTATTACACAATTGGGTATAGACTATGGGCCACCAAATACTGGGAAAGAGATAAGGAAGCAAATTTACAAGTAAATTACAGAACGTAGTAGTGATAATGGGGGATTTCAATTATCCTAATATAGACTGGGACAGTAAGAGTGTAAAGGGAAAAGGCTGGGGTCGGGGTAGGAATTCCTGACATTGATCAAGAAAGTTCTCTTGTACATGTGTGTTTCCAGCCCAACGAGGAAGGAAGCAGTGTTGGATCTAGTTCTGGGCAATGAAGTGGGGCAAGTGGAGCATGCTTCGGTTGCGGAGGATTTGAGGAGCAATAGTCATAATATAATCAGGTTTAGATTTGTTACGAAAACAGACAAGGAACAATCAAGGATAAAAATTCTTAATTGGAGGTGGGCTAGCTTCAGCAAGTTGAAAAGGAAACTGGCCCAGGTGGACTGTAATCAAAACTTGTTAGGCAAAATAGTAATTGAACAATGGAAGGTCTTCAAAAAGGGTAGAGAATAGACACATTTCCACAATTGGGTTTGGAAGGGTATCCAAAGCTAGAGGTCCCTGGATGAAAAAAACATATAAAAAGACTAAAATGAGACAGAAAAAGGAAGCTTATAACAATAAAGCTTCATAAAAATTAGAAGACCAAGTGTTATTTCAAAGTTTGCAGATGACACAAAACTTCGAAATATAGTAAACAATGAGGAGAGCAGCAAACTTCAGGAAGTATAGACAGACTGGTAAAATGGGCAGACATATAGAGTCAGAGTCATAGAGAATCAGAGTTATACAGTACAGAAACAGGTCCTTTGGCCCATCGTGTCTGTGCCGGCCATCAAGCACCTAACTATTCTAGTCCCATTTTCCAGAACTTGGCCTGTAGCCTTGTGAGCTATGGCGTTTCAAGTGCTCATCTAAATACTTCTTAAATGTTGTGAGGGTTCCTGCCTCTACCACCACTTCAGGCAGTGCGTTCCAGATTCCAATCACCCTTTGGGTCAAAAATCTTTTCCTCAAATCCCCTCTAAACCGCCTGCCCCTTACCTTAAATCTATGCCCCCTGGTTATTGACCCCTCCGCTAAGGGAAAAAGTCTCTTCCTATCTAGCCTATCAACGCCCCTCATAATTTTGAGAGATGTCAGTGCTCCTCCAATTCAGGCCTCTTAAGCATCCCCGATTTTAATCACTCTACCACTAGTAACCGTGCCTTCAGTTGCCTGTGTCCTAAACTCTAGAATTTCCTTCCTAAACCTCTCCACCTCACTTTCCTCCTTTAAGACCAGTCTTTAAAACTTACTTCTGACCAAGCTTCTGGCCATCTGCCCTAACATCACCTTTAAACGATGTCAAATTTATTTATTTTTTATTTAGAGATACAGCACTGAAACAGGCCATTCGGCCCACCGAGTCTGTGCCGACCAACAACCACCCATTTATACTAACCCTACAGTAATCCCGTATTCCCTACCACCTACATACACTAGGGGCAATTTACAATGGCCAATTTACCAATCACCTGCAAGTCTTTGGCTGTGGGAGGAAACTGGAGCACCCGGCGAAAACCCACACGGTCACAGGGAGAACACAGGCAGTACCCAGAATCGAACCCGGGTCCCTGGAGCTGAGGCTGCGGTGCTAACCACTGCGCCACTATGCCCCACTCCTGTGAAGTACCTTAGGATATTTTATTACACTAAATGCACTGTATAAATACAAGCTGTTCGTGACTGTTACTGGAAATTGCGCAAATGCAGAAAATTGAGTAAAAGCAAGTGGGGTTCTGATGTTTCCTATGGTCAAACAGGAATAGTTGAGAGATCATAGTTTTAGGATAAGGCGTAGCAGATTTAAAACAAATGACAGCGAGTTGTTGTGATCTGGAATGCACTGCCTGATCGAGTGATGGAAGCAGATTCAATAGTAATTTTAAAAAAGGAATTAGATAAATACTTGAAGGGAAAAAAATTGCCGGGCTATGGGAAAAAAAGCAGGGGAGGGGTATCAGTTGAATAGCTCTACCAAACAACCAGCACAAGCACGATGGACCTTTGTCTTCTTTGCTGTATTATTCTATGACTATGCTCTGTAGTTCTGTATCTTCAATTTGTATTTTTACCCTTTTTCTTTCAAACTGGTGTGATAGTTAGTTTCTTCTTTAAAAATAATTGAATGGAAATGGCCAAAAGATGATAAGGGAAAAGGTAGGAATTGGTGACACAAAACTGAAAACTGTGACAGAACTGATGGACAGTTGCCCAACAGCCACTCAGTAAACCAAGTCAGTCAGTAAAGCAGACAGCACAGATCAACACTAAAAAGAACCAGCAGCTTGGAAGGATATTAAGTGTATGGCCACCTGACAGGGTCGGAAGAGGTACCCGCAGCTACAGTCTACTGCTGTTAATTCAAATAATTTTCAAGCATTTTGAATGATCACATAAGTTAAATTAAGCAATTTAAATAAAACAGCACAAACATTTTCTCTGCATAATTTCAAGCGCTGCTTCACCTGGAAGGAGTGCTTAGGGCCCTTTGCAGTGAGAAAGGAGGAGATAAAAGAGCAGATCTGCACCTTTGCCCTCTCGCCCCCTCCCTTCCCACCATCTAGGGCCCCAAACACAGCTTCCAGATGAAACAGTGATTTACTTGTACTGCTTTCAATTTATTATATTTTGTTCGCTGCTCACAATGTGATGTGGTCTCCTTTACACTGGGAAGACCAAACAATGATTAATGATTGCTTTGCAGGACACTTCCATTCAGTCTGCAAGTGTGACTCTAGGCTTCCGGTTGCCTGCCATTTTAATTCTCTACCTAACTCCCACTCTGACCTCAGCCTCCTATACTGTTACAATGAAGCACACGCAAGCTCGAGTAGGCGCTTTGCAGCCTTCTGGACCCAACACGGAGTTCAACAATTTCAAATCACAGCCTCTGTCCCCATGTTTTTTTTTTGGATGGCAGCTGTTGGTAATGATTCTGCTGTTTCCCTTTTACACCTCCTCTAGATCCACCTTTTGTTTATTTATTTGTCCCACTATCATATCTTTTTGTCATTTACCATCATCCCTTTTGTCATTTAATCTCTTCTGCCCTACCATAGACCTTCCCTTTTGTTCTAACACCCTCTCCCCACTTTCCTTGCTTCTGTACTTGCTCTAAACCTGTTACATCTCTAACTTCTTCGAGTTCTGACAAAGGTTATCGATTGAAACGTTAACTCGGTTTCTCTTTCCACAGATGCTGCCTGACCTGCCGAGCATTTCCAGCATTCTCTGTTGTTACTGCAGACAGGAAACTTCTACGCACCTGCCCATGTGACTGCCTCATCTGTGGAAGATTTCATTATCAATAGCCAAGTCCTAAACATATGTATACAGAATGCATTTACAATTTTGAACAAGCAGTGGAAATCTCACTGCATCAATCAGTAAAATAAGCTCCAACTTTCCAAGGCGATTCCTGGCTGTAAGGAAGATGTACTCTACTATGCAATTCATTAGTTTTGTTCTAGGATGCCTTTATCTAAAAAAAAAGTTGCCTAAACATGAAAAATCCAATATGGTTACTACAGAATTCTTGCCCGAGACTAGTGGTTTTCCAGGTTTCAAATTTATCTGCCACAGAAAGCACATTCGAACTGATACCGAGACCTTATGAAGGCAGTCCACTTTAGCAGTCACAGGTAGAAGTTGATTCAAGCGTCTCACATATCAATGGCAGTGCCACATGTTGATAAAAGCAACACAAAATGGTACATTCTGGGAGATCCACAGCACTCGCTGGTGGAGACACAGTACTCAGACTCTAATCCATCATAAAATTAAAGCTATTGATAGATGCAAGATTGATGGGAGGAATCTAAGCACTCAACTTAGGGTTCCTGAGGGAACTACAGGATCCATACTTTGTCTTCAGGAATGCTCCCAATCATATTTCATAAAAAGAACTGCCGTAATGGAGGATACTGAACTGAAGAATTATCTTATATACAACACAGTGTAGGAAAAAAACAATGAGTAACAAACATTCTGGAGTGTAGGAACAATGATGGGACTGCTGTTGGGCAAATAGAAGAAAAAGAACTTAAGATACGGTTCAGAATACAGCCTCTCATACAAAAAAAGTGAGTACAAATAATCTGACCACGTGCGGTATCACAGCATGAATTCCTGAAAAGGACAGTATCCTTGATCATTTTTCCCTGTGGGACGCAAGTAATTTCTACTTGTATATAGAGAATTAATGAATGAAGGAACAAAGAACAAAAATTCAGTGGTTTCTTTTGACTTTACTAACCATTTCACACACAAACGACTAGTACAATAAAAATAATAAAGCTGAAAAATGACTGTAGAGATATGGATTAGTCATTGATTTGTGTGAACAGGCCTTATTGTGGGGAGTATAAAGTCAGCACAGTTATTTAAAATGCAAATTGACAAGTTGCTGAGAGGACGTTTCCAGTTATGGAGGTAAGTTGCTAGTTAGCTGCTACAACTGAACACTGTGGTGAGTCATGGGCAACCAGTCTTGTTGTGTCTGCTCAATTGTCCAACGGAATTAGAGGAGAACTTGCCACAGTTTTTCCTAGCCCCTCCCAGGAATCAGTAATGCTAGGAGGAAGGTGTGCGAGGCTGTACTGTTCATTGATTGGGCAGGCTTGATGGTCTTTTCTCACCCTTCTTTTCCTATGGTCATATTTATAAAGAAATAAAAAAGGTCAAAAAAATGAGAATAAGCAGTAAGCAGATAAAGGTTCATTACACTCTATTGGATTCCACCCCCAAAACTACCAAAGGCTATAGACTGCAAACATCAGTAACAAGTTATACACCCCACATCAAGTTTTTGAAATTCTCCAATATTTTGAAATACATCAATATTTCTACAATACACATACTGAAGTTAGGTACTTTGTCTCCAGAAATATGACATGGAAACATAATTATACCAAATAGTGTGACTGTGGACTCAATACACTAGTGCATTGCTAAACTAATTTTTTCTATGAATAACTTGCTCTGTGGTATCATACATGAGCTAAATATGCTACTTATAACTTGGCAGCTTTTAAATGTATTACAGATCATGATCAGGCTTTTGTCAGGATTGAATAGCACATCTCTAGAGTAATGAATGCCTGATTATCTTACAATAATCTGTAGCTGGTAGAAATTTCTTGAAGCTATGATGACTAGTACAGTATTAGGTATCATATACAGTAGAATTCAGCAAACTCTACCAAATCATGATTTATGATTATTACTTTTATCATTTCAGTTCTGAGGGGCTCGAGTTGTTTTTGTACTCAACTTCAGACCCTTCCCTAACTAGAAAGTCTCCTGATTACCCTCTACTTTCCTGACAATTGAGGATGCACACACATGTTGCAGTAAAGTTTTGTGGATTCTGGCAATCCTCCAATGCTTTGTCCATATGAATATTCATTTTGTGTGAGCCTGAACAGATGGGTATTGGCAGACTATTCCAATACAGGTACCACATTCCTGTTCACATACAAGCTACATACAAGTATTCACTGGATAGTGATCAGGACATGAAAGCACTTAAATGACATTTTCCTTGCTTAGTTTTGGAACATTGAAGCTGAAATAATACCCACCATCACTGCTCCAAGTCAGCAAACACACATATAAAATATATTTTATGCTTTTGAAACCAAACTGTTCAATATTCATATAGAAGAGATCATAGGTGTACTTCCACACTTGCAGGGAAAATGGACCAGAGATCACCACCAGTGCTCTTGTACTGGTAACTTAAATTATGTGTTACAGACAGAATTGAGAGGGAACTGAAACCGCAGTTCTTTTCCCTTTACTGTCTGTAATTAGTGTGTTTTTGAGAAGGAAGATGTGTGTGTGTTTCTTAACCCAAGTGTAAGGCCAATTTGAATAACCAGCAGCATGCGTTTTGTGGGGTTTAAATAGAGGATTATTTTTATTCACACGTTCAACCCGAAAGTCTAACACTACGTCACTCACTCACCACTCTCACACTCGAGAAAGAAAGCCGGTAAAAGGATGGTGCACTTTTACAAATTACAGGCAAAGGAATAGTTCATAAGTCACATGATTTGGCTCGTCTTGGGGAAGAGGCATGCGTTGCAGTCCTGGTGAAGAAGACGTTTTCACTCCTGAAGTATAGTTAGATGGATTAGATAGCTGGAGTCATATCAAGGTCATGGCAGGATTCTCTGAGAGGGGTGGATTTTCAGCAGTTCATGAAGTTAGTCGCTAGTAGTCTCATTACTAGGAGGTTGGTTTTCTGTACCGGTGGACTTGAGAAGGAACAGGCTCAGAGACCTTAAGATGCTGCAGCCTTCAGTTCTTTTAAGGCATGATAGCATTACCTGGTCCGCTTGTTGCTTTTTTCTGTATTTTAAAATATTTTTAAAAGGTGACCAACATGGCTGCCCCACCATGTGACTACTCACAGTTCCTTTTCCAAATATGGTGGGGGTCTAGGTTGATTAACACCATCCTGGTTTATTGTTATAAGACATTGATCCTGAGGAGGGTAAAGAAAAATCACTTTCTTTGTTTCAGGAGAAACCCATTCAATTCAGGAATGTCTCCTGATGATTTCGGGATGGATGTTGATGACACCTCTTCGTCTGGAAGGTATTCTTATGTCCTTTCCTGACAGTCAGTTTTTGAATACACAGGTCGAAGGTCAGCTGATCTTCAGTGGCCATCTTTGCAGCCCTTGTACATTTTTAATGACAATTCTGGTTCATTTAAAACAATAGGAAAATTCAGTTCCAGAAGATTCTATGCGGTCATGTTTAAAGTTATGAATGGGACAAGTCTTTTATGGGCATGACATATATTATGCAACAAATCCTAAAAGGCTTCTGCTCTTTTCTTTTGCTGCTGACTGATATAGCAGTGGGTGACACAGTGGTTAGCACCACAGCCTCACAGCTCTAGCGACCCGGGTTCGGTTCTGGGTACTGCCTGTGCGAAGTTTGCAAGTTCTCCTTGTGACCGTGTGGGTTTCCGCCGGGTGCTCCGGTTTCCTCCCACAGCCAAACACTTGCAGGTTGATAGGTAAATTGGCCATTGTAACCTGCCCCTAGGTAGGAGAATTGAGGGAAGGTAGGGATGTGGTATGGAATATGGGATTAATGTAGGATTAGTATAAATGGATGCTTGATGGTCGGCACAGACTCGGTGGGCCGAAGGGCCTGTTTCAATGCTGTATCACTCTATGACTAAGATGATGGAGTATCAGCCAGAGATAAATGGCAGAACATCCATCATTAGACTCTGGATGTGTTACTGGATTCCTACCTTGTTTGGCTGGGGACATATTGATCAAAAAAGTTCTCCTGTCCACATATCAGAAACTCATCTCCATTCCTACTGTGGAACTATATCTTTCCCGTCCTCTGTAAAGGGTAATTAAAGTTTCCTCATATTACTCTATTTTTATTACACAGTTCAAATTTGCCACAAATTTGCTCATCTTTCCTTTGCACTGTTTGCAGCTCTATAAAAACTCCCAGCAACATAACCGCTCCTCCTCTGTTGCTTAATTCAAACCAAATAGATTCAGTCCAAGAAGCATCTATGCTTTCTATTTAGAATTGTAAACATCCATAAACAATCCTACCACATCCCCTCCTCTTTATTTACTTCTCTATCATTTCTGAACACTTGGTAACCAGGAATATTAGGAAACCCACTCCTGGCTTGTCTCTGTTCATACAACCATATCATAATCTCCTGTGGCAACTTATGCCTGAAGCTCTTCAACACGGTTAGTTACATTATAGACATTGATGTACATGCAAATTAACACTTCCTTAGTAACTATTGCTATTCTCCTCAATCTGGTCCCTACAATTTTTGGAATATTTCTAATTTCACTGCTGTTTATGTCTCTGTCCTCTAATCTCATTGCTGCTCCTTTCTGCTATTTTTTGGCTCTCCTCCTCAGCCAAATTAGTTGAAACCCTCCACAATAGAACTGGTTAACCTCTCAGCGAGAACACTAGTCTCAAGTCTGTTCAGGTGCAACACATTCATCTTGTATAGGTGCTCCGTCCCCCAGAACCAGTCCCAATGCCACAAGAATTTGAAACCCACCTTCCTGCAGCCATGCATTTACCTGCACTATCTTCCACATTTTCTGGTCAGAATAGATGGAAACAGATTGTTTCCAGTAATTGAGTCTACAATGAAGGGATATTAATATTAGATCAAATTTAAGAGACTTAGGACAAAGACTAGGAGAATCTTATTTTACACAGAGGGCTATGAAGCAGTAGAATGGAGTTAATGATTGAAGCAAGGGCTGTTGGTTTTAAAATGAGGAAACAAAGGGATACAGGAACAAGATAGGGATAGGATAACTGCTGGTGAGGAGGATAAAGACCAACAGACTGGTTGAACCAAACTATATGTTTCTTGTAATATCTGCATAACATGCAACTGATAAGCAGCCAAACAGGCAACTCTGACTTGTACCTGATCAAAGCCCACAAGCAGATGCAAAGGCATCAGTCACCAGGACGGCCATGGTCGGATTAAATTTGAAAGAATTGGTAAAGAACATGAGTCCAAAATGAACTTTATTATTCCTAAACATTGAAAGCCTATTTTGGTTAACAACAGTGATCCCTTGGTGTTCACATAAAGCTAAAATTCTTAGTTTTACTACCCACTTCTTCAACCTTTTTCACTATCACCAGTCCTAATCTAAAGTCCAATAAATACACACCTTTTTAAAGCCCAGGTCAAAACTTGGGTAGGACCTGTGTTACAATGAAAAAGTGTGAATAGGCAATAACATTAAAGAGCTTTGACACTATGCACACTTCAAAGCTTAGGATGGATGCTGGAAGGATGTTTCCACTTATGGGTGAGACTAGAATGAGGGGACACAGTTTAAAATAAGGGGTCTCCCATTTAAGATGGCAATGAGCAGAATTTTTTTCTCTGAAGGTCATTAGTCAGTGGAACTTGCTTCCTCAGAGAGCAATAGAGGCTGGGTCATTGAATATATTCAAGGCTGAGTTAGACAGATTCCTGATAGACAAGGGAGTCAAGTTATGGGAGCAGACAGGAAAAGTGGAGTTGAGGCCACATTCAGATCACCCATGATCTTGTCAAATGGTGGAGCAGGCTTGAGGCACCAAAAGGCCGACTCCTGCTCTGAAGATGTATGTTCATATGTTAGTAACCAAAGCTGACTTTCAGCTATTGAAATACAGTAACTGTCCATTTTAAGACTCTGCACATTCAGATAAAAAAAAAGTGATTCTTCTAGCCCCCAAACCAAACTTATTTAAAGCCAAATTCTGAGACTGAAAAGTGCCATTCCAAACAACAAACTTTACTATCCCTTCCAAAAGTACAACTATAAAGCATTAAACCTTCCAACAAAACAGTTTTTGAAAAAGAGAACATTTACAAAAATCTCCGACATCACTATGAAAAACCGAAGTAAAATATACAAGAGTGTAACAGATGGCATGAATAAGGTTCTAATTTCATCAATTCATCTGAAAGGGACTGACCAACCATCTCTCCATGTCTCATCATTTCTGCTCTTCAGCTGGCTGCTTGGAGGCACAGAAAAGCTGCTCTGTGATAACTTGTTCACTGTTGGTCTTATGTGGTGCATCTAAGAAGCACGTTTTCATGTTTTCATCTAGTTATCTTGGGACGTTGTGCTTTTGATCATTGTGGTAGTTACAAGAGGGTGAACCAATGGAACAATTTGTATTGTGTAACATACACCTGTAGTGTCTTTTCGGTAAAGCACTTAAGTAATGCTTGGTGACAAATGCAAGAATCAAGTGAAATTTTAAAATCTTGCACCTTTTGATTTAATTGTTTTGGATTTAGTCCAATGTTTAATCATGAATAATAAAAACAGCTGCTCAAAGATTACAAAAAAAATAAATTTGTAATCCTGAAAGGATTCTGAAGATGTGGGCACTCAGCTGACTAAAGTAAAGCTATGCATTGCAATCACAGGGTCTCAGATGCTATAACAGTTGCCAACACATTGTACCTAATCAACAACATTCTGGAGTCTGGTGTGTAATCCTTAGGGGACACAGTTATTCTCGCAACTCCTCATCAATTCTCCTTCAGCCAGGCAATTGGAGCTTTAAACTTGCAACACATCTGACAGTGTTACAGGAATGGATCAGTAGTAAAGCACATTGGAGCTATTGGTACTATGAAGAGTTATTTACCAGTGAGTAAGCAATCTTAACTGCTCTTTTGTTGCTAGGTGTTTGACAGAAGTCAGGTTATTGGGAGGGTAAACAGAGAGCAAGTCACTCCCCAGCAGGTAATGGAAGAAACAGCACTATTGAGGCATGCCTGCCTTTCAGGGATGTGTGTCTGTGTGTGTGTGTGTGTGTGTGTGTGTATATATTTTATATGTGCATTAAAAAAAGAGGCCACTTGAGAAAAGCAACAAATACTAAACAAAACAGTTGCAAAAAGGCACAGCAATTATTTCAATAAATCTGCCATCTGGAAAGCAAATGTAGACTGGATTTAGACCAACCACGTCAGACTCAATTAAGCACAACATATAGTGCTGCAAGACTAAAAATCAATTTTAATTGCTGGTGCCTGTTGAAGGCGAAAAGCAAATAAGTTTTCAAAGATGTAAGCGCATCTCTAAAGAACATTTATGCTGCTACTGCATTCTGGTTGGAGATAACAGGCAGAAAACGAACGGTAAAACCTTAGATTTTCAGAATTAGGTTGTCAGCACCAGGGAATTTTAAGCTTTCAGTGTTAAAAATGCATTTCCTGGTCATCATAAAGTGGAGGTCACCAATGATTTAACTACATACAAAAAAACATTTTGGGGATGCTTCTGGACAGCACTTTTGTTTGAGGACCAGGAGGAAGAAATCAGTGTGAATTAACAGCACTGAGAAATTTGAGCTAGATGCTAAAGAAATCATTCTGCCCAATGGAGGAATTTGCCCCCAAATAAGTTTAAATTGCTGTAAATGGCCAAGGACCACTGGAATCCCTGGTCCATGTGCAACTCCCTTTAAATATATTGAAAGTATTACTATTAGATTAACAGTGTAGCACCATCACTATAATGCCCCAAAATGTTTACATGATAGAAATATGGGCCAGGATTTTGTGGTCAGTGGCAAACAGTGCTCAACGTTCCTTACACATCCACAGACTTTCTCATAGAGTCAGTCATTACAGCACATTTGGCCCATCAGGTCCATACCGGCTCTTGGGTTTTTTTTGCACTGTGACTTGTGGTATTCAGAGAGGCAATATAGAGCGGCACCCTTTACAGGAGATCTGGGACCTATGTGAACAGGGCATGCAACAGTGTGGTTGAGGAGACAATCAGATTGAAGAATCCATAATGAGCCACACAGAGTCTGAACCTGGAAATGCTAGTCAGGATTGTGAATACATTACCAAATTCATGTACAGAAGGTGAAATAAATAGAAGAAAATAAAGATGGGAGAGAGAGAGAAAAAAAAGTCAAAGTAAAAAAATCATTTTTAAAAATCTCCAACAGTTATTAAAATCTGAAGGAACAATATGCCACACTTAATTTTCTGTGCCAGACAGGCTATTTAGTAGTAATTAAGACTCATCATGCAGTTAAAAATTTACTTACACTTGAATGGATAAGCCCTAACTTATTTCTGGTGAGTTTAGTGTGCCTCTAATGGTTAAGTACAGCAGCCTCACCCCCCTTCATGTGTTTCAATGCAATCTCTCAGTGAGTACTGGTGTAGCGAAGTATGGAGGAGCAGGGTAAGTCATACAGTAATCTCCCAATTTCAGCATTCAATTGCGCATATGCAGAAGCCAGAAGTTGCTGTACGATTTACTCCTCGTTACGACCAGGTGAGAAAGTGGTCACTGTAGTGTCCTTTTTTGTAGGTAGATCTTGTTTTTCCGTTGAGGCCCAGTATTCTTCTTAAACCTGGGTCGCTGCAGAAGACTTTTCTCTCTTGGGGTTCATGTGTCTTCAGTGGATTTGGAGTTCTGTGAGAAAGAGATGGGAGCAGGCAGACAGGAGAGGCTGTGGCAAGCCAGCCAGGAGAGATCTTCTCAGTCCAGGAGCATTCTGCTTTTTGCCCAAACTGTTTGTACAAATTCAAAAAACTCAGGTTGCCCAGCAGGTTAGTCATGTGACTAGCTAGTTTGATTATGTCCGTTTGTGCATTTGGCCATCTTAGCAGTCAACCTGGTATGCGAGCTCCCCCACCTTTAACGTCCGGTGATTAAAAGTCCATTGTGGGTTGAATGTGTAAGGGAATGGTCCTTTGTCCTCTCCAAGCACTGTCTGTTAATATGCAAATGTCTTTCCAGCCAAGGTCTGGCAATTTTTTTTTAAAGTCCTTTCTTTACATTTCAAACTGTTGTTGAAGTGATGTCCATGTGGTGAAATTAATATGCCTCATGCTTGGCAGGTGGGGGCCTACATGGCATTCTTAATAGTTAGCGCTGATGGCCGACTAACATCTACTTAAGGCCCTCTTCTTGCCACTGCTGGAATCAAGCCAGTGGTGGGTTGGGGGGGGTGGGGGGGTGGGGCCTGCACCACGCAGAGAGGTCGCCCAGCAAAATGACACTGCCTTCCTGCGGGCTTGGTGGGGTGCCTCCTTATTGGGCAACCTGTAGCTACAGAGGGCACCTGGCAGAAAAGGGCCCCTTCGATTAACAGCCACTCCTGCCCTCATTGCCCACCCTTTCCCCCACTATCACCAAAGCATGCCAAACTGGCCCCAGCGATCCCGCCTCACATACCTCTAATCTGAGTCTCCAGCAGCGCTGCTGATACCACTGAGCTGCTGGCCCTCTGATTGGCCAGCAGCTCTTGGAGGCAGGATCCTGGTCCTTAAAGTGATGGGAATCCCGACGTTAGGCATTTAAGTGCCTGAGGCGCCGCTGAATCGCGCCCAGGGTGGGGGGGGGGGGGGGGGGGGGGTTCCAAGAGGCCTAGGTGAGGCTACCCTCATCTTTTTGGCTCAGTGCCAGAAGCTCCACTGGCATTAAACTACATCACTTATGAACTTTGATATCAATTATTTTCAGTGCTCCAGCAGCATACTTCAGCAGGTTTTATTTTTATTCATTCTTGAGATGTAAACATCGCTAATAAAGCCAGCATTTGTTGCCCACCCCGAATTGCCATCGAAGGAGAGCCGTCTTCTTAAACCGCTACAGTCCATGTGGTGTAGGTATACCCACAGTGCTGTTAGAGAGGGAGGTCCAGGATTTTGACCCAGCGACAGTGAAGGAACAGCGATATAGTCCCAAGTCAGGGTGGTGTGTGGCTTGGAAGGGAACTTGCAGGTGGTGGTGTTCCAATGTGTCAGCTGACCTTGTTCTTCTAGGTGGTAGAGGCTGTCAGTTTGGGAGGTGCTGTCTAAGAAGCCTTGGCAAGTTGCTGCAGTCCATCTTGTAGATAGTATGCACTGCAGCTACAGTGCACCTATGGTAGAGGAAATGAGTGTTTAAGGTGGTGGATGGGGTGCAATCAAGCAGCCTGCCTTTCCTGGTTGGTGTTGAGCTTCTTGAGTGTTGTTGGATATGTATGCAAGACAAGAGTATTCCATCACACTCCTGACTTGCACCTTGTAGATGGTGGACAGGCTTTGAGGAATCATGAGGCAAGATACTCGCTGCAAAATTCTCAAGCTCCTGATGTTACAGTATTTGTGTGTCTGGTCCAGTTATGTTTCTGGTCACTGAAGTACTGAAATACTTTAAATTGTAAATCAATGATGTCCACGTGATGGACTTGAGTACCAACTCTGCAATGCCTGGTACAGCTGCATCCATCAAATTAGACAATCCCAAAATTATTATGGAAAATGACCTTGCTGAGGACATTACAAAGACAATTCAATACAAGGGGATTACAATGCTACATTTGAAGGATTTGCAAGGTAGAGATTGTTTGAAATATAACACCAAATCAAAGTGCTTTTTCTAAAGAAAAGTTAGCTTTTGGGGGGGGGGGGACACAGATATATTAGCTCAAATCAATTTTGAAGTTTGATCATTAACAACGCAAAACTCTATCCTGCTGAATTGCAACCTCAAAATCTGCACTACTACGAATAGATTTTTTTGAATGGACTGCCAAAACTTTCTGTGGTTTTTATTTACATAAAGCATCAAAATGCTAATTACCTGCAATACTGAAGTAATATTTAGAAATAGAACACTCAATGGAAAATTACTCATGCATTACATAGAAAATATCAAGCAAATCTCCAAGTGAATTGAGTAAACATCCTTTTTCTTCAGTTAAGACTCTGCTCGACAAGAAGCATGGGTCCCAAATCTTAGCATATAATTTATATTTAAAACTCAAATAAATGCAATGACTGCTCCCTATTTTAGTTTAGTTTAGTTTAGTTTAGAGATACAGCACTGAAACAGGCCCTTCGGCCCACCGAGTCTGTGCCGATCATCAACCACCCATTTATACTAATCCTACACTAATCCCATATTCCTACCACATCCCCACCTGTCCCTATATTTCCCTACCACCTACCTATACTAGGGGCAATTTATAATGGCCAATTTACCTATCAACCTGCAAGTCTTTGGCAATTTTGGTCAATCAATCAAATGAGGAAGTTATAACATTAAAACAGAAGATGCTAGAGTTGATCAATCACTCACAGGGAACTTATCAGAAAGATGGGGGTGAATTTTAACCCCTAAAAAATGGATGGGTTGTGGTCGGGTGAGATGTTAGAATTTTAAAGATTTCAAACATGACCTGAACCCGCCTTCAATCCACCCACTTCCAGGTTTAATGGCAGCGGGACTAAAGACAGCCAATCCACTCCCAGGAGGTGAGTGACAATTTATATATTTTAATGAGACTGGCAGCCTCTAATTTAAACTACTTTGTAGGTTTAACCCTGGCTCTGGGAAACCTGACAGCTGAAGGGAGGCAAGCACAGCTTCAGGGAGAAGGTAATACCTTTACTGCACTGTTTGCAGGCCAGGGAGGAGTGCTTCCTCCCAGCCCCCCAAGCTCTCATCCTCCCATCCCCCACTCCATTCAAAGACATCCAGGGTCAAGGATCGGACTCCTCCCCCATGCTCCCAGTAGCAGCTGCAGAATCCCTACCTGTCCTTGCGACCTGCTCTGGAGTCCTCCCTGCCCGACTGGAAGCCAAGTATGTCCAGCAGGCTGACTTCCAGGAGGGGAGCCTATCAAAATGAGAAAAGTCACACACTGTGGAGGTGAAATACCAGAGCTTGTGGGGAAACCCTGGCTTCCCGTTTGAAACTCTATCTCCCACTCCCCACTTACACAACTCGCCCGTCAATATCGGGCCCATAGTGCCAGAAACCCACAGGACACTAGTAAGTCAATAAATAAAACAGTGAGGTAGAAGTTCTGCTTGTAATATCACTACAATCTGGACAACATTGGCACAAACCAGTGCAAACATAGGAGCAGGAGTAGGCCATTCAGCCCATTGAGTCTGTCCCACCATTCAATATGATCATGGCTGATCACCCACTTCAATGTCTTTTTCCCCACACTATCCTCATATCCCATTATGTCATTTGTATTTAAAAATCAGTCAATCTCTGCTTTAAACATACTCAATGACTGAGCTTCCATAGCCTCTGGGATAGAGAATTCCAAAGATTCACAACCCTCGGAGTAATGAAATTTCTCCTCATCTCTGTCCTAAGTGGCTTCCCCTTATTTTGAAGTTGTGTCCCCTGGTTCTAGAGTCCCAAACCACGGAAAACATCTTAGCTGAATCTACCCTGTCTATCCCTTTAAGTATTTTATCCTCACAACATACATTCCCACCTAGTTTAGTGTCATCCGCAAATTTGGAAATAGTGCATTTGATCCCCACATCCAAATCATTGATATATATTGTGAACAGCTGGGGCCCAAGTACTGATCCATGCAACACCCCACTAGTCACAGCCTGCCAATGCAAGAATGACCTATTTATTCCTACTCTCTGCTTTCTGCCTGTTAATCAATCCTTAATCCATGCCAGTATATTACCTCCTATCCTATGTGCTTTAATTTTGCTAACCAACCTCCTGTGGGGGACTTTATCAAAAGCCTTCTGAAAATCCAAGTATACCATGTTCACCAACTCCCCTTTATCAATTCTGTTAGGAACATCCTCAAAAAACACCAACAGGTTCGTCAAACATGATTTCCCATTCATAAATCCATGTTGACTATGCCCAATCAGATTATTATCCAAGTGTCCATTTATCACATCCTTCAGAATACATTCAGGGAATTTTAAATATAAGCCAAGTTACAGTTAACTAATGTAAAGTCATGAATCTATTAAATGTTTCAGAATTTTTCTCAAGTCATTTACAGTGATTTTAAAACAGATTGCTCACGGTAGGAACTCTGGACACCCTTATTAAAAATGTTAAATTTTTGTTGATAGACCCATTTTAGCTGAATTGATAAAACTCAAATATATCAAGGAATACATTTTAATAGGAAGAAAAAAATGATTATGTTCTATTATGCTGTCCAATTGAACATGGACAATTTTATATGTGATCATGCGAATGAATTTTAGCAGAAACTTGAATTGTAACCTACCCAGCACAGTTTCAAGCACATTGGGAAATTGCTTCTAAAGTGGAAATTCTACACACTGTTCACAGCCCCAGATGGACAGGAATCAGATGATTTCCTTTGCATACCCCAGTTTCAAAATCTGCGGATATTTTTTTTTAAAAGCGTGTTATAGTTGAAAATGCTGGATCATATACAATTGTTAATGAAGCATTCTAATTAGATTGCATTTACATAAACCAAGAAAACTTAAATTTCAGTCGTCAGGCTGCAAATAGGCTTTTGAAACATTTAGTAAGACTGCTCCAAATAGAAGAGGAAAGTAAACTTTGAATGAGAGAAGCTGAGGGAAAGTGGGGAGACAGTGAAGGTCTGAAGTTGCTAAAAATGTCAATGCTCAGATCAGGAGCTTACAGAGTATGAAGCAGAAAGGTGAGATATCGTTCAAGTCCGCATTGAACTGACTGGAACATAGAGTCATAGAGAGATACAGCACTGAAACAGGCCCCTTGGCCCACCGAGTCTGTGCCGACCATCAACCACCCATTTATACCAATCCTACATTAATCCCATATTCCCTACCACATCCCCACCTTCCATCAATTCTCCTACCACCTACCTACACTAGGGGCAATTTACAATGGCCAATTTACCTATCAACCTGCAAGTCTTTGGCTGTGTGAGGAAACCAGAGCACCCAGCAGAAACCCACCCTCACAGGGAGAACTTGCAAACTCCGCACAGGCAGTACCCAGAACCGAACCCGGGTCACTGGAGTTGTGAGACTGCGGTACTAACCACTGTGCTGCCCTATAATAATAACAATAAGAGGTCAAATACAAAAGGTCTAAGGAGGGAATGCCAGGAGGCTCTGAATTGGAGAGTCAAGTAAAGTCAAGTTCAGGCCTAGAGTGGAAGGGTTCAGCAAAGCAGTCACCTAAAACTCCATCTGAATGCTGTCCAAAATAGAAAAAGGCCACAGTATGAGCTGCAAATATAGCATGTTAGAATGAAAAAAAGTATGCAAACTGTAACCTCACTATGAAAGATGTCTGGTGCCCCAGACAATGGTACAAGAGGAAACAAATGGAAAGGTGCTGCATCTGCTATAGTTTACGATTGCCAGCATTTAGTTTTTTGCCTTTTCACTTCTAATGAGAAAATCATTAATTTTGTCCACACTACACTTAATTTAAATTTAAAGCAATTTTGTCTTTGTCTAAGATGAATCCTGCTTAAATTGAATTTATGCAGGTGTATACGCCTTTCCTTTACAGCCACTGAAGTGCGATAACATTTTTATTATGCATTATTCATCCATTCTCTTAATGTGGAATACTACATGCTGATGGCTCCTTCTATTCTGAAGCCTAGCTCTCCTTTCTGCAAATACACATAATTGATCTTAGTATTCAACACTGCAAGGTATTTTTTCTGTAGTGCATTACGGTTCAGATAAGTGAGTATGACTGTTAGTACGATGAGGTTTGTGCCTTGAATTCTGAGTTGAACAATACATTACATTATGTTTTATAAAAATACTCTTCAGAAATGTGTCCATTTTTCACATCGCATCTAAAACAATTCTGAAAATTATTTTTCTATTCACTAGATGTTACCAATCTATTACTCTTAAATGTCCAACACTTTAAAGCCTTTATTTCTTTTAAGAAACATAGAAACTACAGAGCATAAGCAGACTATTTGTGGTAGACTTTGCATTATTTGTCATGTACATTGTTTCCATACAGCTTAACAATTCCATTCTTTAAGCTTTATTAGAGAAAGCAATTTTCAAATGGGTCCAAATTCCTATGTTAATCAGATCAGCCCGTAATTACATTACAGCCCGTAATATTTTACAAACTTTTCAACTAAAAAATAAATTTCCAACTGAAATGTAGTTTTTCTTCTTGGTTTATTTAAGTACAATCTAATTAGGATACTTTGTTAATAATACCCTGTTGTATAACAATTGCAATCGCTAGTGTTCTTAATTAGGGGGGGAATTTTAACCACCCCAAAACAGGCAGGAGAGGGACAGAGGGTTAAATTGTCAAAAAAAAATGGAAACCTGACCCAAATCTGCCATGAACGTGCCTATTTCTGGTTTAACCGAGGCGGGTTGAGGATCAGGCGAGTAACCCACTTGAGAGATGGCTGGTTATCATAGTATAATAACATGGCTGCGTGCCTCAGATTTTAACAACAGCGTGATGGTCAAGTGAGAAGGGGGTCAAAGGGCTTCCCTCTTTTACTTCTCCTTGTTTGACCACAACAGATTTAATTCTTTCTTAAAGTGGAGGTACTGGCCAATTCAGTAGGCGTTTGATTACTTACTTGCTATGATAACAAGAACCACATCGTACAGGTTTTCTGGAGTTAATAAAGAAAGAGGTTAACTTTATTGTACCTAAAATAAACCAATAAAATAATAAACAACGCACCAACTTTCACTCTCACACACACTCTGGAGGTTTACATACATACAAATAGGTTACAGAATGGGGAAAGGTAGAATGGTTGAGTTAGAGTCCATCGGAAAAGAAGTATACAGTCCGTGGTGTTTGGTAATTCAGCTGGCCTCTAGCTGAATTCGATGGTCCTGAAGCTTTTAGTTTGAAGAGGTAGATGCATGGCTTGGTGAGTCTCTTGGAGATAGAGGTACAGATGATTTCCTCCAACAGAGTTTCTGATGGTAGCCAGAGTATGCAAAGGTGGTCAGTCAACAAGCAGGATTTGAAAACTTTCAAACTGGAACAGAGCGCGAGAGAGAGAGCGAGCGCGAGAGAGGAAGGAAGGAAGGAAGGACCCCCACTTAGGGTCTGCTCATGTCAGAGTCTGGTTGCTTCTCCTCTGCTGCAGAGTAAACACCAGCCTAAAACCACACATGGGGAGGAGCTTGTCACATGACAGTCACTCAGTCATTCAAATATAGCAGTTAGCACTATTTCTCTGCTTGCTGAGAGAACAGATAGTTCCTTTAAACTTCCTGAGTCTTGGTTCTTGCTGGGATATTAGCAGACATTTCATCTCTCTCCTCACAAGCATTGCAGTGTAGGATACAGTGTTGCAAATTAGGTAATCATCTTAAGCTGAAAGGATGACTTGCTGGCAGCTTGTCTTTTTAAAATGCATTTAAAAAAAAATATAAACTCAGATCTCCAGCCGGTGGACCAAAGAAAATTATTCAACAAAACACATTGGTGGAATACCACCATTTGGATTAAATGGCCTGCGGGCTAGGGAAACCAGACAGGAAAAGTGAGGTGAGATCTGCCGGATCCAGCAGGTAAGTGCTTTTTCAGCACCAACTGTGGGCCAGGAGGAACAGGAGTACTCCCCCACCCCCCAGACCCCCAAGCTAACCTGATGTGATCTGCAACCACCCCCACCAACTGTCCCCACAATCCCGGCAAACACCAGACCTCCTCTCCACCCCACCCCTCACCCTCCCAAACTCACAATCCAATCAGAAATAAGACTTCAAAAATTCTAATGAGGTCCAGCTGTTAAATTCGGCACCACCTCTGCCTTTCCTGTATATCTGGGTTTGTGGCCTCAGCCAGTCACCCCATTCCTACCCTGCAAATATTGGGGCCAAGGTTTCCATTGTTAAGGAAAATTTATTTTCTAACGAACCAGATTTGCACATGTGCCATCTCTAAAGTTACAAAACGTTGTTTAAATGAAAGTCTGTGCCCTGCAGTGCAAAGTAAGTGTCCTTCAATAAAGAAGCTGATCACTGGCTTACATTTTTAGCATTATATGAACATTTTTAAACAAAGCTATCCATCTCTCCACCACTGGAGACAACGGGATGAATTTTAATCGCGCACTGCGCTCTGCGGCGGCGCGCTTTCAACTCGGCGGCCTTTCGACACAGAAGTGCCGTCAAGGAGCCCCCGCGATATTAAGCACGGGGCTCATTTAAATAGAGAGGTGGAACGGCCTCCCCCGATGACATGTAGGGGGCTGTTGCCGCGACCCCAGCAACGGCATCTGGCGCCTGCGCCATTTTTAAAGGGCTTTAAGCCCTTAAAATTAATTTTAATTTTTACAGGTACATAATTCGAAATTTATGAACAATTAAAGCTGTGGAGGCCCTTCCCCAACCCCCTCAATGGTCATCTAAGTGGCATGTCAAAAAATATTTTATTCCCTTCCCAAACTTTCCCCCCAACATTTGGCCTCTAACCCCTTCCCACCATTCACACAACCAATGAAATTTGTTTTCCCCACCACCCCACCCCTTCTGCCCTGAAAGTTTTATTCCTCCCCCCTCCACACCAGGTTCTTGCCTCAGAACTCCATAATGCAGGTAAGTTTCATTGCATCTCGTGTTAATTTGCATATGCCGATGAAGGGCCCGCCGCCAGTAATTTGCGGCGGGCCCTTCTCGACATGGCAGGCCTCTCCTTGCAAAATTTTTACCGGCCCCCGTGCTGTTGAGGGACTGGTAAAATTCAGCCCATGAAAAGACTGGGAATAAGATTTAAAGACATTAAGGCACCAGGCATATCAACGGGACCATGGATTAACATACCAACCAGGGTTCTCCAACTGGTATGTTACTGCAGATGACCAAGTATTTATTAAAAGGCGCAAATATTAGAGGAAAGTAAAATCAAAAAGGAATGTAACTGAGAAAAACTACATCACGAACTTCAGCACATACACTGTAGATACCCTGTGGTAGGTTTGAGGTCAAAATCTCATCTCAGGATTCAAGTGCTTATGAAGCACTGAAGTTTCACACAAGCAGTTATGACACCACCTGAATCAATGAGATCAACTGTTTAACAAATTATTCATGCATCAGTTTAACACTTTGGTCCAGATTGTAAAGTAGATTATTATAGATTAAAATGAATTCGCTCTCTAAAATACATTAAATGGTTGCACATTGTGTAACTCTGCTCATAGGTCCATTGAGATAATAATTAGAAACTAATAACATGCATTCAATCCCAGTGTACTAACTAGCCCAAGCAAATGACATTTATATTTAAACTAACAGTATACACACATGGATCAGTGCTGAAACAAGTACTGTATTCATTTCTACTCTTTTACTGAGGTGTCAGCCCTGGCTCAATGGTATCACTGTAGCCTGAGTCAGAAGGTTTTGAGTTTAAGTCCAACTCCAGGGACTTGAGTGCATAATTTAGGTTCAGGCCCGCCTGTGCTCTCTGTGGACGAAGATCCATGACAATATTCGAAGAGTAGGAGAGTTCTTCCTGGTGTTCAGGCCAATATTCATCAGACGACAACAACTTGTATTTATATCACAGCAAATGTAGCAAAACGCTCCAAGGTGCTAAAGAGAGTTATCAATAAAAACATTTTTGACACAAAAATCACAGGAGGAGATGTCAAAAAAGATGGCCAAAAGCTTGATCAAAGAGATAAGTTTTAAAGGAGCACCTTAAAGGAGGAGAGGTGGAGAAATGGAGAGATTCAGGGAGGGAGGTAATTTCAGAGCTTAGGGCCTTGGCAGCTGAAAGCACAGCTACCAATGGTGGAGCAATTAAAACTGCGCACGTGCAAGAGGCTAGAATTGGAGGAGCACAGATATCTCGGGGAGCTGTAGGACTGAAGGAGGTTATAGAGACAGGGCGGGGCGAAGCTATGGAGGTATTTGAAAACAAGGACGAGGATTTCAAAACCAAGCAGTTGTCAGACTGGGAGTTAGTGTAGGTCGGCAAGCGCAGGGGTGATGACAGAGTGAGTGTTGGTGAGAGTTAAAATATGGGCAGCAGAATTTTGGAAGCGCTCAAGTTTATGTACAGTGGAAGATGGGAGGATGACCAGGAGAGCATTCGAATAGTCAAGTCTCGAGGTAACAAAGAGAAGGATGAGGGTTTCAGCAGCAGGTGAGTTGAGGCAGCATCGAGTCGAGCAATATTATGGAGGCGGAAGTAAGTAGTTTTGGTGATGCAGCAAATATATGATTGGAAGCTCATCTCGGGGTCAAACACAACAAAGAGGTTGCAAACAGTCTGTCTCAGCTTCTGGAAACAATGATCAGAAAACAGAGTTTGTAGCATGGACCAAACTCAATGACTTCAGTCTTCCCAATATTTAGGTGGAGGCAATTTTTGCTCATTCAATATTGAACGTCGGGCAAGCACTGTGATAGATCAGAGACAGTGGAAGGGTCAAGAGAGGTGACAGGGAGATAGAAGAGTGTTGTCAACAAACAAATAGAACCTCATGATGTGTTTTCAGATGATATTACTGAGGGACAGCATGTAGATGAAAAATAGAAGGGGCCAAAAGATAGATCCTTGGGGGTCTCCAGAAGTAACAATGCAGGAGCATGAAGAGAAGCCATCACAGGTGACCAACACCACAGATTATCTGGTCATTAGCTCACTGCTGTTTGTGGGACCTTGCTGTGCACAAATTCTAGTCAGTGAGGACAGGAGTGATGGGTACACAGGACTTGGTGTGGGATAGGATACAGGCAGCAGAGTTAGGGATGAGCTGAAATTTTGCAGCCTATGGGAGGCCAGCCAGGAGATCACTGGAATTTAATTTAACCACTGGAGCTAACAAAGGTATGGATGAGGGTTTCAGAAGCAGATGGACCAAGGTGGGGTGAACGATGTTATGGAGGTGGGAAGTAGCCTGTCTTTGTGATGGAAAGGATAGGGAGTCAAAAGCTCAGATCAGGGTTGAACAGGGTGCCACAGTTATGAACAAACTGCTTTAGCTCAAACAATGGCTAGCAAGATGATGAAATGGGTAGCAAGTGTATAAAGTTTGTGATGCGGACAAAAACAATGGGCTTTGGTCTTCCTAATGTTTAGCAGGAGGAAGTTCATCCAGGAATGAATGTTGGACTATCAGTCTGTCAGAACAGAGGCAGAGGAGTCAAGAGAAAGACAACTGGCTGTCATCAACATATGAGAAAGTTGATCCCATGTCTGAAGATGTCAGTGTTCACCATGGAGGAAAGGTGATGAAGAAGGGTGAATGTGTCGAAACAGGAGTAGGCCACTCAGACCAGCTCCACGTATTACAGGTAAACAATTGCCATCCAGAGTTATTAAATTAAAGTCAGTATTGGCAATATCAAGGTTACAAGGGAGTGGGCTTCCAGATGCCCCAAGCCGAATCCTGTCCAGACTAGCCTTGAGTGCATCATAAGCAGCAGCTCAAGTTTGGGGACAATACCAAATTACTAAATGGGCAAATACTCTCCCAATGCCAAGAGAAAATATAGTCTATAATCTAATTTTGCTGAGGTTCAAACCTGTAATGCAGCCGAATGAAAACACAGCCAAAGGAAGTAGGTTGAAAAGATTAAGTTTGCATTGATCCAAGAACTTGTTGCAGAAGCAACCAATTGGACAAAACGTATCTGAACACAAACAAAATTTGCAGGAATATGGGGAAGGAGCCGGGAGTGGGACTAACTGGATTGCTTTTTGAAAGAGCTGGCACAGATTCAAATGGGCCAAACCGCCTCTTCTATTCAATGAAAATATACAAGATGGAAGACATCAGTAGAGGGTTCAACTCTTCCAAAATGGCAGTACTGTGCAGGATGGTGAGTGGAACCACTGACAAAACTTTTAAAAAGTAATGCAAAAAACCTGGTGGATTAAGGACTTTCCTTAAAAAAAAAAGCTGAAGCACTCATCAAGGAAATGGGAACAACAATTGTTGTCCATGTGGTTTCATCAGTTATTTTTTAATTAGCAGTGCTCAAGTCTAAGCAATATGCATTTAGCCATTAAAACTTGTACTAGATTAGGAAATACACCAGCTTCAGACATGGAGGTTAACTGTCTGCATACGATAAAAGATTATTGTGGTTTTGGTATATGAAACAATGACCAAAAGGAAATTATCCCAAAAAGTACACATTTTCATTATCAGGAACTGAAGTATTCCGCAGGATATATGTCAACTTGAAACATTCTGCATTGCAAATTGGTTGCCACATAAGAAACGCAATCTTTGGCACAGATTTCAGGCCAACTCGACTTTACATGTGCAACCAACGCATTCCAAGTCAGTTATTTGATCTTGGCTTTACCCTGCATTGTTCATTTCTACCAGTAATGAAATCCCTTGAGAATTTATTAAAGCACCAGGACAGCCAACGGGGATAGGTGTGTGCAATTTCATGACCAAATTAAGTCCTCTTACTTCAATGAGTAAAATGAATGCATGGCACAATTAAAATGCTCCTTTCCCATCACCACATTAAAATTAAAAAGTGATAGGTCATGTAATGAGGAATGACTATAAGATATTGTTATGAACAGGTGAGAAAGGTGTCTAGGGGTCCCTTTTAGCCTTCACCTGGTCTTACTCTAACAGGGTTTTGTTTTAAACACAGTGTTTTGAGCTCCTCCTTGGTGAATCGTTGTTCACCACTTTCCAACTATAAAGGCAAAGAAATGAGCACAAACAGGCCTTCTGAGGTTTAAAGAAAAGTGAAATTTATTAAACTTAAACTCTAATTCGGTTAACACTATGGATATACGCTGTGCCCCACGCCAGCATGTATACACAATACGCACATGCAAATAGAGACAGAAAAGAGAAGAAAAATAAAGTAGAGAGGTTTGAGGCAATCTCTGAAGAGGGGTTTTTGTTACTGTGCTTCAAGCTCGCTGTAGTCCTTGCTTGTAGGAAGCTCTTGCATTTTGTTGGGGCCCAGTATTCTTCTTAAACCTTGTTCACTGTAGGAGACTTTTCTCTCATAGGCTTCATATGTCTTCAATGGTTTCCAAAGCTGGTGAGAGATGAGAGCAGACAGGAGCGAGGTGGCGGCAAGCCAGCCACGAGAGGTCTTTTAAGTTCAGGAGCAAACAGCTTTCTCTTCAAAACACTGTTTCTCCAATTTAAAACTTCCCTAGTTTGCCAGCCGGTGGTCATGACTGACTGGTTTGACCAGGTCTCTTCTGTGTATTGGGAGCATCTTAGCAGTCAACCTGGAATGCTAGCTTCTCCAACTTCAACGTCTGGTAATCAAAAGTCCATTGTGGATTAAACTGGAGAAGGGAGTGGCCCCTTTGCCCTTTCCAAGTACTGTCTGTTACTATGCAAATATCTTTACAGCCAAGGGTCTGCTGTTTTTTTAAATATAAAAAGCAAGTTCTTCTTTACTGCAGTAGCAGTTTAAAATTCAATGTTCATGTGGCAAAATTAATGTGTCTCATTCTTGGCAGGCGGGGGCCTGCATGACAATACACACACAGTAAAAGCAACAGTACTGCATGGCCACCAAATGTATTGTGTTCAAGTTAGTCCAATCAGCTTCAGATGTTCACTGTGTAAAATAAGCTGAAGCTACTGAAGTCAAAACCACACGTTCCAGTTCAGAGACCTGAATTCTGCTGTCTTTTGGTGAAGGTAATACATTTCCAGTACACGATGTATACTGAAGAAATGTGTCATAGGTAAATACCATCCTTGAATCATACTGAAGTATTTTAGTCAGGAGTTCAAATAACATTTGCAATTCAATGCAAAAATTTAAAAAGGTATGTAAATTTTGAAGTCTCGTCAAACTTAAAGCAAAACATTTCCATTTTGGAAGCCAAAAGTTCAAATTGAGAACTATTACCCTGCTTAGATGCCATAATCTTGTATATTTATCTGCAATGGAAGATATTAACTATTCCATTCTACAAGATAAGGTCAAAAGAAACCTGATGTTACCATAGCAGCAGCAGCTGTCCCCATGGCACAATAGCTGTATCGGCAGGCATCCTTAATGCACGTTAAGTCATTATTGCACCCCTGGTAGGTTTAAACAAACTCCAGCTCCTTCTACTTTTGACAGAATAAATGGAAACAAACCTTTACTCAGGTTATCAAAGACTTAAAATCAGAATACTGATTCAGATTCTATTAAAAGAGAGCACTGGTGTGGTGGTAGCAGAAGTACTTTAAATTGAAAGACCTTGGATTAGCATGTAGACCAAAAAAAAAAAAATACATGCTGACTTTAAAGAAGCAGTCTGTGGATAAATCCCCTCACTGGTCTCATTAGTTCAACTGTTCTTTGCTTACAGCTGGGTTTCTAAAGAGAATCTAAAATCAGTTATGAGATCTGTAGTGACTTTAGTACTCATTATTTGAGAGTGGGGAAGAAGTAATACTTTGCATTGAAATATTCCTCCTTAAAGTAACAAATCTCTTTAAGTCAGTCAAATGCTCGGTGGCCTGTTTGCCTTAGGGAAATACGAATCAAATCCAAAGGACTAAGTTCAGCCTCCACTTAACATTCAGATACTAATATCCTGAACAGGTGAGCTTCAGCAGTTCTGTGCAGGGACATCATATACCAATGGAAAAGCAGCTCCACAAGAGGCAGTCTAACATCCTGAACCAGAACCAAAAAAGCACAACTCCTGTTGCTTCATCTTGTTATGTCACTGATGGTAGCCAAAAGTCTCAAGTGACCCAGCTGCAGAGCTAGCTGCAGGGTAGAGTCGTAGTTTGGATATTAGGGAATAATTATTTATAAAAATAAGCAGCTTTCCAAACAGATTGCAATCTCTTTTTGGGGCAGTTCACAAATGAATGAGATTTCCATTCTCCCTTGGTGAACAGAGAAAAACTCCCCATTCAAAGTGTCGCCCTTGTAGAGAGGAGGTATAAATTTGTAATAAACAAACAAATAGACTAGTATGTTAAATACATTTTAGGTAAAGTGTTTGAAATGATAAAGAAATGTAGTAGGTGAACACTTGTGAAGCACAACCTGGTAAATGACAGTCAGCATGGATTTAAGAAAGGCATGTTATGTATAACTGGCTTCCTAGTTTTTCACCAAGTTTATGTATACAGTGCAGTTGACATTATATACTTGGATTCTCAGATAGCTTTTGCCAATATTTCACATCAGCAATGATTGTGGCTGCTCGAACCCAGTCTGCGGCATCAGGCTGGATGATGAGAAGGATGTTTCTTAAATGCAGCAGTTCGTCCCCATTCTGTTCTGCCATGCATAGTCCAGATTAGTCTTCTGCTGATCAGTCAGTGATGAGCAGCCTCCCATGTATCCTTGAAAAGAGGCAACTGTGGCATTGCCTAGATTTTCTCAAGAAAATTCTTTGCTATGGCACCTGGCATTAGATGGCTATATTTTCGAGAAGACCATCAGCCAATTGGTGATTGTTGGTCTTAGTCCTCATTATTTTTGTTGTTTGGTTTAATTGTTTAATTCAACTAGTTTGTGTGGGAAGAGTTTAATTATATAGGAACACAATATGCTCTAACTGAGCAACAGAAAGCTAGTGCCGAGCTGAGCAATGTTTGCACATTTGCTTCCCAAGTTGAGCCTGCAAGCTTATTTAGGAGATCATTTCTAGTCTTGATCTTCTGAGTTACCTTGGTGAGGTGGTCCTCGTAGGTAAGCACGTGATCTAGAGTTACTCAGATATGATATATACTGGCTGTGGGCCATGCCCCAACCAATCCCCATCCAAAATGGTGTTTAGTTCTCGTGAAGCACCAACATAATTAAAATGAAAGCATGAAGATACTGCCTTCAACACACTGACTGGGCTCAAGTCTCCACTTTTTGCAATAGTCACAGATGATTGCCATGTCTTGATTCAATTTGCCCTCAACCTTTTTGGCCTGTCTCTTGAAGCCAGCTTAGATATTATCTGCATAGATGAATGGCCTGGAGATTGTTGGAGGCAAATCATTTGTAAATATGTTGAAAAAAAAGAGTTGGATCAAGAACAGATCCCAGGGGAGGAGGGGGGGGGGGGGGGAGGAGTGTGTTCTTCTGATATGTAAAATCTCTAGCTTGAAGATGGAAGCAAGGAACCAAGAGAGAGAGAGTACATGATAAATTGAATGTTTCCAATGCAAAAAATCCCAGGCTACTAGCGGGTAATTCTATGCAACTGTCAGTATACTGTTGAACTACGCTAAAGAAAAGACAAATCAAATAAGTACTGGGTTGCAATAGCAGGTGCATACAAATCTAAGGAAATCAAAAGATGATCAAATTATGAGGAAAGATCGAGGAAGATGAGCTACTTCTCTTTGGAATAAGGGCAACATTTAGGTGATCTAATTTAAGTTGAAGATTAAAAGGGGTTGGTAAATTGATCCAAACAAATTATTCACTGTTGTGTAGGGTTCAAATACCAGTGAGGACATGTAAAAATGAAATTAGAAAGAGAAGGGAAGTTTGGAAGAAGTTTTGCATTAAGTTACTAATAAAGACGACAATATAAAGGAGTTCAACAGACAAATAAATGCCTTTCTGAGGGAAAAGTGATTGAAGATCAGTCAAAAAACACATTTGGACAAAGTTTGTTTTTACTTATGTGCAACATGAGATTGATGTACTGAATAGCAAATAGATTGCACTACAGAAAGCGTATACTGTCTTAAATGCTTCTAAACATTCTTTTATTTTTTCTGTAGAGTCTTGGGAATTCTTCGGCTGACATATCTGCTACATTAATCAAGGTTTCATTGGCAATAAATTATACTTGTTGATTTTCCTGCATACTAAGAAATTATTTTCTAATTGGAAACTGAAAGGTTTAAAAAAAAACTCAAATGAAGACCTGTAAAAGACACTGTTTCACTGATATTATCTTTGTTGTATACTGTACCTTTACTGGTTCTTATTGCTCTCTAGCCAAAAAGCACAGAGTAAATATTTAAATGAAGGAATAAAGATCATTCTGGAAGGAACTTGTATTAGAAGGCTCACATCAAGCCAAAAGAAAACCCCCAACAAACCACCAAACTTCCAACAATGAAGGGGAAAAGAGAAAATTGATGCTGGGAGTGTACTGAGCAGCAAAAAATAACTGAGGTCTGTTGTGGGATGTGGGACCACTTAAGAGCTGTAAGTGAAGATCACCAGAGGAAGTGATGTCATGTAACATGACCAGGGAGTTTGGCAGAGTGAGATGTGTTTAGATGTGGCACGTGCAGTAACTGTCTGTATATGTATGTTCTAGTTAAAGTATAATAAAAACTCACGTTTTCTTTGGATATTGCTTGGAGTCCTGTGAACCTTATAATAGTTCACATATCAAAAGAGACACGTAATATTACAAGGTCTATACATAACAACATCCTTTCAGCAACAGTCAATGCAATTATGATGATTCATATACAATGTGACTGCCCAGGTACAAAACCACATGGGAACATGTTCAAAATGTAAGAGATAGGACACATTCCAGAATCCTCAAAGCTGAAATACTCAAACTAACAGGTAGAACAAATGACATAAAATAAACATTTAAAACACAAATTTAAACAATTTCAAACACCTCAGGACCCTTTTCACCTTGGTTTTATATGTTCTTTCTGTCCTAATTTTTAAAAACTTTTAAAAATTTGATCTGTTTTATATGTCTCTTTTCTTCCCCTCAATTTCAACCATACATTTTCCAGGTGTAAGTAAACTTCCAAAAAATTGTGTTTTCAGAGGCTGAACACAGCTCTGAAGACAAATTTTATGTAACCAACTGAAAACCAAACCACTGGAGATTGGTACAGCTCTGCCAGAGACGTAACCAGGCCAATCTTTGATGGTCCATCTGAGGAAGGGCTGCTACTGGACCAGTAAATTAAACTGGTAGCCCCAGTAAACCACTGAATCTAGGGTGAATAAAGTGTTCCACAGTGGGCCAAGAGCAAATGAATGAAAAGAAAACTGAATGTTTATTTTTAATATGCTAGTTGATGTATAGTTGCTCTGTACTTAATATATTGGAGAATATGATCACTCTTACTTGTCTCTGATGTCCCTGCATTGCTGCTACACTGCCTCTTCTCCTGCTTGTTATTCTATCCTCTTCAGCTTCTTTCTCTTTTCCTTTTCTTTGGATGGGAGGTAGTGGGTATTATAGTATGCTAATATGCTTTAGCAGGGAATGGAGTCAGCAAAGGCTGCTTTTTGGGCTGGTGGGGAAAATGTGGCCGTTAATGCTTCCCCTTTAATACAGTGTCTCAGTTACTTGCACCTCACCCAACCACTGCTTCCATTCAGTCTCCGAACTAATCAACTTCCCGGTAACTTTCCCCTTTCTATGACCACCCCCACCCCCCAACCCACTCTTACTACATTCCCTACCTCTTCCCCTTCAAATTACGCATGAAATCTTTGTCTCCTCTCCAGTAGTCACTCATCTCATCCTCAACTCTCAAGCTATTCCCCACCCCCCGACCCCCTGTAACTCTATCACAAACCTGGACCTGTGCATGGCCATGGCTGGGCCCAGCAGCAGACCCATCAGGTGGTCCTCTGACTTGCCTGCTCCCTCCTCACCGAGTGGCTAAGATCAGCCACATGGGACTGATGTGAGGCTGAAAGTTGAGGAGCAGCACCTTCAAAGAATGCAACAAAGAACAACAAAGAGAACAAAGAACAGTACAGCACAGGAACAGGCCATTCGGCCCTCCAAGCCTGCGCCGATCTTGATTCCTGCCTAAACTAAAACCTTCTGCACTTCCAGGGACCGTATCCCTCTATTCCCATCCTATTCATGTATTTGTCAAGATGCCTCTTAAACGTCATTATCGTACCTGCTTCCACCACCTCCCCCGGCAGCAGGTTCCAGGCACTCACCACCCTCTGTGTAAAGAACTTGCCTCGCACATCCCCTCTAAACTTTGCCCCTCTCACCTTAAACCTATGTCACCTAGTAACTGACTCGTCCACCCTGGGAAAAAGCTTCTGACTATCCACTCTGTCCATGTCGCTTATAACTTTGTAAACCTCTATCATGTCGCCCCTCCACCTCCGTCGTTCCAGTGAAAACAATCCGAGTTTATCCAACCTCTCCTCATAGCTAAATGCCCTCCAGACCAGGCAACATCCTGGTAAACCTCTTCTGTACCCTCTCCAAAGCCTCCATGTCCTTCTGGTAGTGTGGCGACCAGAATGGCACGCAATATTCTAAATGTGGCCTAACTAAAGTTCTGTACAGCTGCAGCATAACTTGCCAATTTTTATACTCTATGCCCCGACTGATGAAGGCAAGCATGCCGTATGCCTTCTTGACTACCTTATCCACCTGCGTTGCCACTTTCAGTGACCTGTGGACCTGTACGCCCAGATCTCTCTGCCGGTCAATACTCCTAAGGGTTCTGCCATTTACTGTATACTTCCCACCTGCATTAGATCTTCCAAAATGCATTACCTCACATTTATTTTTTTAATTTTATTTTATTTAGAGATACAGCACTGAAACAGGCCCTTCGGCCCACCGAGTCTGTGCCGACCATCAACCACCCATTTTTATACTAATCCTACACTAATTCCATATTCCTACCACATCCCCACCTGTCCCTATATTTCCCTACCACCTACCTGTACTAGGGGCAATTTATAATGGCCAATCTACCTTTCAACCTGCAAGTCTTTGGCATGTGGGAGGAAACCGGAGCACCCGGAGGAAACCCACGCAGACACAGGGAGAACTTGCAAACTCCACACAGGCAGTACCCAGAATTGAACCCGGGTCGCTGGGGCTGTGAGGCTGCGGTGCTAACTCCATCTTAAACTCCATCTGCCATTTCTCCGCCCAAGTCTCCAACCGATCTATATCTTGCTGTATCCTCTGACAATCCTCATCACTGTCCACAACTCCACCAACCTTTGTGTCGTCCGCAAACTTACTAATCAGACCAGCTACATTTTCCTCCAAATCATTTATATATACTATAAAGAGCAAAGGTCCCAGCACTGATCCCTGCGGAACACTACTAGTCACATCCCTCCATTCAGAAAAGCACCCTTCCACTGCTACCCTCTGTCTATGACTGAGCCAGTTCTGTATCCATCTTACCAGCTCACCTCTGATCCTGTGTGACTTCACCTTTTGTACCAGTCTGCCATGAGGGACCTTGTCAAAGGCTTTACTGAAGTCCAAATAGATAACATCCACTGCCCTTCCTTCATCAATCATCTTTGTTACTTCCTCAAAAAATTCAATCAAATTAGTGAGACACGACCTCCCCTTCACAAAACCATGCTGCCTCTCGCTAATAAGTTTGATTGTTTCCAAAGGGGAGTAAATCCTGTCCCGAAGAATCCTCTCTAAAAATTTCCCTACCACTGACGTAAGGCTCACCAGCCTATAATTTCCTGGATTATCTTTGCTACCCTTCTTAAACAAAGGAACAACATTGGCTATTCTCCAATCCTCTGGGACCTCACCTGTAGCCAATGAGGATGCAAAGATTTCAGTCAAGGCCCCAGAAATTTCTTCCCTTGCCTCCCTCCGTATTCTGGGGTAGATCTCATCAGGCCCTGGGGACTTATCTATCTTAATGCTTTGCAAGACACCAAACCCCTCCTCCTTTTTGATAATGAGATGACTGAGACTATCTACACTCCCTTCCCTAGGCTCATTATCTACCAAGTCCTTCTCTTTGGTGAATACTGATGCAAAGTACTCATTTAGTACCTCGCCCATTTCCCCTGGCTCCACACATAGATTCCCTTCTCTGTCCTTGAGCGGGCCAACCCTTTCCCTAGTTACTCTCTTGCTCTTTATATACGTATAAAAAGCCTTTGGGATTATCCTTAATCCTGTTTGCCAATGCCTTTTCATGACCCCTTTTAGCCCTCCTGACTCCTTGCTGAAGTTCCTTTCTACTGTCTTTATATTCCTCAAGGGATTCGTCTGTTCCTAGCCTTCCAGCCCTTACGAATGCTTCCTTTTTCCTTTTGACGGGGCTCACAATATCCCGCGTTATCCAAGGTTCCCGAAGCTTGCCAAACTTATCCTTCTTCCTCACAGGAACATGCTAGTCCTGATTTCTGATCAACTGACATTTGAAAGACTCCCACGTGTCAGATGTTGATTTACCCTCAAATAGCCGCCCCCAATCTAAATTCTTCAGTTCCTGTCTAATATTGTTATAATTAGCCTTCCCCCAATTTAGCACCTTCACCCGAGGACTACTCTTATCCTTATCCACAAGTACCTTAAAACTTATGGAATTATTGGTCACTGTTCCCGAAATGCTCCCCTACTGAAACTTCCACCACCTGGCCAGGCTCATTCCCCAATACCAGGTCCAGTACGGCCCTATCCCTTGTTGGACTATCTACATATTGTTTCAAGAAGCCCTCCTGGATGCTCCTTACAAATTCTGCCCCATCTAAGCCCCTAGCACTAAGTGAGTCCCAGTCAATATAGGGGAAGTTAAAATCACCCACCACTACAACCCTGTTACCTTTTACATCTTTCCAAAATCTGTCTACATATCTGCTCCTCTACCTCCCAATGGCTGTTGGGAGGCTTGTAGAAAACCCCCAACAGGTGGTGCAACCTGCCACACTCCTGTAAGCATGGCATACAGATTCATCCAGGCTGCAAAGGTTACAGGTCCTTTCTCCGTCTTTCTCTTGTAGCTGTCAGGATTAGGATCTGTGCCTCAAATGGTGTAAGGAATTAGCAATTATCCTTTCAACTGGCAGTGTAAAACAGACAGATAATTAGTTGGTTTGAAAATCCCACTTTTTAACAAAAAAGGAACAGACATTAACTAACATGAAGTCTCGGTTGTCCCTTCTTTGGCCAGTGTCTCTCCTCCTCACCCCTTTGCCTGGCCCTTCATTCCAGCTTAATTTATTTTTTGAAGTTTGTCGAACACTAAACAAAAGTTATGACAGATATGTAATCAAGACTTAGTCATTTGTTCCTCATTATCTTACATCCTCTTATGCAAAAAAAAGTTCAACAGAAATTTTACCTCAATTAAGCTGCTGATCTTTTGTCTTCTTGCTTTCAAAATTATTCAAAAGCTACAGAGTAGAAAGTGCTAGAACCCAAAGAGAATTATTCCATCAAATACTGGCTGAACAGTACTGACACATACTGAAAAATTTAATGCATTGCACTTGCTCAGACTGCACAACCCAAATTCAGTTCAGAGCTGCAGCTTTGAGAAGAAAAGACATCAAGCCCAAGTTCAGGCTTTTGAGAGAGGCTGAAGTCTTCAAGTAAAACTCGAATGACACCATTGTGAAAATATTTCAGAAAGCACTACCAGTGATTTGTGGGAACCCAGTAACTGTACAGAGTGACATACTCACTATAAAATAACAGCTATTGCATTCTGCACAGCATGACACCTTTAACATTGAAACGGCCTATCACAGTGCTACCTACAACAGTAACAGATGCAACAGGTACTTAGAATAGGATTTCAATGAAATGCGGGTCCCATGTACCAAACCTAATATGCAATTGACTGGGTAGTATGTCAGCAAGGAGATATTCCCTTTACTTATTCCCTTTACTTGTTGGGTTTAGATTTGAAGCCAACCCAACCAGCCACACAGAAGTACCCCCTTCACTATCAGCTGTAAGTCACTCCATGTGAAATGATTTGAGCACCCTTACCACAACTGTTAGTGAGTATAGGATCACAGCATAAAACTGCCCACAAATTGACATTAAATTACCAGTCTTATTTGCCATAATAATGCAAACTAAACTATTCTGCAGTAATATGCAGACTATAGGCTTCCCATCAAGTTAATTAAAACTAATTATTCCAGCACCATGTCATTATGGTCTGGACATTTATTACTTCCTTTACGTTGGGGAAATCAGACATTCCACTTACATAATGTAATCATGTTTGAAATAAACCTTGATCTTAACCAAGTTGGATAGCAGGGTTCTATTAAAGGCATTAAGAGAATTTTTATTGAACAATTCATACAAAGGCTTCACAATAAATTACAGTCAGTTGATGTTAATTACAAGCTGGACAAACTGCCATCCATGTATGCAAGGGATTAATGGAAACTAATATTATTACATCAGTTTTTCATTCAATCTAGTACAATTAAATCAACCTTAGTCTTTTCATTTTAAGTCAAGAGTCAGACTTTTTAAAAATGTATTTTGCACAAGTCTGAAAAAATACAAAAATAAATTCAATTTTCCCCACATGCATCAAAGCCAGATTTTACATGCCCTATTGGTAGTGAGGCAGGTTTGGACAATGGGGCAGGGGGCGTCGAGGAGAGTGAGAAGGAAGTAGTTCACCAGAGTGTTTTTATATTATGCTAAAATGTACTTATGTGCAGCTAATAAACGGATTAACACAAAAATGTTCAAGGGTATAGCAATCACAAGAAAACTGAAAAGTGGCAACTGATATAAATTCAGTCAATTTTTATAATTTTATACATCATTACTGTTCTGAAAAACTTAAATTTTGAAGACAACTATCAAATGAAAGGCAGTGTGCAATTTTCAATATGATCGTCAAAAACTGCAGATTGCTGTATAAAGCAATTAAGTAATATTCAGGCTGCACAAGCTGATATAAAATTCCAAATGGATATGCTTTAACATCAAAACTTGCTAATGGGCCAACGTTTCCATTTGCTGTTTTAGTATGACTAGTTCTCAAGAACCACAATTACCAGAGATGCCAAATACTAATCCATTAATTTTTTTTTAGAAAGAAATAATTCTGTAATGGAAATAATAATCTGGGCTGGAATTCCTCTCCTTCCACTTTTAGTTAATAGAAGAAAACTCCATGTTCAATACAGAGAGATTTATTATGGTGTCTCAGTCATTATTTTTGGTACAGTTAATAAATTAGTAACTCTATAAAGTGTTTTGGTTCCTAAGCTTAAATTCTACATTCTGCTTAAATACTGGAGGGCAGCAGAGGGTTAGGAGGAGAGTAGGAGGTTGGAAATCGAAGAAATCATTTGTCTAGGGCTAAAACAGTAATTTTAGACTTTAATATTTACAGCTGTGAACTTACATTGATATGGTACAGTTAATTCAATATTTGGAAATAGCTTCTAGGAAGTTCACACTGAGGGGGCTTTTCAAAGTGCTCTATATTGTATGCTTGTTATGTAGTCATCAGCATAATATCTGCATCTAGATTTAGCCAATAAAATTAATCATCTATAAATTGTGCAGTAAAATTCTAAAATAGGTAAATTAATACTCCTCAGTGTATTGCAATTATTGCATTATGTAAAGAACAGATTTTTATATTTCATAAAAAATAGCTGGCAATATATGAAAAAGTGAAAAAACATTTGTCTGAGGTAGTACAAACACGAATACAGATATAAACTGACACAACCATGTAAAAGGTGAAGACTACTAACCTTGTACCAGAGCCAATATCTCTGCTGTATCTACATAATAAATTGATTGCCAAATGCGTCCACTTACAAAATCAGCATGGACAAGTCTAACAGATCCATTTAACATAATATATCTTAGTCTACCAGCCCAGTTACGCTTTTCCAATTGTTACCGTAACTTATGAAGCTATAGTACCCATTGATTTAATTAAAATATATTGCAACATATTACTGTAATTGAGAATTTTATAACATTAAGTTACTAAGGAAACTGAACAATCACATATCTGAGCTGACTGGACTTATATACAGTGCGTATTACTGCAGGCACGAAAGCCATTAACTGTCTCTAATTTACTTTAGGTTGATGGGCACAGGGAAAAAATTAAGAAAAACATACCTCAAGAACATCAGCATTGAACTCCAGTTAGGAAACACAATTTAAAAATAATAAATTAATCTATTGCAAAAGTCGTAATTTTTTTTGAGGCTTTCCAAATTGGACGAGGGCAGTCAGTGTATATGATGTGACCAGGTGACACTGTACCACATGCCACGGCTGGGGCCCCAAGCACTCATGTTGTAGACTAATTAAATATTTATCATCCTTTTTTTTTTGTTCAGGGAATGTGGGCATCGCTGGCTATGCCAGCATTTATTGCCTATCCTGAATTGCCCTAGAGAAGGTGGTGGTAAGCTGCCTACTTGAACCGCTGCAGTCCTTGGGGTGTAGGTATACCAACAGTGGTGTTAGGAAAGGAGTTCCAGGATTTTGACTCAGTGACAGTGAACGGCAATATAGTTACAAGGCAGGATGGTGTGTGGCTTGGAGGGGAACTTGCAGGTAGTGGTGTACCCATGCATCTGCTACCATTGTCCTAGGTGGTAGAGGTCGTGGGTTTGGAAAGTGCTATCTAAGGAGCCTTGGTGCATTGCTGCAGGTCATTTTTTGATGGTACACACTGCTGTCACTGTGCATCAGTGGTGGAGGGAGTAAATGTTGAAGGTGGTGGATGGGGAGCCAATCAAGAGGGCTGCTTTGTCCTGGATGGTGTTGAACTTCAAGTGTTGCATTAGGTGCACCCATCCAGACAAGTGGAGAGTATTCCATCACACTCCTGACTTGTGCCTTGTAAGTGGTAGACAGGCATTGGGGAGTCAGGAGGCGGGTTACTCACTGCAGAATGTGGCTGGTCCAGTTCAGTTTCTAGTCAATGGTGACCACCCAAGATGTTGACAGTAGGGGATTCAGCGATCGTAATGCCATTGAACGTCAAGAGGAAATGATTAGATTCTCACTTGTTGGAGATGGCCATTGCCTGGCACTTGTGTGGCGCGAATGTTACTTACCACTTATCAGCCCAAGCCTGGATATTGTCCAGGTCTTGCTGCATACGGACATGGGTTGCTTCAGTATCTGAGGAGTTGTGAAGAAAAGTTTTCTGGCTTAACACAGGCAGTTACAATGGCAGCATCAGCAAGGATTTTGGTTGATTATGACTCCACAAACCATATTAATGAATGAAGAAACAGAACCAAGGATAGAAGAAAAATATGAATGGATAATATGCAGTTTTTGTCTGTCTGCACTTTTCTGACTGGTCGGTGGGTTGATTTGGTGGGCAGAGAGGCATGTGGGAAGGGCTGAAGCGCGTGATGCAGGTGTGGTTGTTAACGATTGATAGTGGGAGACTAAAGAAGAAAAAGAACAGTGGAAGGTAAGGGGAGCCCAACAACAAAGTTACCGCAGCTGGAGGGATTGGACGGCATTGGAGGGTGGCGGGGGGTAAACAGGCATGGGATGATGTTGGCATGAGAGAGTTGGCATGGGAAAGAGGGGATGGCATGGGAAGAGAGATAACGAGAGATAATATATGGAGATGGTGGCACGAAGCACAAGCATCTGCCTCATCCCTCTATGACTGCTGGTTGGAGCTTTGGAGATTTTGGGTTGAATTTTGTCAATGGGCTGGGAGGCTGATAAAATGGTGAGGGAAGGCTGGGGTGGAGTGCCCGTCGTCTTCTGCTGCCATATTATCTTGCAGCTGCAGGGTAGGTGGGGGACGGCCTTCCCGCCCAGAGACCAATTGAGCTACTTAAGTGGCTAATTAAGGGCCTCTTCATGCCATCACTAGCATTTTAGCAACAAGGGGTGAGCCTCCACCACATGGGGAAACTACCAGGTAAGCCGTGCCAGCCTCCCAGTGGGTTTGGGGGAGGGAAAACTCCTATTCGGGCATTCTCTGGCCCATGGAGGAGCCCCCTGGTGGCAATGGCTGTCCCCGCAGCAACGGCACCACCTACCCTCATCCACACCTCTGCCCTCAACACTCGCTGGGGCCTGCCTGACTGGCCCAGGAACCCCAGACCCAACTTAGCTGGTTCGGGGTGCTGTCCTTCCATGGCATCCTCTTCTTTCAGGTGCAGTCCCAGCAGTGGCCACCCCGGTGGAGCTGCCAGCCCTCTGATTGGCTGGCTGACTGACCCCTGTAAAATGGGGCTCCAGAACCCACAGAATGTCAAAGCGGCGATCGTCCCCTGCTTTTGGGCCCATTGGAAGGACCCCTGCCGTGAGAACAAAATTCTAGCCTTTGTCAATGGTTGTAAAGCAAATATTAAAATTTTATGTTTTTATGTTTTGGGGTTGGGTGGGGATGACGGTGTGAGTTGGAAGATTGGGTGGAGAGCCCTAGAACTTATCCAGAAACTACTTTCTCATATCGGAAGAACTGACTTTCACCTTTGGACATATATCTCCTACTGGAGAATCTGTAATACAGCAAAAGTGTTAGTATCCTGAAAGACCTTTGGGCAATTAAACTCAAATCACAATTAAAAACTTGACTTTAAAGGCAAGAACCTGAATAGAATAGAAAAACTAAGGATTAAAATGCAGACAGAAAATTAATTTCTATTATTACAAAACTCCCGAATGTCAAACAATGGAAGTGGGATTTCAGAATTCGTCTGAAACTTACTTTCTTATGTGAATTTTGAGAGTTAACTTTGTCTGGAAAGGAAACATAACGTCAGTCTGCAAAATCTATAACAGGAACAACTAATGAACAGGCATTCAGAAAATACCTAAGTTGTCATGAAAAATCCCAGGAGGAACTCAGGTCAGATTCACTATGCCACACATCACTGGATAAATGCAGACCTATGAAGTGAAAAATGCTGCAAATCCCATCAGCCGCTGCAGTTGTCTGCTGACCCCATTTCTAAATGCGTACACAAAGCTTCACCATCAAGCCCACAGTCAGCATAATTCTAAATAAGCCCTGGGATTCTGAGTGATCAGATCCAGCAAGTTCTTTTTAATGTCACTCATCTCTGCCCACCAAAAAATTATAGTTTTACCATACCCAGGTACTGCGGTGATAGTCATCACAAGCAAATAACTGCTTATTGGCAATTTATAAATTTCAGAATTAAGGCTTAATTTCACCACAACGTATAATTCAAATAACAAATTGCCATTTATACAAATCTGGGAGTGAAGATGATTTATTGCATAAGTATTGCATAGCACTAAAGTTAGGATCATTTAAATCAGTTTTAAATCAATTTCCACTGATAAACTACCCCATTTTTCCCCAGTGGTGAATCAGTTTTTTTTAAAAAAACCTTTGAATTTGAGAAGAAAAGGCCTTTTGAAAATTCGTTGGTGTTTCCTGACCAAAAAATGAGGCCTGTGAAGCACACCCATCAGTCACATGTATTGTGTGCTGTACATGTCCTGCAGTTGCAGATTCGTGCAATTGCGATAAGTGACATCACTGGATCCAATTTTTGTCAGAAAAAGAAATGGAAGCTGTGCAATTTGGATATTTTATTTTCTATGGTGACCCGGATCTTCGGGTCCGGCTACATTCCTTACACCAGAGCAAACATTAGCCTTTCATATCTACTTAGATACCGAACAAGGCCAGTAAATGAAATAGCGACCTCACTGGTAGTCCCCGGATGACTTGAGGACACACACTAAAGCTTTATTTATTAAAAACAAGAATGCCACTGTTCACCTCTGCATTATCTCCAACATTTTTTATTGGCCCAGAATTTGCTGGAGCAGGGCGTCTTGCACAGTACCTGGTTACTTACATATTCCCCTCAGTCTTCAGCTCAAAAACCTTTTGCCTTGCAAGATGCTGGAAGTGCGAGCTGATAAATGGTATGGCGAGGGCAATAGGGAATCTGGGACTTTGATGAACAACTGGACCAACAGTCTGTCTCCTTAAACAATGAAATTTAAGAATTGAGAAAAGGAATGATGGAGAAGAAAATAGGGTGAATTAAGAGTGAAGTCAGGTACTGAAAGACAGAAAAAAGACAAAGAAAAAGTAAGAAAAAAAGGTAAATTTTAAACTTTAAAAATTTAACAATGTATTTCCTGCAAGAATGAGAATCCACAGTTGAAACAGTTGCTTTTCTGGGCTGGAGAGGTTGTGTGGCATTGCAGGAACAAAAATCTCATTAAAAACTATGAACTGCTATTTAACAGCATATAATGCTCGACCGCAAGTTTAATTGGCCATTAATGTGCAAATGTTGAAACTCACCGGGAGGTTGAGGGCAAGCAGTCACTTTTCCGAGGCGTTGGAGGCGATTCAGAGGAGGTTTACTAGACTGATACCCGGAATGAGTGGGTTGTCTTATGAGGAAAGGTTGGACAAACTAGAGCTCTTCGGGAGGGTTTAAACTAGTTTGGCGGGGGGATGGGAACCGGAGCTATGGATCAGTGGATGGGGTAGCTGTTGAACAGGCAGATACCGAGTGCAGAGAGTCTGTGAGGAAGGTTAGACAATTGACAGGACAAAGTTTCAGCCAGTATGATGGGTTGAAGTGCGTCTATTTTAACGCAAGAAGTGTCAGGAATAAGGGTGATGAACTTAGAGCATGGATCAGTACTTGGAGCTACGATGTTGTGGCCATTACGGAGACTTGGATATCACAGGGGCAGGAATGGATGTTGGAGGTTCCAGGGTTTAGATGTTTCAAAAGGAATAGGGAGGGAGGGAAAAGAGGTGGGGGAGTGGCATTGCTAATCAGGGATAGTATCACAGCTGCAGAAAGGGAGGTCACCGAGGAGGGTTTGTCTACTGAGTCATTATGGGTGGAAGTCAGAAACAGGAAAGGAGCAGTCACTTTATTGGGAGTTTTCTACAGACCCCCCAATAGCAACAGAGACACGGAGGAACAAATTGGGAGGGGGATTTTGGAAAGGTGCAGAAGTAACAGGGTTGTTGTCATGGGTGACTTCAACTTCCCTAATATTGATTGGAATCTCCTTAGTGCAAATAGTTTGGATGGAGCAGTTTTTGTCAGGTGTGTACAGGAAGGTTTCCTGACTCAATATGTAGATAGGCCGACTAGAGGGGAGGCTATGTTGGACTTGGTGCTTGGCAATGAACCAGGCCAGGTGGCAGATCTCTCGGTGGGAGAGCATTTCGGTGATAGTGATCACAACTCCCTGACCTTTACTATAGTCATGGAGTGGGACAGGAGCAGACGGGATGGGAAAATACTTAATTGGGGGAGGGGGAATTACAATGCTATTAGGCAGGAACTGGGGAGCATAAATTGGGAACAGATGTTCTCAGGGAAATGCATGACAGAAATGTGGAGGTTGTTTAGGGAGCACTTGCTGCGACTGGATAGGTTTGTCCCGATGAGGCAAGGAAGGGATGGTAGGGTGAAGGAACCTTGGATGACAAGAGATGTGGAACAGCTAGTCAAGAGGAAGAAGGAAGCTTACTTAAGGTTGAGGAAGCAAGGATCAGACAAGGCTCTAGAGGGTGACAAGGTAGCCAGGAAGGAACTGAAGAATGGACTTAGGAGAGCTAGAAGGGGACATGAAAAAGTCTTGGCGGATAGGATCAAGGAAAATCCCAAGGCGTTCTACATTTATGTGAGGAACAAGAGGATGGCCAGAGTGAGGGTAGGGCCGATCAGGGATAGTGGGGGGAACTTGTGCCTGGAGTCGGAGGAGGTCGGGGAGATCCTAAATGAATACTTTGCTTCAGTATTCACTAGTGAGATGGACCTGATCATTTGTGAGGACTGCATGAAACAGGCTGATGTGCTCGAACAGGTTGAGGTTAAGAGGGAGGATGTGCTGGAAATTTTGAATATGAGGACAGATAAGTCCCCGGGGCCAGACGGGATATACCCAAGGATATTACGGGAAGCGAGGGAAGAGATTGCCGCGCCTTTGGCGATGATCTTTGCGTCCTCACTGTCCACTGGAGTAGTACCGGATGATTGGAGGGTGGCAAATATTATTCCCTTGTTCAAGAAACGGAATAGGGATAACCCTGGGAATTATAGACCAGTCAGTCTTATGTCGGTAGTGGGCAAATTATTGGAGAGGATTCTGAGAGACAGGATTTATGATTATTTGGAAAAGCATGGTTTGATTAGAGACAGTCAGCATAGCTTTGTGAGGGGCAGGTCATGCCTCACAAGCCTTATTGAATTCTTTGAAGATGTGACAAAACACATTGATGAAGGAAGAGCAGTGGATGTGGTGTATATGGATTTTAGCAAGGCGTTTGATAAGGTTCCCCATGGTAGGCTCATTCAGAAAGTAAGGAGGCATGGGATACAGGGAAAGTTGGCTGTCTGGATACAAAATTGGCTGGCCCATAGAAGACAGAGGGTGGTAGTAGATGGAAAGTATTCAGCATGGAGCTCGGTGACCAGTGGTGTTCCGCAGGGATCTGTTCTGGGACCTCTACTCTTTGTGATTTTTATAAATGACTTGGATGAGGAAGTGGAAGGCTGGGTTAGCAGGTTTGCCGATGACACGAAGGTTGCTGGAGTTGTGGATAGTGTGGAAGGCTGTTGTAGGTTGCAACGGGACATTGACAAGATGCAGAGCTGGGCTGAGAAGTGGCAGATGGAGTTCAACCTGGAAAAGTGTGAAGTGATTCATTTTGGAAGGTCAAATTTGAATGCAGAATGCAGGCTTAAAGACAGGATTCTTGGCAGTGTGGAGGAACAGAGGGATCTTGGGGTCCAAGTCCATAGATCCCTCAATGTTGCCACCCAAGTTGATAGGGTTGTTAAGAAGGCGTATGGTGTGTTGGCTTTCATTAACAGGGGGATTGAGTTTTAAGAGCCGCCAGGTTATGCTGCAGCTCTATAAAGCCCTGGTTAGACCACACTTGGAATATTGTGTTCAGTTCTGGTCGCCTCATTATAGGAAGGATGCAGAAGCTTTAGAGAGGGTGCAGAGGAGATTTGCTGCCTGGACTGGAGGGCATGTCTTACGAAGAAAGATTGAGGGAGCTAGGGCTTTTCTCATTGGAGCGAAGAAGGATGAGAGGTGACTTGATAGAGGGGTACAAGATGATGAGAGGCATAGATAGAGTGGATAGCCAGAGACGTTTTCCCAGGGCGGAAAGGGCTATCACCAGGGGGCATAATTTTAAGGTGATTGGAGGAAGGTTTCGGGGAGATGTCAGAGAGTGGTGGGTGCGTGGAATGCGCTGCCAGCGGTGGTAGTAGAAGCAGATACATTAGGGACATTTAAGCGACTCTTGGATAGGTACATGGATGATAGTAGAATGAAGGTAGGTAGGTAGTTTGATCTTAGAGTAGGTTAAAGGTTCGGCACAACATCGTGGGCCGAAGGGCCTGTACTGTGCTGTACTGTTCTATGTTCTAAACGGTGCTTATTTCCACTGGAGTTTAGAAGAGTGAGGGGAGACTTGATCGAAGGTTAAAAGATCCTGAACGGTCTTGACAAGGTGGATGTGGAAAGGATGTTTCTTCTTGTGGGCGAGTCCAGAACTAGGGGACACTTTTAAAATTAGGGGTTGACCTTTTAGGACAAAGATGAGGAGAAATTTTTTTCTCAGAGGGTTATGTGACTTTGGAATTCTCTGCCTCAGAAGGTGGTGGAGGCAGGGTCATTGAATATTTTTAAGGCAAAGGTAGACAGATTCTTGTTAGGCAGGGGAATCCGAGGTTATTGGGGTTAGATGGGGGTGTGGAATTCAAAACACCAACAGATCAGCCATGATCTTATTGAATGGCCTATTTCTGCTCCTAATTCTCATGTTTGTATGTAATGGTGGAGTAGCGCAAATCGTCCAGCAACTTTAGGCGATTCACAATACATGGAGTATCTCTTCCTCATCATGATTTTCTGGATGATTTACACATTAATAACCGCAAGCACAATTAAATTCACCATTTTATTGGCAGAAAAATCTGGGCCATTATCTCACTAGCATAACAGCAAATAAGTAACCAGAGCCACAATAAATATGCAACTTAAAGAATTTAAAAAAGAACTATTCATGAATGTTGTGATAATCTGATGCCAAGGCCATATGTGGTGTCCATGAATGAGTTATATAGTTGTGGATGGCCCTTTAGCTTGATTCTTTTTTCAAGTCCATCACTCATTTCTGCAAGTTTTAGCAATATTCAAAACAAAACACAAATTAAAATTGGTCTTTTAAATTGGCTATAAAACTGATACCTTTGACCACATTCAATAAGCTTAGAATGTGAAAGTGACTTTTCTTTTGTCACTTTGTTCAGTCATTCTATTTACATAGCAGCAAAGTTCTCTTTCGAAATTAGAGTTATGAGAAAACTAAAGTGGGCAGATGTAAAGAAAGAAAATTCAATATAAATATAATGATGGTTTAAAATTAACTCCGATGTGAACATGATTGAAATCAGGAAAAAATATTAAGTCCACTGGAACCTCTCCATGTTTGGCTAGGATTTTCACACCAAGTGCTGAAAATTAAATTTTGTCCAGTGCATGGGCTGTTCGGAGGTTTAAAAATAATGAGGATCAGATTCTGTTCAATCAATATGTAAATTAACCTTCATACACCTGGTGTAATTGAAATAAAAGGCTGAATGAAGTCAAAGTTCCTAAAAGTCAAAGAAAGGGATGCTGAACTCACTTGTACAAGAATAACAGAGGAGAATTTAGGTTTGTGTGTAGGATGTTTGTGATACATAGTTTGGCTCAAGTCACCCAGTGAATCATAGAGTTGTTACAGCACAGAAGGCTCTCCAAATCAGCAATTCACCTAATGCCATTCCCTCGCCTTCTGCCCATAACTCTGCACATTCTTCCAGAGAATTCCCTTCTGAATGCCTCGATTGAACCTGTCTCCACCACACTCTCAGACAGCGTATTCCAGACCTTAACCACTCGCAGGGTGAAAAAGTTTTTTCTCATGTCACTTTTGCTTCTTTTGCCAAATCACTTTAAACTTGTGCCATCTTGTTCTTGATCCTTTCTGAGCGGGAAGTTTTTTCCTATCCACTCTGTCCAGATCCCTCTCAAGTTTGAAAACCTCTATCAAATCTCCTCTCAGCCTTCTCTTCTCCAAGGAAAACACAGTCACAACTTCTCCAATCTGTCTTCAAACCTGAAGTTCTTCATTCCTGGAACCATTCTCACGAATCTTTTCTGTACTGTCACCAACACCTTTGCATCTTTCCTAAAGTGCGGCGCCAGAACTGGACGCAATATTCCAGCTAAGGCCGAACTGGTGTCTTATACAGGTTTAACATAACCTCTTTGCTCTTGTACCCTATGCCCCTATTAATAAAGCCCAGGATACTGTATGCTTTATTAACTGCTCTCTCAACCGGTCATAGAATCACCGAAAGAGGCCTCTTGGCCCATCGTGTCTGCGCCGGCCGAAAAACAAGCCACCCAGCCTAATCTCACTTTCCAGCATTTGGTCCAGAGCCCTGCAGGTTACGGTACTTGAGGTGCAGATCCAGACACCTTCTAAATGAGTTGAGGGGTTCTGCCTCTACTACCTTTACAAACAGTGAGTTCCAGACCCCAACCACCCTCTGGGTGGAAAAAAAACATTTCTTCATCTCCCCTCCTGCCAACGTCAATGACTTATGCACATTTACCCCCAGGTCCCTCTGCTCTTGCACCCCCTTTAGAGTTGTCCCTTTAAGTTATAATGTCTCTCCAAGTTCTTCCTACCAAAATGAATGACTTCACATTTATCTGCATTGAACTTTATTTGCCATCTGTCTGTCCATTCCACCAACTTGTCTATGTACTTTTGAAGTTCTACACTACCCTCCTCACAGTTTCGCATCATCCCCAAATTTTGAAATTGTGCCCTGTACACCAAGATCTAGCTCATTAATATACATCAGGAAGAGCAAGGGTCTCAACACTGACCCCTAGGAAACTCCAGTACAAACCTTCCTCCAGCCTGAAGAACATCTATTAACCACTACTGTTTCCTGCCACTCAGCCAATTTCGTATCCATGTTGTTACTGTCCCTTTTATTCCACAAGTTATAATTTTGCTCACAAGTCTGTTGTGCAGCACTATATCAAAAGCCTTTTGGAAGTCCATGTACACCACAACAACCTGCTCTGCTACCTCTTCAAAAAAAACTCCAGCAAGTTAGGTAAACATGATTTTCTTTTAACGAATCCGTCCTGGCTTAACCCACATTTGTCCATGTGACTATTAATTTGGTCCCGAATTATTGTTTCTAGAAGTTTCCCCACCACCAAAGTTAAACTAACTGGCCTGTAGTTACTGGACTTCTCTTTACATCCTTTTTTGAAGGGTGCAATATCAACAATTTTCCAGTCCTCTGGCATCACCCAAGTTTAAGGAAGACTGGAAAATTCTGGCCAGTGCCTCCACAATTTCCATTCGCACTTCCCTCAACAACCTTGAATGCATCTCATCCAGCCCTGGTTCTTTATCAACTTTAAGTATAGACAGCCGATCTAATCCCACCTCCTTATCAATTTTAAATCCTTCAAGTATATTAATTACCTCTTCCTTCACTGTGGCCTTCATAGCATCTTCTTCCTTGGTAAAGAAAGTATTCAATTAATGGGCTGAATTTTACGCCCCCCCCCAAACAGCGGGATGCTGCCAGGTGTGGGGGGGGGATGGTGGTGTAAAATTGAGCGGGGAGGCAGTGGCGAAAAACAGCCCACCCACCCCAGGCCAGAACTGGCCACTTAAGGGCCTTCACCTGCCTCCATGGGAATTTTACACATGGCAAGTGGGCGTCCTAGACCCAAGAAAAGCCACCTGACAAAAGCAGGCAGCTTTCTGACAGCCTGGGGGGGCCCTCATGATCGGGCACCCTGTACCCAATGGAGGGCTGCCTCTGATGCCCCTAACACCCCCAACACTCCCCCCCCATCCCACTACCCTTGCCTCGCTGGGGCCCGACCGATCACCCCGGCGAGGCAACAAAAACTTACTTGCGTTCCGGAGTCCCCCGACATCTTCAAGCTGGGCTGTAATCCCAGCAGCAGCCACCGCTCCTGGTGGCACTGCTGGGACAGAGAGCTGCTGGCCTGCTGACTGGCCAGCAGTTCTATTCGGCAGGACTTCCTACCTCAAGTGGGTGGAAGTCCTGCATCAGACTAATTAAAGCCCGGGGACCCGCAAAATACGGGTCAGATCCGGAGGCCAGACAGAAGCAGGTTCGCCAACGACTTTTCAGTGGGTGGCTCCCGTCCACCGAGGGTAAAATCCCGGCCAATACCTCAGCTATTTCCCCTGCCTCCATGCGTAAATCCCGCTTTTGGTCCCTAATCAGCCCTACTCCACCTTTTACCATCCTTTTACTATTTTTATGCCTAAAGACGACTTTGGGATTCCCTTTTATGTTGGTTGACAGTCCTTTTTCATACTCTCTCTCTGCTTCTCTTATTTGCCTTTTCACTTCCCCACTGTACCTTCTATATTCAGCCTGGTTTTCAGTAGTATTATCTACCTGACATAGTCATAAGCACACTTTTCCTTCACCTTCATCTCTATCTCTTGTCATCCAGGAAGCTCTGAATTTATTTCCCCTACCTTTCACCTTCGAGGGAATATACCTCAATTGTGCCCAAACACTCTCTTCTTTGAAAGTAGCCCATTGTTCAGCTACTGTTTTTCCTGCCAAACTTTGATTCCAATTTATTCGGCCCAGATCCATTCTGACCTCACTGAAGTTGGCTTTCCCCCAGTTAATTATTCTTACTCAAGACTGTTATCTGTCCTTTTCCATCAACAACCTAAACTTTATGATACAATGATCACTGTCCCCTAAATGTTCTTCTACTGATGTCTGATCCACTTGGCCCACCTCATTCCCAAGAACCAAATCCAGCAGTACCTGGTAGCTGGACTAGAAACATACTGCTGTAGATAATTTTCCTGAACACACTCTAGGAATTCTTGCCCCTCTCTGCCCATTAAACTACTACTATGCCAGACTATATTTGAAAAATTACAAGTAGCCCCTTATAACTACTTTATAATTCTTGCATCTCAGTAATTCCCTTGCAAATTTTATTCCTCTACATCCTTTCCACTATTTGATGGCCTATAGACTACACCGAGTAATGTAACTGCACCTTTTTTGTTCCTTAGCTCTAGCCAAATAAATTCTGTCCTTGACCCTCTCTGCGATATCCTCTCTCTCCAGCACTCCTTAATCAATAGTGCCATTCCTGCCCCTTTTCTTCCTTTACTATCTTTCCTGAACACCTTGTATCTCAGTCCTGCCCTTCTTTGAGCCAGGTCTCGGTTATGGCCACATCATCATATTTTCACATGTCAATCTGCACCAGAAACTCACCAATCTTATTAACAATACTCTGTTCATTCACACATTAATCCTATATTAACTAACGTAATTAAAAAGGTCCCACTTAACTCTTCACTCCTCCCAATTATATCAAGTACTAAGCATGTATTCTCCAAACATCTTGCATCTCCCTAGATTCCCAGCCCTCTTCCAGACAGAGCTTCCCAATAGTCCACCCTCATTAAACTTATGTCGATGAAGCATACCACCTGCTTCTTTATCTTCCGCTTCCCAATTTTGACCACCTGCACTCTGACATTATCATATCCCTATCTTACGGTACTGTCTTTGTCTTCAAAACTGTCATTACTGCTTCAATTCTCAAGAAAATACTGACTCCTGATTTGGCCATTCCCTCCCTTTCTGCCAAAAATTGCAGAACACATTATTGCCTCACAACTATCTTCCCAACAGTTTCTGTTTGAGTGCGTCTGCTTCTACCCTACCTACAGAAGCAAGAATGTACTGATCAAAGTTGCAAATAACATCCACGGTAATAGCAAATGTGGCTCATTCTTCCCTAGTCCTCAACCTCTCTCAATGCCTTTCATACTGCTACCTAATCCTTCTATCTTTAGCATTTCTCCTTGGCTGTCAAGTTTTGTAGCTGTGCACTTTCCCAGCTCCAGTCATAGCTATCACATTAAAGGCCTTTCATTTCCTCCAAAGGTTTCTCCTCCAGTACCAACATGGTCAGGTCTGGTGCATCTCTGGGTTCCATCCTTTATCTCCTTTTTATTCATTGTATGTTACCATCCATCAAAATCATTTGGAACCATGGAGTCAACTTCCAATCATATGCTAATGACACCACGTTTTACCTTTATACCTCCATCAATCCTGAGATTGCTCATATACTCAAAACAGTTTTCAAACATTAGGACATGGGATGTGGCAGAATTTCCTCTAGTTTACTGCCAATGAACTGAAACCAGGTTCTTCAGCTCTGAACACCCACATATTTCGAGTCTTAACTTGATCAAGCTCCCAGTCTGGCACTTCAGCCTCAGTCCAGAATTCAGAACCTTGACCCCAGTTGAATTTTCTTCACAACACTGCATTCCACTAACAAGACCACTTTCTTTCATCTTCGCAACAGCAACTGATTCTGCTATACCTCTTCCTATCATTGCTGAAACTCCAATTCATATTTTTAGCACTTTGAAGAATGATTTCTCAATGCTCTCGAGCTAGCCTATCCACCTCCACCTGCCAACAATTAGAACTTATCCAAAATGTCACAGGCAGTGTCCTCTCCATGCAAAGTCCCATATATCCCTCCAAACTGATTTTAAGCTCTGTTTCCACTTTTAAATCCATAACTATTTTATTAGACTACTTTTATATAGTCAAAGAGAAATAGTCAATTTAATAAACACAAACAGAATATCTTGATTTTGTAATCATGTTCATTTAAACTGCACAGTTCAAAATTAGTGTGGTTATGAAGTTTTAAGGATTACAGTGAATGCTTCATAAAGTTAGGCTTTTTCAGTTTATATGGTGAAGACGACAGATAGCAAACATGTTTTCCCTGTGTAAATCTGCCTGCATCTTGGATAGCATCAATATGAAAGTGGTTAACTTTTTGATTGGCTAGCAGTTTAACCGTTACATCTGAAGGAGTTTTGTCTTTCTGGGAAATCTGCTGGCTCCAGTCTGTTGATGCACTCTACTATCCTATCCTGCTTGTCATGAGTCTGCTTATTCTAGTTTCAAGATGGCATCTCGCACATCCTTTTATAGGATTTCAAATTTACTCCCAGGACTAAAATAAAAGCAAAATACTGCGGATGCTGGAAATCTGGAACAAAAACAAGAAATGCTGGAATCACTCAGCAGGTCTGGCAGCATCTGTGGAAAGAGAAGCAGAGTTAACGTTTCGCGTCAGTGACCCTTCTTCGGAAGGTTGTTCCGAAGAAGGGTCACTGACCCGAAACGTTAACTCTGCTTCTCTTTCCACAGATGCTGCCAGACCTGCTGAGTGATTCCAGCATTTGTTTTTGTTACTCCCAGGACTGTTGGACTACTCTCTGACCTTAGTTGAGAAAATGTAACATTTCTACTTGACTTTGTTCTCATTCCAAATAACTTGGCTTCTGTTTTCAAATTTAAATGTTAAACAAAAGCTTTAGCTACTGAGTGCTATTAGTGAATTTGGGTAATCATCAGTGCTGACATACCAAGTGCAGGCAATAGGCTGCTATGTGAACTTACAAGAGAGCTAGGTCACAAGTCTTGAAGAACAAGTCAGAATAGCTTAAACATAACAATTTAGGAGATTATGGACAGGATCTGGGCATGAATGTATAAATCTGTTCCAGTTATATATTTCAATGTGAATATCTGGAGTCGTCCTAATGACTCACTTAAGCATATCTTTCTCTCTTTTTCTTTTCTTTTGGGCCTCCTTATCTCGAGAGACAATGGATCATATCTAGTGAGCAGTTAAGCCTACAGAGCAAGAAGGTCCAGATAGATCTCCAGCCTATGCTGGGTTAGCCAATCTCAGCCACACAGTAGTAGGGAATGCCACGACTGACTTCAGTGTCACTGTTCCTGATTACTATCTAGCAATCCTTACTATGAGGGCACATGTATGAGTTGTCAGGCGATGACAGATTGGAGCAGCTGTGGTGTCTTATGTAGCTAAATAACCTGCCACCACACGCCATCAAGCCACATCAAACATGAATAATGGTTGTTGGCATATGTTGTTGAAAGCAGCCTATTGAAACTATACCACAGCAAGGAGTCTGCACCATCAGGGGAGGGGAGAAAATTGGTGAGGATTATTTTATTACAGTGGAATCATTTGAAGATTTCACCAGGCCTTTTATTACTGTTTCTTTTCCTCAATGTCCAATTGGATTGTCCTTTTGAAGAGCTAAGCCATAAAGTGCAGACTCTAACGAGCACTGGGAACATAAATGGCTATCTTTCTGCATCCAGAGATCCTGTATAGCTTCTTGAACAATCTATCAATGTTCAGAGAAAGTGTAACCACCAAGTTTCTCCCCAGTAAGCGATTACCAAGATGAATACTCTCTCCTTGGATCTTATATATTTTGCTGGTTATGAGAGGAGACTTAAGGAAAGCATAAATAAACTTTTAATTCAAAAAATGAAAACATCTAAATGCACTCACACTGCACAACAAAACCTTGGCAACCTCTTATTCTCAAAACATTCTCAAGATCTATTTCTGGCTATTTTCTGTCAGAAAGCTGCATTGTCTCGGGATCTAAGTCTCACAAGTCCATTCATTCGTTCCTGTAACTTTACTTTATCCATACTTTTGAGGAGAAAGGTCTACAGGATTTCCCCAAAATCAATGCCATATCCCATGGATTGAGACATAGGTCAGGAATGAACTCAGCGCTGTTCATTTATAGACAATGCTCATGTGGTCTATCCAGACTCTCATTATCACAGATCTAAGCCTTTTTATATGCTAACAGGCCTGCACCTGAATCTATGCTTGCATAACTTATGTACATGATACTTCATTTTCCCTACCCAATCTAGTTCAAATAAGCTGTCCATAAAGACACATCTAGCCCCATCATCATTTTAAACACTTTGATTAAATCTCCCCAAAGCCTATGCTTTTCTAGATTAAAAAGAACCAGCTCTCTAGGCCAATTATGACAACTAAGAGCTTTTAAACTGGGGATCATTCCACTGGTCCGCCTTTGAACCTTGTTCGGAACCTCGATCAACAACTATGTAAGGGGACCAAAACTGAACACAAAAAGGAAAAAATTAATGAGGGGAGAAAAGGCTAATAAATGGCTACACATAACAGAAAATTCTGTAAAAAGGATAAGCCTTAAATGGTCCTTAGGAATTCAGCTGTGCAACAATGGAGTTTTGATTCTACCCACTCCTCGGTGAAGGGAAGCTGGGCATATCAGGCAAAACCTAAATGTTTCTGTGAAAAGTGAGGGACAGCACTGTTGCAGATGCTACATTGTACTCGTTACCAGTTATTAAATACTAACATAACTAAGTTTAGCATTTTATCTGGAAGAAGTTGAGGTGTTAATCCAGTACTTACATAGGTCTTCCAAAACAGAACCAACAGTGGCATCTGTTGTGGATGGGAGATAAAGAACTGGCATGTGGTTCAGAATATGTCTCATATACATGACAGTGGTGGGAAGAACACCTTACTCCTCAGGTGACTAATGCATAATGCCAAAATCAACAACAGCAACTCAACATGCTTTCTTCCTGTGAAAATCAAAACTTACATTTTGTAATAATAGCCTGCCATTGTAGCCTCTCTGCCAGCTCCTGCAACTGTTACCTTATGCCATTCTCCCTTGGTGTCCCACCAGCTTAGATTTGCCCTTCTGAGAGACATTGGGGGGGCAAATTTTATGCTTTTCCCCGTGGCGGGTTTACAGGCAGGGAGAGCATAAAATCGGGTGGGATGGTGGCTGGGCGGGCGTGGGCAGGGGAGGGGGGGTGGTCCCGCCACCATCCCGCCTCTGCCAAAATTTAGACCGAGGCCAGAAGGCCAGTCAATGAAGGCACTCAGTGCCTGGACAAGGGAGCCAGCACGGGGAAGTGGGGGGGGGGGGGGGGCCCCCGCTGAGAGCCACACCCCTGCCCTTGCTACCGACCCCACTACTCACCCCTCCCCCACCCTAACCTACTTGTGGCCTGGGTCCAGCGACGCTCCTCGGCCTTCGGTAGGTGCTCCTCCAGCAGTGGTGGTGCTTAGAAGAGCTGCTGGTCTCTGATTGGCCGACAGGTCTCAGAGGGCGGGACCTCTCCACTTAAGTGCCCGGTTGGCAATTGATTTGGCAGGCCTTCTGGAGAAGAGGCGACTCGGGGATCTCGGCGTTGCTTTTTCCGGATGGCAAGACCTCCATCATCAGCATAACATTCCGGCCATGGTCTCAACAAATGGCAACTATGGCATACCAGCCTTCAGCCTTTTAGCAGAGATGACCTGCCCATCACTACACTGGTAGTCTTAAAATGCCATTACTACATCCAAGCAGGTTTTTGTCTTTACGTCAGCGCTGATCAATTTGCCCTGCCACCTAATACCCCAAATTCCCTTTGCACAGCACATTTCAAAAGCATCCAGTCACTGCTTTCAATAGATTCCAAGCTCTCAGCAGCTGGAGTATGTATATGAAGGTTCAATATTATAGGAACATTTCCTCTTCTACTCATCAGTAAATTAATATCACAATTGAAAACCGTCAGCTTGTCTTAATGATCATATTTTACGACTAAAGCATATATCCCTGCCATGAAGTACCTGATTCTGCACTGCTTAGGATTCTCTAATTAATAGAGATTTGTTGCAATAAAGTAGTTCAGATCCTGCAGTTTTGGCTTGATCTTCCATCTGCCTGCTATTTTACTTGTAGGACGAGTTTGGTCAAATCTTAACAGGTGGTTTTGGACACTGGAAGTACTCCTACTCAAAGTAGAAACTGTTGGATTTTTAGATACTGGAGGAGAGGTTAAGATGCTCAGAATTCCAGCCACAGAATTGAGTCTCAGACCTTGTCAATACACAAGTGAGCAGACATTTGCTTCATCAGGTTTTAGAGATGTTGATAGCAGCATATTAGAAGTACATGAATATTGCTGAAAAGAGTCATTTTGTTCGAAGGTTTTCATCTTGCACTCATCAGGACAATTCGCAAGAATGCCAATGTAAGGGAAGCAATAAATTTACACTATGAAAAAGAGTGCAAAAACCACACTGGTTGAAAACCAGGTTGCTGTCACCCAAAACATGACGAAGATCAATAAAGCAAGATTCAACATGCCAATGCTCTGTAACAGACCAGGATTTGACTCTATTTCTACTTATGCCAATGAGTTCGGCTGCTCCAATTTGAGATGGAGGTACCCAGAAGCAGAGGAAACATCAATTCTGGACGTTCTCTAATTGATGGGTTATTCCCCAGAACAACAAAATCAGCAGCATAAATAGAAACTACCTGTCTCTTGTATTGACAGTTTTGTATACTGACCTTGAATTAGACAGCAGCAAACTGAAGTTTGAGAGTAATGGGGTAAGTTACCACACAGTTCACAGCAAACATGTCAGACCAGTTTTATACAGAGTACAGATATATGGAGTGAACTGGAACAATGGGGGATAAGCTAAAGGGAAGCAGGATCAGACCTGCAGCAAGTGGGTGGTGCCACAGCACTGCCTTGCTATTGGGATTTTAGTTTGATAGGTTGAAGCAAAATTCACTGCAATTTTATCCTAGAGACAAGGAACATGTCCAAACTTAGATATATCAACATTCAAAATATTAAAACATCACCACACTGCAAACGATAGCCCATGTACTACAGTATAATTTCATAACTATTCAAAAAAGGGGACCAGCTGTATTTTCAACTTTTTAGTTGATTACAACAAGCACCTCTGAAGTTACTTCCTCCCTTTCCCTACAGAGAAAGTCTTTCCTGCTCTGCACACTATCCTTGCCAAGTCATCACGTGGGTAACCGCTCTCTGTAGCTGCACCTATGCTACTTTAAACCCACCTCCTGGAGTTGCATGTGGAAACCCTTGAAACTCACCACAAGAGGGGTACAGGAATGGCTTGGAATACCTCTGGAAACCAAGTAGCAAGGGTGGAAGCATCTCTCAGATTTTCCCTTCCTTCCAGGAGCAAAAACCCAATGCTTGATCAACAATTCCCCACATCAACATGACAGAGATCAGAAACTCAGCAAGTGAAGGATCACTGATGCTCTACCACGTCTTGATATGTCATCCCAGCATTCACTGTCTACAAAGAGACATCTCAAAGCACTTCACAGGATAACATGCTGTACCTTCACTGTCAACACTCAAAAGAAACAACAACACACATACTGCAAGCATAGAAGTAATTGGTACAGTACCATTGTAGGAGAGTCGTGGTTTGCTGAGACACATTATAAAGTGCATCTCCATCTCGTCGGAAGCTACAGATTTTGAACAAATTGGGCACTTGAAACCTGAAAGGAAAAATAAGATATGTCAATGTTTAAATTAATAACAAAGTTAGCAGCTTGTGTTTTTCCTCTGATAACATCTTACTGCTTTTACTATAGGCAGTGTTCTCCTAGAGGTAGACAGAATTAAAATTCTGGTATACCATCTTATACAAATGGGACAGGTAGTCTTCATTAATAATCCAGTTTAGTTTTAATTTCCCCATCTTCCTTTCAATAGTCTATTGATTAAATGGTCATTCAGAAATTCAGTACAGTTAACTTTTGAAAACAGTTTTCTTTTACCACTCATTGCAAAAAGATGCTGTTGGAAGGTGCGGGTTTAAATGCCATAACAATTAAAATAACTGAGGATACAGAGCTTAAATTAATCAAGGTAGCAAAGTTTACTAGACTGTTTAAGCACTCTTTTAAGAAGCGAGGCAAAAGATGCAGCGCAGTTTGCCAAAGATACTTGACTCAAGAAATATAATCACAAAATTGTTACAGTGCAGAAGGAGGCCATTCGGCCCATCATGTCCGCATTTATGTGGCTCTTAGAAAATAGTACAAGTCAGACCTTTATTTCCAATCCTAAAAGGCCATTCATTTTAAGAGCACCTTTATAACTTAGATTTCTTTTTATCTCTTCAGAACATTTGACTGCAGACAGTCTAAGATGGCAAAGTAAACAGTCAATCCCAGGAGACCCATTCCTCATTTTACAGTCAAGATATTCACAATCGGGGGGGGGGGGGGGCGAGAAAAGTGGTCGTCGGGATGGGGTTGGCGGGAGGGGGGGGGGGGTGCGTGGTGGAGATGGGTAGTAGAAGAGGAGGTCTGCTATGTCCAATGTTCCTTCTTTAGGTATGGAAATCGAAACTGTACACAATACTCCAGGTGTGGTTTCACAAAGGCCCTATATAATTGCAATCAGACTTCTTTTCTATTATATGCTAATCACTTAGTAACAAAAGCTGATATTCCATTTGCCTTCCTAATTGCTTGCTGTACCTGTAAGCTAACTTTGTGTTTCATGTACAAGGACACCCAAGTCCCTCTCAATAACATTTTCCAATCTCACTATTTAAAAATATTCTTTTTTATTTTTCCTACCAAAGTGGATAATTTCAAATTTTTCTACATTATATTACAACTGCCACATTCTTGCCCAATCATTTAACTTGTCTAAATTCTTTTGCAAGCTCTTTTGTCTCTTCATCACAGCTTACTTTTCCACCTAACATTGTTTCCTCAGCAGATTTGGATACATTACACTTGGTCCCCTCATCTAAGTCTTGATATCAGGGTTGTTCAACCTTTTTGGGTGGAGGGCCACATTAAGATTTTTGCTCGGCCCGGGGGCCAGTGAGCAAATTTTGAAAGATAAAGGCATTAAAGATTTATCTTACTAATAAAAACAACAACAAATGTGCATTTTTGTGAAGAAGCTTTAAATGAGAAGACTAATTTATTGATTAACTTGTCACTATATTGAAAACTGATTTTGAGAGATACCTGGCATTATTTTTGCTTGCATAAGTAGTCAATCTCTGCCCACACACTTGATGTAGGATGCAGAGTATTCTGGATAGATGTCCATCTTTCAGGAAAGACCTTTATCTCTCTCCACCAACCCCCACCCCCACCCCACCCCCCCATGCTGTGTGTGTGTCTTGTTCTCGCGTCCCCGCTGCCCCCAACCCCACCCCAGACTAGGGGACACAGACTGAAAGTTTTGGGCAAAAGATGCAGGTGAAATATGAGGAAGCTCATTTTTATGCAGCGGGTGATAATGACCTGTAACCTGCTGTCCACAAGGGTGGTGGAAACGGAGACAATCAATGACTCAAGAGGAAGTTGGGTGGCCACCTGAGAGAAATAGACTTGCAGGGCTACGGGGATCGAGCCGGGGAGTGGGACTGACTACAGAGCTCTGTGGAGAGCCGGCATGGGCTCAACGGACAGAATTGCCTCCTTCTGTGCCATAAGTAAATGACTAACTCTCTCTTCCCCCTCCCCTCTCTTTCTCTCCCACCCAGTCTGTCTCCCTCTCTCACCCCCCCCCCCCACCCGCTCTCTAAAACCCGCTCAGTGTTCCCCGCTCTCCCTGTCCCCCATTTCTCTCTCTCCCCTTTTTGCTCTCTGTGTCCATCCCCCCCTCTCAGTTGCAGTGAGCAGAACGCTCAGCTAATGGTTTTAAAAACATCGTGCTTTCAGTTTCACAGGTGTCAGCTGCTGACATCGGCAACAGCCATTTCCAAACAGACTTGGGGTTTTCCGGTGGGTTCTGCCTTTGGAAAAGGGAAATTTCTCATCTCCAGTCACGGCCTGCGGGCCAGATGGAAACCTTTGGCGGGCCAGATTCTGGCCCGCGGGCTATATGTTGGACAACCCTGATATAGATTGTAAATAGCTGAGGCCCAAGCACTGATCCTTATGGTACCCCACTAATTATTGCCTGCCAACCAGAAAATGACCCATTTATTCTTACTTTCTATTTTCTGTCCATTAACCAATCCTCAATCTATGCCAATATATTGCCCTAATCCCATGAGTCCTAATTTTGTGTACTAACCTCTTATGTAGAAGCTTATCAAATGCTTTTTCAAAATCCAAAGACAATACGTCGACTGGTTCCCCCTGATCTATCAGTTACATTAACAAATTTACTAGAGATTTTTGCTGAACACTATTCCCCTTTCAAAAATCTGTGCTGATTCTGCCCAATCATATTATGATTTTCTAAGTGCCCTGTTATCAGGTCCTTAATAACAGATTCTAGCATTTCCCCTGCTACTGAGGTCAGACTAACTGGCCTCTCAGTTTCCTGTTTTCTCTCTCCCTCCTTTCTTGAGCAGCCAGTTGTCTTTGCTACTTTCCAATCCATGATTCTGGAAGATCAAAATCAATGCATTCACTACATCTGCAAGCACCTATTTTGAAACCCTGGAAATGTGTTAGCTTTTAGTCCCATTAAATTCTCCAGTTCTATTTCTTTACTTATATTGATTTCTTTAAGTTTCTCACTTTCACTAGACCCTTGCTTCCCCATTAATTCCAGGATTTTTTTTGTATCTTCATGAAGACAGATGCAAAGTATTTTAGTTTAATGTCTCTGCCATTTCCATATTCCCCATTATAAATTTTCCTGTCTTTGCTTCCAGGGGATTCATGCTCACTTTTGCCAATTTCATGCCTTTTATATACCTGTAGAAGGTTTTACAATATGTTTTATGTCTCTAACTAGGTCACTCTTATATGCAATTTTCTCATTCTTTGTCAATTTGTCATCCTTGCTGAATTTCAAAATCTTCCCAATCCTTGGACTTACAATTCTTTTCAGCAATATTACAAGCCTCATCCTTTAATCTAATACTACCTTTAACTTCTCGTTAGCCAAGGCTGGGCCATTTTTCCTATGGGGGGGTTTATTCCTTAAGGGAATATATATTTGTTGCAAATTATGAATTAACTCTTTAAATGTTTACTTTTGCTTATTTACCATCATAGCTTTTAATCTAGATTCCCAATCTACCGTAACCAACTTGCCCCTCATACCTACATAGTTTGTTTTGTTCTGATTTAAGACCCTACTTTCATACTTAACTAATTCACTCTCAAACCCAATATAAAATTCTATATTATGATCACTCTTTCCCAGAGGCTCCTTTACAAGGTTATTAATTAATCCTGTGATTCCTGGACATACTGATCTAGAAAACTACCTTGAACGCATTCTATGAACTCGTCCTCCACACTATTACTGGAAACTTGGTTTGCCCAGTCTAAATGAAGACTGAAGTCCCCATGATTACTGCACTACCCTTGTTATATGCACCCCCAATTTCCTGTTACAAACTCTGTCCAACACTACAACTACTGTTTGGGGCCTATAAACTACTCCCAGTGTTTTCTGCCCCTTGCTATTTCTTCGCTGCACCCAAATTGATTCTGCATCTTGATTTTCTGAGTAAAGAGCCTTCCTCTCTACTGTCTTTGTCCTATTCTTTATAACCTTGTTTTCCATTTTGCCTAGCTCATCTAAAAATCAAATAATATCTTAGACTATTTAATTCCTAATCTTGGTCTCAATAATGGCTATAGATCAAACCCATTAATTTCTAATTCATCTATTATGTTGTGAATGCTTCACACATTCAAATACAGTGTCTTTAGCTTTACTTTTCTTTCTCTGATGTCACCCTAGTTACTAATGCCTCATAACCTTTATTAAGCTTGCGGTCCCTTCCTGGTTCACTCTGCTTAGTTTTGCCAAAATTGCTACTCTGTTCCACAGCCTTAACATTTCCCTTACTGCTTTTGAATTTACCCTTTCCTGAATCCTCCCACTACTCCTCCCCTCTACTTCATTAGTTTAAAGCCCTATCTACCACCCAACATTTCCATTCGCTAGTACAGAGGTCCCGGCCCAGTTTAAGTGGATCCTGCCCTGAGAGAACAGCTCCCTCTTTCCCCAGTATTGGTGCCAGTGCCCCATGAACTGAAATCCCTGCCCTCCCCCCCCACACCACTCTTCCTGCCACACATTTATCCTAATTCGTTTGTCCCTATGCCAATTTGTGCGTTGCTCAGGTAACAATCCAGAGATTACCACCTGTGAGGTTCTGCATTTTAACTTGGACCTAGCTCCTCAAATTCTCAGCAAAAACTCATTTCTAGTTCTACTTATGTTGATGGCTCCTCTGTGGAGCACAACAACAGGATCCTCCCCCTATCTCTCAAAGTCCTTTTCCAGCCACAGGAGATGTCCTTAACCATGGCACCAGGCATGCAACGCAATCTTCATAACTCTTAGCCATGGCTGCAAAGAATACGATCTATTCTCCCTAACTGTACTATCTATCCCCTACCACTTTCATATTCCTTTTCAGATGCCCCACTTGAATGGCCTCCTGTACCATGGTGACGTGGTCAATTTGCTCATCCACGTGCAGATTTTGCCCTCATCCACACAGGCATCAAGAACCACATACCTATTGGATAAGGGCAAAGGCCAAAACTACTCCAGCACTGAACCTGGGGCCTCCTCACCTGCCTGACTCACTGTCACATCCTCCTGTACATGGGCACTAGCCTGAGCTTTACCACTGCCTAACCTAAGGGATATGATTGCCTCCTGGATCAAAATATCCAGGTAACTCTCCCCCTCCCTGATGCCCCACAATGTCTGCACCTCAAATTCCAGCTGAACAACTTTGAGCTGCAGCTCCTTGAAATGCAGGCATTTACAACAGATGTGGTCCGCTGGGATTGCAATACTCTTCACAAACTCCCACATGCTGCATACCATTTGCATTGCCATCCCTATCTAACCTTGTTTTATTTATTAAATTAATTAAAGTTTATATATTTAATCAACTTAGCTTATATTTTAGTTTAACTAATTACTTGATCTAGTTTAAGCTATAGGTAGATTAAATTTAAATATTTACATATAAACTTACCCACCACCCTCATTATTCTGTGACGTCACTTTGCGACTTTTCTCCTGTGTCACCTTCAGCCTCGCCCTTTTCTTCGGTCTTAAAACTATTTGTTTACCTAAAGTATACTATACTTAATACTCAGATAAATGATAACTCAAACACTTAGCTCCGATTGCTCAGCTTCCGCTGCTGCTCACTCTATACTGACTATGATGTCATTTTATGAGTTTTTCCCTCCATTTGTTTGGTATCAGCTGCTACTCTCTGTGGCACTCCTCTTAAATGCCCGATATTCAACTTTCCCACCTTAGAATGGTACCATGGTTGAAAGACTTCAACAATGTGGACTGGATATTAGAGGCTCTGGGGTCGTTCACCTTATAGCAGAGAAGGTTGAGAGATTTAATAGAGGTGTTTAAAGCATGAACTGTCTTGATAGAGTAACTAAAGAGAAACTGTTTCCAATGGGAAATGAGCCGATAACCAGAGGACACAGATTTAAGGTTATTGGCAAAAGAACCAGAGGGGACTCAAGGTAAAAAATTATGCAACGAGTTTTTGTGATCTGGAATGCATTGCTGAAAGGATGGTAGAAACACATTCAATAATAACTTTCAAAAGGCATTGGATAAATACATGAATAGGAAAATTTTGCAGGGCTGTAGAGAAACAGCAAGTGAGTAGGGCTAATTGGATAGCTTTCAAAGAGTCAGCACAGGCATGATCAGCTGAACGGCCTCCTTCTGTGCTGTATTCGTCTATGATTCTATGAGAGAGATTTTGAGGTGATCTTGACTGAGGCAGAGATCATTAACATACAGAAAGTAACTGCATTAGCTGATAACATATGCATGAGCAATATGATCTCCAGGATTTAATAGGTTGAGGGGGAGGAAATGTTCCAGGTTTTTTTTCCTCTCTTATTGGCCCTGGGTTGTTTCTGTCTCTCCCAGGAGATGACATAACTGTAGGGGTGGAAAGGGGAGAGTAGGTAGTCTCTAATGCTCCAGCCATCATAAGCATAGGGCAGCTTTGATGGACCCATTGGTCTTTCCCTGCCCATCATTTACATATGTTTGTAAATGGGTACTGAAGTGCATTGGTATTCTCTACACTGACACAAATGATGAGACATGGGATCAAGTCTGATTCTCCATATGGCAAGGTCCTCAAGTCTGAAAGCTTTCTACCATTCTCTGGTCCAGAACATTGGCATACCAATACATTTAGGCACTCGATTGACCAGAGGCTTAACGAAATCTTTCAGCAAATGGGAGGAGAAAGTTTCAAGAACATTTATTTTATGCTGCAATCAATCTGTTCATCAAATATTTTGTGAACCTCGTCATCTCAGTGGCTTCAAAACACTGATTTTCACGTACAAATTTTTGCCCCATTTTCAAGCTTCTTTTCCTCTCTCTTAGTTCTCAAACATGGCACATACAATTCCCTGATCAAAAGTTTTCCCAGACTATCTGCATCCAGACTGTTACTGTCAATACCACTCTTCAGCTAGATAGCATACAAGAGTAGCTTAGTGAGATTTTTCCCCAGTTGTCTCCCTCTCCCTGCAAGAAAGTACCTAACTTCCACTCATTTCCTCACCTTAATAACACGTATAATGATTAGAAATTCACTTTTGTGAGAGACACACTAGATATGAAAATGTGGTCTGTCATTTTACAGTTCTGCATGCTACAGTTTCCACATTGATCTCCTACAGTACAGATTAAGCAGTCATGAAGGTGAGATACCAAACCAAAATAATTTCTATTGCAATTATACGTGGAAGAATTTCCCCAAGGCGGAAACAAAAGATACAGACACTGGAAGTTATAGTCAGCTTGTGGATTTCATAATGTCCACCATTGCTGTGCAGACAGCTAGAAGTTAGAATCATAGAATCATAGGAAGTTTACTGCACAGAAAGTGGCCACTTGGCCCACTGTATCTGCACCGGCTGAAAAATGAGCTACCCAGCATAATCCCACTTCCCAGCATCTGGTCTGTAACCCTGCAGGTTACGGCACTTCAGATGCATATCAAGACATCTTTAAATGAGTTGAGGTTTCTGCCTCTACTACCTTTTCAGGCAGTGATTTCCAGACCCCCACCACCCACTGGGTGAAAACAAAATTTCCTCATCTCCCCTCTAATTCTTCTACCAATCACTTTAAATCTATGCCCCTTAGTCATTGACCTCTACTAAGATAAACAGGCCCTGCACATCCACTCTATCCAAGCCCCTCACAATTTTGTACATTTCATTCAAATCTCCCCTCAGCCTTCACTGTTCCAAGCAGAACAACCCCAGCCTATCCAAACTTTCCTCATAGCTGCATTTTTCCAGTCCCAACATCCTCGTAAATCTCCTATGTACCGTCTCAAGTGCAATTACATACTTTCTGTAATGAGGTGACCAGAACTGCACATAGTACTCGAGTTGTGGCTTAACCAATCATTTATACAGTTCCAACATAACCTCCCTGCTCTTGTATTCTATGCCTCGGCTAATAAAGGAAAGGATTCCATATGCCTTCTTAACCACCTTATCAACCTGTCCTGCTACCTTCATGGATCTGTGGACATTCACTCCAGGGTCCCTCACTTCATCTACACCTCTCAGTATTCTCCCTTTAATCGTGTATTCCTTTGCCTTGTTTAACCTCCCCAAATGCACCACCTCACATTTTTCCAGGTTGAATTCCATTTGCCATTTTTCTGCCCACCAGACCGGTCCATCGATATCTTCCTGCAGCCTACAGCTATCCTCCTCGCTATCAACCACACGGACAATTTTTGTGTCGCCTGCAAACGTCTTGACCATGCCCCTACAATTGTGTCCAAATCGTTAATATATACGACAAAAAGCAAGGGACCTAGTACTGAGCCCTGCAGAACCCCACTGGAAACAGCTCTTCAGTTGCAAAAAACACCAAACAATTACCCGCTGTTTCCTGCCACTGAGCCAATTTTGTATCCACCTCGTTACATTTCCCTGGATCCTACAGACTTTTATCTTTTTTAAAACCAGTCTGCCATGTGGGACCTTGTCAAAAGCCTTGCTAAAATCCATGCAGACCACATCAACTACACTACTCTCATCTATCTTCCTTGTTATTTCTTCAAAAAATTCAATCAAGTTAGTCAAACAAGATCTTCCCTTAATAAATCCATGCCAACTACCCTTGATTAATCCATGCCCTAAGTGACAGTTTATCCTGTCTCAGAACAGATTCCAATAATTTGCCCACTACTGAGATGAGACTGACTGGCCTGTGATTATTCAGTCTATCCCTCACTCCGTTTTTAAACAAAGGTACAATGTTAGCAGTCCTCCAATTGTCCAGTGCCACCCCTGTATCCAATGAGGACTGGAAAATTATGGTCAGGCCTTCCGCTATTTCATCTCTGGCTTCTTTTAACAGCCTGGGGTACATTTCATCCGGCCCTGGTGATTTATCAACTTTCAAGAATGTTACTCCCATTAATACTTCCTCCCTCCCTATCTTTATCACATCAAATACTTCACCACCCTCTTCCTTGACTATAATATCTGCATCATTGCCCTCTTTTGTGAAGACACACACAAAGTATTCATTAAGAACCAATCCAACATCTTCTGCCCCCACACAGGTTACCTTTTTGGTCTTTTATGGGCCCCACTCTTTCCTTCATTATCCTTTTACTCTTAATGTATTGATACAACATTTTTGGGTTCACCCTAATTTTGCTTGTCAATATTCTTTCATACCCTCTCTTAGCTTTCCTAATTTCCTTTTTGATTTCACCCCTTCACTTTCTATACTCCTCTCGGCTTTCTGCAGTATTGAGCACTCAATGTTGGACATGCACTTTCATTTTCTGCCTTATCTTGCCCTGTAAGCTCGTCATCCAGGGGGCTCTAGATTTGGCCATCCCACCCTTTTTCTTTGTAGGAACACGTTTACTCTGAACCCCCTGAATCTCCCCTTTTGAATGCCTCCCACTGCTCTGACACTGATTTACCTTCAAGTAGCTGTTTCTAGTCCACTTTCGCTAAATCACTCAACTTAGCAAAATTGGCCTTGCTCCAATTGAGAACTCTAACTCCTGTTCTATCCTTGTCCTTTTCCACAATACGTTGAAACTAACTGAATTATGATCACCAGCAAAGAGCTCTCCCACGGCCTCTCCTTCCACCTGCCCAGCTTAATTTCCTAAAACGAAGTCCAAAACTGCAACCTCTTGTTGGACTTGCTACATACTGGCTAAAACAGTTCTCCTGAATGCACCTGAAGAATTCTGCTCCCTCAATTCCTTTCACACTAAAACTATCCCAGTTAATATTGAGGTAGTTAAAATCCCCTACTATTACTGCCCTATTGGTTTTGCACTTGAGATTTGCCTACATGTCTGCTCTTCTATCTCCCTCTGACTGTTTGGGGGTCTATAGTACACTCCCAGCAATGTGACTGCCCCTTTTTTGTTCTTTAGCTTGATCCTTAAGGCCTCATTTGATGAACCTTCCAACACATCATCCCTCCTCACAGCTGTAATTGTTTCTTTGACCAAAATTGCCAACCCACCTCCTTTTTTTAATCTCCTTCCCTATCGCGTACGAAAACCCTGTAACCAGGAACATTGAGCTGTCGTTCCTGTTCCACCTTAAGCCATGTTTCTGTAATAGCTATGATATCATACTGCAACGTGTCCATCTGTGCCCTCAGCTCATCTGCATTATTTGCTATACTCCTTGCATTGAAGTAGATACTCTTGAGCACTGCCAAACAACTCTTTTTATTTTCTAACCTTTATTTCCTCTGCCTTCCAGACTCATCTACCAATTTTCGGCCTTCCATTTTCATTTCTGAAATTGTCCCAACTGAGTCTATCCTCAGGTTCCCATCCCCCTGCAAAACTAGTTTAAACCCTCCCCAACAGCACGAGCAAAATGTCCCACAAAGAAGTCAGCTCTGGCTCTGTTCAGATGCAATCTGTCCGGATTTGGGAAATCCTGAAGTTGACAAATTGTTATCTTGCAAAGCTGTCAACCTCACAGGATTTAGAAAAAGTTCACCATCACATTAGCAAATACATTAGCAATGGGAGTTCACTTCTGCAAAAACGCAGGTTGACAATAGGCACCACTGAGCCAGAATGAAGCCCTATGGCAGACCTGAATTTGTATCAAGCTCATACCTGGCATTTCAGAAATGAGATCAATTGGTGACACCATTGCTCCCAATTTACACATGTTTTCAAAGTGGAGGTATTTTCTAAAGGTGCTAACTAGACATGGGGATTTTACTGCAAAATACCATGTGGTCTTCTCACAAGAGAAGACTGCATTTTAGAATGTATATTCAAATTTAAACACGATTACAGCTAACCATGTATCCAACGAACATTCCGATCAACTACCAGAGGGAAAAAATGTCCTTTATACACAATTCATAGCAAAATGAAAAATGAGTTCATGAAGCAAAAATTTATGATTTTACTACAAAAAGCAAACATGAAATCTCAATCCAGAAAGGGTAAAAAAAAACCTTCCAAATTGTCCACCTGTTAAAAATAAATGAGGAAGCAATATTAATTTTTCAACATTACCATGTGACCATACTTCATTGGCTATGAAGCAATTTGGGAAAGCCTGAACTCAAGGAAATGTTCATTCTTTCAAATTAATAGCGCTACTTACTATATCATATTTGCATGGCACTTTTGGAATTTTTTCAATGTTTTTGACTCTTTGAATGTGATATTAGGTGTGGGATGTTGACAGGGTTTCAGTCTGACAATCTAACTGTAAATCTCTTCCGGTTTTACTGGGTTATAATATTCGTGCAGATGTTATAACACTTTATAGAGCACAGGAGATATGTACATAGAATGCCTTGCAGCATTTCAAAGCACTCCCCAACTCTTGGTTTACCTGTCCCTGGCCACTTGTGCATCTCCCCCTCTTAGACCCTCCGCTGGCAGCTGTGCTTTAGCTGCCCTCCCTTTCTGAAATTCCCACCCCAACGCCCTCCGCTTCTTCACTACCCAATTTTCAAGAGAAGGAAAGAGAAACAGAGAGCAAGAGACTGAAACTGAACATTGTGCACTGTTTCCATAGATTGAGCATCATACAGTAAAGATTTGATGGTCTCAATAATTGGAATGTCATTGTATACTGCAGTTACAATGTTACTAGGTAAATGAGACACAGGTAGGGAGGGAATGCAGAGAAATTGATTGGCACTGGATTTAATGGACAACCAGGGAGTTTAACAAGCTTCATTTGGCTTCTATGAGGGCACGGTCAGAGGTTATCCATAAATGTAACCTGGCAACAGTATGTGCATTTCAAGTATCCTAGCAACAATTCATTCACCTAATTAAAGTAGGTCATCACCACAAATAATCTCTGCCCTACAGCACATATTACCCGGTTTCCTGAACCTTATTTATTCCTTCTTTTGCGATTAGATAATTTAGAGATCCAGGCTACAAGCTCAGGCTCGTTATGAAACTCTGCAGCCATTATGTGCCTCGGTGAACAATATAAAAGTATTAGTATTTTGGAGCAAACAACTTGCATGATATTGTGAGCCGTGACCCAAGACTGCAGATGTTATATAATTGTTACTCTATTCACAAACCATACAACATAGGCATCGATGGAGGGGCTAAGGCAAGATGTTTTAAAAAATATAAAATTAGTTTTATAAGAGTCCTGGCAAACCATGCAGTCGTCACCACTCCCACCTGCTGATTCTCCTCCACCATCACCACCACCCCCCCTCCCTCCCCCCTCCTGCACCTGTTTATCTTAAGAAAAAGACTGCAAACATTACAAAAGGACCACACTCATTTTGGAGGCATTCTGCAATCTATTGAAATAGCTTGTGGTGCTAATGGAGACTTTTATCTTCATAAATACTTCAAAAAGCATCTCAAATATTCTATTCAAAATAGAATTTTTTTTCTCATCCACCTCCCCAAAAGAGATACCCAACCCACTCAACACACTGCTGTAACGCAGATGCAGATTACAAAAATAATTCTCTGAAAAAGGCAGTTTCAGTATACCAGTTTATCTTTATTACAGTATTGAGACTTTTTTTATTTATTTTATAGCTATTATGGGGTGGATATCAGTGCATGTAATACAAGTACAAATAAAATCTAACTACACAACTGATAATAGATACAGCTTTGGAGCTTGGGGCCTTTTTGCCCCTTTTAATATGGAAGTTACTTGTGGGTTAGGAAACAATAGAACAGTGCCAAAATTATAAAAGTTCTACAATTTATTAGAAACAAAAATCTTTTCCAAATGAACTTTTTTTTTAATAAAACCAATTTGAATATTCAAAATCCAGTGCAATTTGCATTCAGCTGCATAGGCCTCACACTTTGAATTCCCTCCCTAAACTTCTTCAACACTTTATCTCCCTCTCTTTTAAAACCCACTTTAAAACATATCTCTCTGACTAGGCTTTTGCTTATTCCTCCTAACCTCTACTTGCTTTGACTCTGTGTCCATTTGTTTTTCTTTATGCCTCTGCGAAGTGCCTTGGACACATTTATCTACATTAGAAGTGCTATGCAAATGTACACTGCTATCAGTCATTTTTTTTTTTAAAGTAGCCTTCAATTTGTAAATGGTCGCTGCAATGAATTTCAGCAGTTACATCGCTTCTCACTCCATCAGAGGAGGACCCATGAATACAAACATTCCTTTTGGGATTTCCAAGTCACTGTTGCAATAAATAAAAAGTGTTTGGAAAGTCTGCGTGAGCACAAGATATTGCTGCTCTTCAATTTTGCCATCTTTATAGGTTCTCTCTTCCTCCTTAATTGAAGACAGTGGGATTATGGGAGTCATGGATTTAACAAGCAAAGCTAATGGTGCCCCATAAATTGACAAAGCAAAGTAAACTTGATCCTGTCAACTTCCAGCTTCCTCAACTATCCCCTCCCACAACCTCAAAGATGCCCTGCTCTATCTTGCAACCTGGATAATGAGCAGAAAAACCTGCCAATTGAAAACCAATTGAGAAAAACAATCTAAGGGATGGAGCCCATGAATCACAACATTGTAGGAATTAGTTTAAGAAAAAATAACCAGCTACACTTCTTAAAATCAAAATCTTTCTTTCTTTTGGGCCTCCTTATCTCGAGAGACAATGGATACGCGCCTGGAGGTGGTCAGTGGTTTGTGAAGCAGCGCCTGGAGTGGCTATAAAGGCCAATTCTGGAGTGACAGGCTCTTCCACAGGTGCTGCAGAGAAATTTGTTTGTTGGGGCTGTTGCACAGTTGGCTCTCCCCTTGCGCCTCTGTCTTTTTTCCTGCCAACTACTAAGTCTCTTCGACTCGCCACAATTTAGCCCTGTCTTTATGGCAAATCAAAATCAAAATCAAAATCAGCAGTATTATATTTAATTAAATTGCTAAATGCCTGTCCTTCACACCTACATGCTTTGTTACTTTTATAAAGTCTGAATGCCCATCTGAAAACAATTCTCTGGGCTGAATTTTTGGACCCTGCCAAGGTCAGGAATGAAGGTGGATAAGGCCTAAAAATTACGAGGCCAATAACCGGCGTGCCAGTTTCCTGACCTCATTCCCGATGTCAGCATTGGGGCGTGGAAAATGCCGTCCGCCCCCACAAGGCAGGCAGGTGATTAGACTTATTTACAGACTTGTTAACCAGGGTTTAAGGAGGCCGGCAGGGATTTTCCAGTCAGCCTCCAGTGACAGGCTGGGGTGCCAGCCTCCAGGTAGGCCTACAGGCCCTCCCTGCCTGCCTGGGTGAGAGTACAGCCAAAGGCTGCCCTGTAGATGGGCTCTCCCCCCCACCACAATGCTGGCCTGGCTGCTTTCTCTATTTTCTCATTAATTCTTTTAAAAAGGTGGCTGAGAACACACCTTCCGGTTGAAACGCCCTCTCAGATATTCACCATTTACTGCAGCTGGGTGCTCCGCTGAAGCAGGAAGGCCTCTGATTGGCCCTCCATCTGCCATCCTTACCTGGACAGAGAACCTGTCTTCATGCCAATTAAGGGGTGCCCCAGTCAACATTTCAACAATTGACTGTTTTCCTTCTCCCCCCCCCCAGGGATGGGTTTAGGACCCGGAAACAGCCACAGCCCCTGTTCCCCCTCACCCTCCCAAAGCAAAAATTCAGCTCACTATATCAACCAAACTATTTAAGGACATCAGTAAACCAGATGTTTACTGGCAGCAATTGTACTTTAACGAAGCAAAGCAAACTGAACATTGTGCTAGCTATAATAAAAGCAAAATACTGCGGATGCTGGAAATCTGAAACAAAAACAAGAAATGCTGGATTCACTCAGCAGGTCTGGCAGCATCTGTGGAAAGAGAAGCAGAGTTAACGTTTCGGGTCAGTGACCCTTCTTCGGAACTGTGCTAGCTATGTCAGCTGCAACTGATCATTTATTAGAACAGATTTACTGTGCCAGCTAAATGACATTTGATGGGTTCAGTAGGAGTTATGAAAATAATATATCATTGGAGATTAAACAAAAGGGCAAATTCTGTACTTCAAGTTACTTAACATTATTGCAAATGCATATTGTTTCTACAGAACTCTGTGTAAATTTAGTTTAGATACTCCAGTATGGGATACTGTGTGACGTAGACTTCTGAAATTCAGCCAAGCAGTGTTCTTCACTTGTACTGCACCAATTCATACCAAATAAAAAGTGTTTCTAAATCAGATTCAAGTCTCAAAGTTGTCCTATTATTAATTTACAGACAAAATGAGATATATTATACAAAGTAATTCGGCATATACATACAAATGAAAATCTGTACGCAGTTGCACCAATCTAAATTTTTGTGTTTGGACCTTTCCAAGTGACTCAAGCCTGTTCTCTCTGCTTGAAGTGCTATATGCAACAGTTCGCAGTACTTATTTTCATCAATTTTCTCAACTGCTCGCTGCTTCTGAAGGTACGGTTCTTAGTGAGTGCTGGCAGGTTATCCAATTGCAGGGTACTTCACAGCCACATACGTGGGTTTCTGGCAGGAATTGCTGGATACCAATCAGGACAGGCATCCTTGGTCAATTTTGCTCTTCCCAATCAAGGGGTGCTGAAGCCAATTCCAACACCCTAGCACAATCTAACTGAGATTAGACCACTCAACAGGGAATAGGAATCAAACCTGGAACTTCTGAGATCTGTGTGGATTTGTTAGTTGACCTCAGCTAAGATAGCTGTAATTGGTCCTCAGCACTTGGTCTAGGCAGAGGAAATCAGTTAGTGTTCCCACTCCTCATCAATTAATTTCTGTTGGGAATTCCCAGGTGCGCACAGTAGTCTCAGTCGGAATGTCCCTACAGTCAAAAAGAATGCCAATACATACCATCAAGGCCCACATGTAAAACATGTTAATGGCCAATTGTGTAAGGTGTAGGAATTTGATTGGCGCTCATGGAGCCCCACCTCAATGAGGAGTAGACCCCTTGAGGAGGTTGGGGGAGGGGGTGGCAGCAAGGGTTGGAAAATTTGGTGAGAAACAAATGAATTTTTTTTAAACTGTTATATAAACAACCTCACTGAGAAAAAGTAAATTTCACTTTTACACGCATTTTCTGAGGACTTAATTCAATTTTGACTTGCCTCATAACCAACACCATCCTTGGAGAAAAGTGTAACTTAATGATGCCAGTGTGGAATCCTTTAGACTCTGTACTTCACTAAGTACAGAATTCAAGTTTATGTTTTATGTTTTAATTCGAGAGTCTTGTCTTTGTATCAACGTGATCCACAATAACCACATCTGCAGCTCGAACAAATTTGGCTCAGATTTATGAGCTGGAGTCTGAGCTTTAGACACGGCGATGCATCAGGGAGGGGGAAAGTTACCTGGACACTTTGGTCCAGGAGGCAGTCACACCCCTTAGGCTAGGTATTTCAGATTTGGCCCGTGGTCAGGGACAGGAGGGTGCAACTACAAATGAGGCAAGTATGGGGATGCAGCAGGTAGGACTGGAGGAGCCTCAGACCTTGCATTTGTCCAACAGGTTCAATGTTCTTGCAGCCTGTGTGGATGAGAGCAGGGACTGCAGGGAGGATGAGCAAACTGCCCACAGCACTGTGGTGCAAGGGGGCATTCAAGTGGGGTTGGGGGGAGTAAAAAGGAATGTAGTTGCAGTACGGGACAGTATAGTTAGGGGGATAGACAGAGTTCTCTGCAGCCAGAGTCCCAAAGGCTGTGTTGCCAGCCTGGTGCCAGGGCTAAAAGGACATCTCCTCGGGGCTGGAGAGGAACTTGGAGTGGAAGGGGAAGGGTCCAGTTGTAGTGGTCCACATGGGTACCAATGACATAGTTAGGACTAAGAAAGAGGTTCTGCTGAGGGAATATGAATAGCTCGGGGGTAAATTAAAAAGCAGAACAAAGAAGGTAATAATCTCTGGATTACTACATTACCCATGAGCAAACTGGCATAGGGTAAATAAGATCAGAGTGTTGAATGCATGGCTCAATGATTAGTGTGGGAGAAATGGGTTTCGATTCATGGGGCACTGACAGCAGTACTGGGAAAAGAGGGAGCTGTATTGTTGGGACAGGCTTCACCTGAACTGCGCTGGGACCAGTGTCCTGGCAAATCGTATAACTAAGGCTGTAGAGAGGGCTTTAAACTAAACTAAATAGTTGGGGAAGGGTTCACGTGAGGGGAGATTTGGAAAGTTACAGAGAAAGGACAAGGCAATTAAGGCATTAGGGCAGGGTAGTTATACAGGTAATTATAACCAAAGTGTGACAGTTTGGTGATAGAAAGGGACAGAGCGTACAACCATAAGAGTGCAGCAGCAAATAATGCGAGAGTACAGAAAAATGTTAAGACGACAGAATTAAAGGCTCTTTATCTGAATGCATGCAGTATTTGTAAGATGGATGAATTAATGGCACACATAGAAATAAATGAGTATGATAGCCATTTCAGAAACATGGTTGTAAGGTGACCAAGGCTGGGAATAGAATATTCCAAGGATATTTGACATTTCGGAAGATTAGGAAGAAAGAATTAGGCAGTGGGGTAGGTCTGTTAATAAAGGATGAGGTCAGTACAGTAATGAGAAATGATCTTGGCTCAGAAGATCAAGATGTAGAATTAGTTTGGGTGGAGATAAGAAATAGTAAAGGAAAAGTCACTGGTGGAAATAGTTTATATGCCTCCCAACAGTAGCTACACTGTAGTGGCGAGTATAAATTAACAATAGGGGCTTGTAAGAAAGGTACTGCAATAATTTTTTTTTAAAAAAAAAAGAGATACAGCACTGAAACAGGCCCTTCGGCCCACCGAGTCTGTGCCGACCAACAACCACCCATTTATACCAACCCTGCAGTAATCCCATATTCCCTATCACCTACCTATACTAGGGGCAATTTACAATGGTCAATTTACCGATCAACCTGCAAGTCTTTGGCTGTGGGAGGAAACCGGAGCACCCGGCGAAAACCCACGCGGTCACAGGGAGAACTTGCAAACTTCGCACAGACAGTACCCAGAATCGAACCCGGGTCCCTAGAGCTGTGAGGCTGCAGTGCTAACCACTGCGCCGCCCAAACAACTTGGAGATGCTGGAGATTGAACCCAGGACCTCATACATTTTGTGGGTGATTTTAATCTTGATATCGATTGGACAAATCAAAGTGGCAAAGGTAGCCTGGAGGATACAGTGTATTCAGATAGTTTCTTAGAACAATATGTTCTGGAGCCAACCATGGCTGACTAAAGAAGTTAAGGAAGGTATCAAATTGAAAGAAAAGGTGCACAATGCTGCAAAGATTAGTGGTAGGCCAGAAGATTGGGAAAATGTTAGGAACCAGTAAAGGATGATTTAAAAATAAAAGAGTATGAGAGTAAACTAGCAAGAAATATAAAGACAGACAGTAAAAGCTTCTACAAGTATATAAAAATGAAAAGAGTAAGCTAAAGGGCGGCACAGTGGCGCAGTGGTTAGTACCGCAGCCTCACAGCTCCAGGGACCCGGGTTCGATTCCGGGTACTGCCTGTGTGGAGTTTGCAAGTTCTCCCTGTGTCTGCGTGGGTTTCCTCCGGGTGCTCCGGTTTCCTCCCACAAGCCAAAAGACTTGCAGGTTGATAGGTAAATTGGCCATTATAAATTGTCACTAGTATAGGTAGGTGGTAGGGAAATATAGGGACAGGTGGGGATGTTTGGTAGGAATATGGGATTAGTGTAGGATTAGTATAAATGGGTGGTTGATGGTCAGCACAGACTCGGTGGGCCGAAGGGCCTGTTTCAGTGCTGTATCTCTAATCTAATCTCTAAATGTTGGCCCCTTTGAGGATGAGACTGGGGAATTATTAATGGGAAACAAAGAAATGGCACAGACTTTGAACAAGTATTTTGTATCTGTCTTCATGGCAAAAGACACAAAAAGCATTCTGAAAATATTAGAAAATCAAAGAGGCAAAAGGGAGGGAGGAACTTCCAACAACCATTATCACCAGCGAAAAAGTACAGGAAAACTAATGGTACTAAAGACTGACAAGTCCCCTGGACCTGATGGCCTGCATCCTAGGGTCTAAATAAAAGTGGCTGCAGAGATACTGGATGCATTGGTTGTAATCTTCCAAAGTTTCCGAGCTTCTGGAAAGGTCCCAACAGATTGGAAAACCACAAATTTAATACCTCTACTCAAGAATGAAGGGACACAGAAACAGGAACCTACAGGCTAGTTAGCCAAACAGCTGTCATTGCCAGACAGTAGTAGCAGGACATTTAGAAATCATAATACAATCAGGCAGAGTAAACATAGTTTTATTAAACAGAAATCATGTTTGACAAATTAATTAGACTTCTTTGAGGAAGTAACAAGCAGGGTAGATAAAAGGGGAACTAGTAGATGTAATGTATTTGGATTTCAAAAAGGTATTCGATAGAGTCATATATGGCACAGGAGGCAGCCATTCAGCCCTTCAAGGGCAGCACAGTGGCGCAGTGGTTAGCACCGCAGCCTCACAGCTCCAGCGTCCCGGGTTCAATTCTGGGTACTGCCTGTGTCGAGTTTGTAAGTTCTCCCCGTGTCTGCGTGGGTTTCCTCCGGGTGCTCCGGTTTCATCCCACATGCCAAAGACTTGCAGGTTGATAGGTAAATTGGCCATTATAAATTGCCCCTAATATAGGTAGGTGGTAGGGAAATATAGGGACAGGTGGGGATGTGGTAGGAATATGGAATTAGTGTAGGATTAGTAAAAATGGGTGGTTGATGGTCAGCACAGACTCGGTGGGCCGAAGGGCCTGTTTCAGTGCTGTATCTCTAAATAAATAAATAAAATAAAAAATGTCCCTGCTGCCTCTTCATGGAGCAATCCAGTCAGTCCCACTCCCCTGCTTGATCCCTGTAATCCTGCAAGTCTATTTCCTACAAGTGGCCATCCAATTTCCTTTTGAAATCACGGATTGTCTCCACTTCCAGCACTCTTGTGGGCAGTGAGTTCCAGGTCATTACCACTCACTATGTAAAAAAAGTTCTTCCTCACATTCCCCTACATCTCTTGCACAAAATCTTCAATGTGTGCCCCTAGTCCTTGTACCATTTGTTAATGGGAACTGTTTTTCCTAGTCTAACTTATCTAAGCCTATCATAATGTTGTACACTCTATTAAATCAGCCCTCAATCTCCTTTGCTTTAAAGAGAACAAACCCAGCTTTTCCAACCTTACCTTGCAACTAAAGCCCTCCATCCCTGGAACCATTCTGGTAAATCTCCTCTGGTAAACCTTCACATCCTTCCTAAAATGTGGTGACCAGAAGTGGACTCAATTCTCCAGTTGGAGCCTAACCAGGCTCAGCGTAACTTCCTTGCTCTTGTACTCAATGCTTCTATTTATGAAGCTCAAGATCCCAAATGCTTTGCTAACCACACTCTTAATATGTCCTGCCACCTTCAAAGATCAATGCATATGCACCCCCACGTCCCTGTTCCTGCACACTCTTTAGAACTGTGCCATTATATTGCCTCTCCCTATTCCTTCTGTCAAAATGCAAAAGGTGCCACACAAAAGATTACTACACAAGAGCCCACAGTATTGCAAGTGATACATTAGCATGGATAGAGGATTGGTCAACTAACAGGAGAGTTGGGATAAATGGGGCATATTCACATTGGCAAACTGTAACTAGTGAAATGCCACAGAGATCAGTGCTGGGGCCTCAAATATTTACAACCCATATTCATGACCTGGGTGAAGGGACAGAGAAACTGTCTTGTAGCCAAATTTGCTGATGATACAAAAGGTTGGGAGGAAAGCAAGTCCTGAGGAGCACACAAAGAGTCTGCAAAGGGACATAGATAGGTTAAGTGAATGGGCAAAAATTTGGCAGAGTATAATGTGGGAAAATGTGAGGTTGTCCACTTTGACAGGAAAAATAGAAAAACAGATTATTTAAATGGAGAATGCTGTGGTACAGAGAGATCTGGGTGTCCTTGTACATGAACCACAAAAAGTTAGTGTGCAGGTACAGCAAGTAAAATACAGGAAGTCAAATGGAATGTTGGCATTTATTGCAAGGGGAATGGAATTAAAAAAAGTAGAGAAGTCTTGCTACAACTGTACAGGTCATTGGTGAGGCTGCACCTAGAATATGGTGTACAGTTTTGGTCTCCTTTCTTGAGGGATATACTTGCATTGGAAGCAGTTCAGAGAAAGCTCACTAGGCTGATTCCTGGGATGAAGGGGTTGTCTTATGAGGAAAGGTTGAGCAGGTTGGGCCTATATTCACTGGAGTTTAAAAGAATGAGAGGTGATCTTATTGAAACAGAAGATTCTGAGAGGGCTTTTCAGGGTAGATGCTGAGGGGATGTTTCCCCTCGTGGGGGAATCTAGAACTAGGGGGCATAGTTTCAAAATAAGGAGCCTCCCATTTAAGACAGATGAGGAGGAATTTCTTCTCTCAGGGGATTGTTAATCTTTGGAATTCTCTTCCCCAGAGAGCAGTGGAGGCTGGGTCATTGAATACATTTGAGGCAGAGTTAGACAGATTTTTGATCTGCAAGGGGGTCAAGAGGTATGGGAAGCAGGCAGGAAAGTGGAGTTAAGGTCACAATCAGATCAGCCATGATCTTATTGAATGGTGGAGCAAGCTCGAGGGGCTGAACCGCCTAATCCAAAGCCTATTTCTTATAAACTTATAACGTACCTATCTAAAAGTAAACGGTTATCAAATGTGACACGAAACTTCAGATCAAACAGAAATTGCAAAGTCCATGGAAAATGGACCCGAAAACAAAATAGAGAAATGTTTAATGGCTTCATTAGTAATTATTACACCAAGCATGAGCACACAGACGTGTATATTACTTAGGAAGCAATTCAGTAGTGAAGTTTTTAAAAAACAGGATACTGAAATATTGAACAGTTATTTCAACTTGCAATCCTTGAAAGGGCTTTAATTTACACAAAAGCAAAATATTGCAGATGCTGGAAATCTGAAATAAAAACAGAAAATGCTTGAAATATTCAGCAGGTCTGGACTAAAACAAAAACAGAAAATGCTGGACTCACGAGTATTTCCAGTGCTTTCTGTTTTTATTTAAGGGCTTTCACTTCCCCTTATTCTTCCTCTTTCACAAGATGAAAAATTGCCTGAAGCAATGCATTTCACACAAAATTGACCTGCAACATTGTACTGTTTTTAAAAAGCATGCAAAAGTTTCAATGTTCAACCATCTATTTGGCACTGGAGAATTCCTCCCCTTAACTGTCACTCAGTTATAGAAATTGAAAGTTTTTTTAAAAACCCTTCCTCACAAATCATCACTATTACAATTGGAATCATTCTTGTTGCACTTCACTACACTCTCTTGGATGGCTGGCACATCCTTTCTGTTGTGTGGTACTCCAAATTATGCACAGTACTTCAAGTATGGTATAATCATGTTGTGCAGCCTCAGTATATTATTTGTTTTCTATTCCAGTTGAGGCTCTATATCCCAGCATTTAAGTGCCTCACCACAATGTCTAGACATTATTTGACTTCCTAAGCTAAGAGCTCAAATGGGCGCAGGTTATTGAGTTTGAATTATTGACAAAATCCATGAGGATGCTTCAAAGGGCAACTCTCACACTTTCAAAGTACTTTTATTTTACATTCCAGTCAAAAATGGCTCTCAGAATCCCGTCGAAATAGTCCATCTCTGACCTTACTGCAGTAAGCTTGAAGCAGATGATTAATGTTGTTTTGAACTTGTGTTGGAGTTACTTAGTGGATCAGATTGTTGACCGGAAATGAAATTTGATTTTCTTTTGGGAAAAAAGTTCCAGCGGGAACTGTCTCCAAGTACCATTTACTGAACCAATTCCCACCAGTCATACATTGCACAATAGAATGTAGTTGCTAAAGTTTATAGTAAATGATCCACACATGAACCAACGCAGAGAATAAATTCTGGTTGTTTGAAACCACTTGTTAAATTAATAACACACCAGCAAACAAGCTGCAAGTCATGAACACAGAATTTTGCAACTACAACGCTTCTCCTGTGTTACAGCAGCAGGATGTCTAGGAGGTTCGGATTTTCAACAACAGGTCCCAAAATTCATTGCCAGTGTTGGCAAGTAGGAATGGAGCTTTTTATTGAAATGGTTTCTGTTCAAATACCCTGCCCAAAGATGATGTAAAAGCAGATAATAAAAACCAGTCCTTCAATAAGCATAGAAGATGATTTCAAAGGGGAGTTTTTTTTTTATTAAAAAAGTACCCATTCCATTTCGTCTGTACATGGTCCTGTAAATCAACCATCACTCCTACACTTTTGAAGTTAGGGCTACCAGATTAGCTATAGAAACCTCAAGTGTACTTGCATTCTATGTGAGGCGCTGTGGTTTATTCAACAGATGCACCTGGTTGACTACACTGAACAGTGCCTTTCAAACTTGTGTGCATGCAAATATAGATACACTCCCACAGACCTGCTGTAAATATCCACAGCAGGGCCCTATCCTAACTTCTGAACAACAACCTCAACTATCCAAAGCAAAACAGTGCATTACAGAAACACTGTTCTTCAGTAATTTGTTATATTCCTAACTCTTGTTAGGTTACAGAGAATCAAGATGAAGCAAAGTCTTCAGCTAAAGCAAGATTATAGGGTTGTGGCTAATTGGACCAGCGTGCACAGATGCAATTCAGTTCCATTTTAAGTTTTACATTCTATCTTAAGTTTTATAGCATGATACACAAATTTACATTACTATGGTTAAATAGCAAACTTATGGGAATTTGGGGAGTAGAGAAGTAAGAAAATGGCGAAACAGAAGTGTAACTATAGATAGTATGTGCATAAAGACCTAAGATTTTTTATATATTACTAGACAATTTTCTGTTGCACACAGGAGTCAGGACAGTGCAATTATCAGGTGAAGCAGGATTAGAGTGTGTGGAAGAAAGAGAGACTGAATTAGTAATTGGCGCCCATTCAGGATGCAAGGATTACACGCTACCTCCATTTTGAAGTCATGTATTTTGCTCTTATTTTTATATTTCCGTTATGGGTACATACATCCGCATTCACTATTTGACCCAATAACACTATTTCAGTTGCTGCATTAGAAATCCTGCATCTTCATGCACTTCCTGTCAGTTTTCCCCGTTGTAAATTATGTTCACATTTAGAATTGAAACTGCTTATGAAAACTTGGCACACTGCCATTACACCCTTCCATTACACCCTTCCCAATGGGAGGGGCTTCAGTGCTATCACTGGCAAGAAGGTGTCATTACACTGTGGCAAGTTTACGTAGGCAGTTTCCATCCTGAGTGTAAACATAGGAATTTCTGATGGGAAAAGGCGACCAGAAATGCAAGATTTAATGTAGAAACACAATGAAATAGTAGGTCAGCGACCAAACAAAAAATGAAGAGAATGCTCGAGATGGTATGACTGTAAATATATGGCGCACTCTGCCCCAGATGGACAGAAATCGATGACCTTAAAGACCCCCCTCCGCCCCCGAAGATCCTCTTTAAGACTCCCTATTATCCAAGAATCCCAGTTTGAAAAGCTGAAAAAAATTGCACGTACATTTACTGGTAAGCATGTCATTATACATCTCCAGCCAAAGAAATGGAAAGATTGGAATATATAATTGCACGACAATACAACTGTGATTTATTTCTCACACAATTACATGCACGCAAACACTATTTCTTTTTCAAAATGGAAACTTTAATTCCAATTTAGCTGTTAAAAAAACCAAAGAAATTCAGTGCGTAAAGTGAACTTGCAAATTTTATTAGACAAGGACTTCACGTCAATACTTGTGGATCGTCAAACTAAACTGTGAATCATGATAAGAATCAAGTTTAGAGGTAATGGATAAAAGCAAGCAATTCAAATACACAGGGCTGCTTGCAGAGAGGCAAGTTGGAAATGTGAGATGCAAAGATGTTGTGTGGCATCATGCTCAGAACATGCTTGGGGAGGTTTGTTTTTTTAAAAAAAGAAAGAGACTGGAGATGAAAGAAACCAAGGGGGAAAATTGGATAGCCCCTGAAAAAGGGCATAGGGATCATAATGCACAATTAACCTGCTTCCAATGCAGGCAGAACACAATCATCGGGCTGCCTACTCATTTAAATAATTGTAGCGTGCAACCCAGCACTAAAACATGCTATTTAGTGGCTATACACCTTAGCAGGAGATTCAAGTTTGTGCAACACAAACTTAAAGGGAATGCACATTTCTGACTGGAGCAGGTATAGGTCACAGCCAGGGAAGAATGTTCGAACTGCAAGAGTGAATAAGTGTGCACCTCTTGCTTTCCACCCCTACCCTTTGAGTATCTGAAAAGACGAAGGCACAAGAACTGCAAGTTGGCCAGGCAGCGGTGGAAGAGAAATAGATGGAAGCACAGGAAGAGAGTGAAGAAGAAAAACCAATCACTCTCACCCTCACAGCCACCAGCTCAGATCCTGACACTGTTCATACTTAAGAGGATAGCTTAAAGATAGGATCTGCATGTGGTGATACGCCAGGCATAAGTAGCCTTCAAGAGTAGCGCAGGTGCCAGCTTGCCTGAGGACAAGGTTGCGCACTGGCTTTGCTACAGAGGATGTCAAACAGAAAAATGCAGATGGGATCGATACTGACATGCTTGGTGCATTAGCAGGTCTTCCAGAATGCCTGCAGTCAATGTCAAGGAACGTGGAGTCGTCTGGCACCAATTTGGCACAGGGCTTTGAACAGAGCTTGGAGCCCATCCTCTCCAACATGGAAGTGATGGCCAGGTCCATGCGAACACTTTGCAGACACATCCATGATGCAGCATCTGATGTCTCAGCTTCCACTGCATAAGCAGAAACCACCCAACGTCTGGATGGTGCAGTGGGAGCTCAGACTGAAACCAAGCAAGCTCAGCTGGCTCCAATGCAGGCTCAGACTGCTGCCATGACAGTTGCGGACACCTGCGTTCAAAAGGACTATCAGAGTGTCACAACTGTCCAACAATCTGTCCTCCCAACACATTACTTGGATTGCTCAGGCACTGCCCCATGACAATAGCATCATGGAGTATGTGCCTAATATCCTCTCTCAAGGTGACAGCATTTGTCCTCCCACCACTGCCACTCCGTGAGCACCCTTGCTGTTGCCTGTCAGCTAGCCAGCCAGCTCAAACTGCTGCCATTGTAAGATGCTGCAGTCCAAAGCCAGACTTTCTAGGACCAGCTGCTCAAGCTAATCCTGCAAGGTCATTTGTAGTCTTCTCCACTGAAAATCAACAGCCTTCCACCAGCCATGTTGCAGCCACAGGGGTAGCACTGCATAGGAGCACTAGGACAGGCAAAGCACATGGAAGACAGGCACTAAGGAAATGACATCTGTATGCAATATTGGATTAGTTTCATTTATAAATTTGGTTTGAAATGTTTGCTTTCTGGTGGCTTTTATTTTAGCATTGTGGCCAAGAGTTTGTTGTGACAGAGGTAAGATAAGTTGTGGGACTCTTGGTAAATGAGGAACTGAGGCTTGCGTTCACTGCTACCGCAGTTTGATGAGTTGATCACAGACAGCCGGGCCAGAAAGAGGATGCATTTGTTGCCTCTTCCCTTCCTCCCCCTCCTCTGCTGTTCGCCATACAGCTAGTGACAAGGACTGTGCCCTCATGAAAGAAACATAGAAAAATAGGAGGAGTAGGCCATTTGGCTCTTCGAGCCGGCACCACCATTAAATACGATCATGGCTGACTATCCAAACTCAGTACCCTGTTCCCACTTTCTCCCCGTATCCCTTTAGCCCCAAGAACTATATCTAACTCTTTCTTAAATATATTTAATGATTTGGCCTCAACTGCTTTCTGTGGTGGAGAATTCCACAGGTTCACCACTCGCTGGGTGAAGAAATCCCTCCTCATCTCAGTCCTAAATGGCTTACCCCTTATTCTTAGTCTGTGACCCCTGGTCCTGGACTCCGCATCAGGAACATCCTTCCTGCATCTAGTGGAGAGGTTGTGCAGTATACAGCAGAAAACCACAAATTATACCTGCTTGCTGAGTACTGCAGGGCTACTCCAAAGCAGTCCTGGTATCAGAAGCATTGTTTCAGCACCCCAATGGTTTACTTAATGATATTTGTGTGGCAGCATGGCTTTCATTATGTGCATGCTGCCCAGCTGTGCATTGGTTACACATCAGAAGCGTCTGACACACTGTTCCTCACCGAGGCCGAGGTAGGAGAATTTCTCCCTGAAGACTCGAGGTGGATATGGCCTCCTGATGAGAGCCCTTCTCCTGCTCCTGCTTCTCCCTCTTCTAGCAGCTTCTCCTCCTCTATGTCATTTCTGCTCATCTCCCTGTCATGTTGCAGGCCAAAGGGGATACAAACTACTGTGGTCTCAGCAGAATCCTTGAAGTCAGGTCCAAGTACTTCAGCATCTGTCACACCACTCCCTATTAACTTCAGCAACTTTAGGTAACAGTACAAACCAAGCAGTTCTACAAACCCATCTACTGCCAGCAGAAATCAATCGGCAACTAACCTGAAGGTAGTTTTGATCCCTTTAAATAGCACCGGTGGACAGTCCTTCCTGTTGCTGAATGCATGTTTATTTATTTTTATTTTATTTTATTTAGAGATACAGCACTGAAACAGGCCCTTCGGCCCACCGAGTCTGTGCCGACCATCAACCACCCATTTATACTAATCCTACACTAATTCCATATTCCTACCACATCCCCACCTGTCCCTATATTTCCCTACCATCTACCTATACTAGGGGCAATTTATAATGGCCAATTTACCCATCAACCTGCATTTCTTTGGCATGTGGGAGGAAACCGGAGCACCCGGAGGAAACCCACGCAGACACAGGGAGAACTTGCAAACTCCACACAGGCAGTACCCAGAATTGAACCCGGGTCGCTGGAGCTGTGAGGCTGCGGTGCTAACCACTGCGCCACTGTGATGGTTAAGAGAGGGTGCTAGCTGGAGCATTGGGGGCAAAAATGGCAGCACGTTTGTCAAATCAGTGTTGCCCACTGATTGATGGCACGATCTTCCTACACTACATACTTCTGCTGGACGGTCTCTGTGCCCATGCTATCACCCTACCCAGGATGGCAGCCAGTGCAAATCATACCATGTGTTGTGGATGCCATTTTGGAACAAAGATGGCAGTTGTCACACTGAAAATATGGGCATTGCGCAACCGAATTTTTTGGCAAAAGACTGTTGGGTGAAAGAGGAAAAGAAAGAGTGAGAGCAGGGGCATCACAATCATCACATGGGAAAGACATCAAGTGGTGAAAACAGCAAATGAGCAGCCTGACATGGCGTGGGAAGCAGCAATTTTTTCTGTTTATGTTAAAAAGAAGGTTGAATGCTCACAATAATCAAATGATCACCATAGCACAGCAGAGCTCCAGTTTTGACAGCAGCATGTTGATACTGACTAGGCGCATTATCAGGATCAGAATGGCAAACGGTGAAAGGCTCTGTTGTCACATTAGGTCAGTTGTCTGATTATCACAAACAACTGGCAGTGACGAGAATGTAGCATAACCAAAGAAAATGATTAAAATTTCCACCAGCATTTCAAAACAAAGGGAATGTGCTAGACTTGCTCTAGTATTGCAATGCATACAATAATGTCCAAAAATGTACAGCTTAGTTTTTACAGAAACAGAAGTATGTGGAAAATGTTAAAAAAAAGGACACCGCCTTAGCCAATGCCATATGACTCTGATTTTAAACTACAGGATACTGTGCAACTATAATCTTGCAACAGAAATTTCTACCTCTGCCATTCACATATTGTACTCCTGTTATCTTCAATGAACTGCACATCTACATTGTGAAACCAAATGTTTCTGGCTCAATGCCCAGTGTGGTATGATTCATACACATTCCTTTAACGGGGCTTGGCCAGAAATAGCTTTATTCAGTTTTGGAGAGTAATGCACTGATGCAAAGAGAGACATTTTATGAAAGTAACATTTTCAATCTTACTCCATTTCTGACACCGGTTACAATATTCTAATGCATGCTCTGTAGCTATTGGGGAGTTACTGATTTTTTTTGTTAATACAATTAAACTAGAATGCATTTCAAGTCAAAGGAGTTCATTTTTTTTTTAAATGAATTGAAAGAATAATCTGTGGATACCAACCTGAAGTATCTCAAGAATGCAACTTTTTCTTGAAAGGAATATAAACTGTCAGCACTTTACCATACATACCAGATCAATTATATAAAATTTCAAATCAATAGATCTACATTTATATGAAGATAGTCTCATACTGGCCTTGATGAATGGGACTTAGTGCTACACAAAATGAAAGTAAACTGGATATGAAGTGGCATAGGCAACCTCAATAAAACACTACTCCCGAGGATCAATGTCATTCAGCTGGTAGCAGTCCAGATTACTAAGAATCAATTAAAACTTTTGTAACCAGCACAGGCAAGAAACATTAATGAACAAAAATAAATTTAAAATGAGTAACTGATGTCAGCAAGGACAATTTTCTTGCTAATAATCAAAAAAAATACATAAGTAACCAAAAGGGAAATGACACTCCTCATTGATTATCCAAACCTGATGCAGAAGACATTTTCATCAAGCTTTTTTAAAAAAAATATTCGTTCATGGGATGTGGGCATCGCTGACTAGGCCAGCATTTATTGCCCATCCCTACTTGCCCTAAGAAGGTGGTGGTGAGCTGCCTTCTTGAACCACTGCAGTCCTTAGGTATAGGTACACCTACAGTGCTGTTAGGAAGGGAGTTCCAGGATTTTAACTGAACAGCAGTGAAGGCCAGTGCCGGGTGTTCCACCTGGTTTCATTCCTTTTTTTAGACTTCGTAGCTGAGTGACTTGCGAGGCTATTTTGGATGGCATTTAAGAGTGAACCACATTGCTGTGGGTCTGGAGTCACATGTAGGCCAGATCAGGTAGGGACAGCAGATTTCCTTCCCTAAAGGACATCAGTGAACCAGATGGGTTTTTAAAACAAACAACAGTTTCATGGTCACCATTAGAATAGCTTTTATTTCCAGATTTATTAATTTCACCATCTGCCATGGTGGGATTCGAACCCATGTTCCCAGAGAATTAGCCTGGACCTCTGGATTACTAGTCCAGTCATATTACAACTATGCCACCACCTCCGGCAGAAGCTGATGTCTGACATGCACAAAAGACCATCACCACGGTTTTAATAAATTGTGTGTGTACTCAACAGAATGCTGTTGGGGCTAAGTATTAGAGTGCTTGCATTTCAGATACAAGCTTGGGGCTGATTTTAACTCTAAGTGAATGGGCTTTGAGTGAGCTCAAATCAGGCCAAGGTGTCAAGCATCAACCATCAATAGGCCTGTCTGAATAACACTGTGAATTAGTTCCAAGTTAGGGGTACTTTTGTTCTGTACAGAATGCCCAGGAGGTATCATATTGGAATATCTCCCACGTTTCCACAGTCTTTTTTTGCTGGCTGTAAGGATCCTTTCAATCCAATCAGTCTGGGCTAGACTGAATCCAGGGCATGGAAGTAGAAGTTCAATGACTAACCCTTTACACCACCCTATTCCCCATTGTGCCCAACAGTCTCCAACCAGCTTACTGTAAAATCCACAACAACATTTTGTGATTACACCATAAGGATTGCATAGGTCCCCCCATGGGGACACATCCTATTACTTAAATCCAGAACGACTGGGCACCAGTTGGTAAAACCAAGGCTTAGGGCCCTGAGGTGTTGCTGGAGGTATAGCTAGGGTTTAACCATCTAAAGCCACAGAGCTTGCCAGAAGTAAACTCTTGCCATTTCTCTACCTAGGACCATACCTGTTTTGCACAGTTATGTGGAGCCTTGCAGGAAGAATCGCAGACCACATTAATAGGTCTACCTCTCTATTAGGGAGGTTAGATAGGTTGGTTAGTCAATCATCAACAGTGCTGTAGGCATCTCTGGCTCAGTTACCAGATTGCCACGCCTGCCCCAAACTTGGTTGCCAGCTCCCTTCATCAGGCTTGTCCCTTCGAAGGCAACTCGGCTCCAACAAAACTCCACTTTGATCCCACCCATCTCCCAGGAGGATAATTCTATTTGGTCATTTGGCAACTAACAGCATGTATTACAGCCCTTGCTACTGAAGAGCAGGTACCCAATGCTACTCATGCATGGTATGGTAAGCATTACATTTCACCATTTAATTCTAGTGCATTACCAACAACAATAAAACAATAACTTGCATTTATATCGCACTTTTAATGCAGTAAAACGTCCCACAGTTCTTCACAGGAGCATTATAAAATAGAATCTAACACCAGGCTACAAAGGATATATTAGGGCAGATGACAAAGAGGTAGACTTTAAGCAACACCCTAAGGAAAGAAAGAGAGATAGAGAAGCGGAAAGGTTTAGGAAGGGAATTTCAGTGCTTAAGATCCAGGCAGGTGAAGATATGGCCACCAATGGTACTGTGATTAAAAATGAGGATGCACAAGAGTCCAAAATTGAAGGAGCGCAGATGAGAGTTGCAGAGCTGGAGGAGGTTACAGAGATAGAGAAGGACGAGGCCATAGAGGGGTTGAGAACATGCGCCAGAACTTTAAAAGCGAAGTGCTGCTCAACCAGGAGCCAATGTAGGGTCAGTGAGCTCAGGGGTGATGGATGAATGGGAGGTAGTGCAAATTAGGATAAGTGCCGTAGAGTATCAGATGAGTTAAAGTTTATGGACGGTAGAAGATGGGAGGCCAGCGAACAGTGCGTTGGAATATTCAAGTATAGAGGTAACAAAGGCATGGATGGTTTCGGCAGCAGAAGTAGAGATGGAGTCAGGCAATGTGATGAGGTGGAACTAGGCAATCTTAAGTGTAGGAGTGGACGTGTGATCAGAAGCACAGCTCGGGCTCAAATACAACACCAGCATCCTGCTGACCACAACACGGACACACACATCCAGGGCTGCATGCCAGATATACTCCACCAACTGCTTAATCTAGGTCCTTACATGAGAAGGGTCAAAGAGGTATGTCTGCATGCTAATTCCCTCTCCAAGCTGCACAGCAACAGGCTGGTGTAGGCGACAGCCCTCCATCCATCAGCATGAACAGTAAAAAAAAAAATTCACCTTTGACACCATTTTAAACCGAATCAAAAATTTATGAGATGTTTAGCTTGGAGATATTGAATGCAATCGTTTACTCGATTTACTATTTTCCCTTTTTGCCGCAAGACTGGTGGGAGCAATGAAGCACAAAATATCACTACCTTAAACCTGAACACAATTCTCCTAGAATTTACACTTCACTAAAAGTTTTTTGTATTCTTCGAAATAATGGATGTTGATTAAGTGTCAAGCATTGCACAGGCATTCAGCTCAAATCTTAAAGAAAAAGCAACCTCTTATAACACTTGTGAAAGTTGCCATTTCCCAGCCATTTTTGTTGCACATCCATCTAAAGCCAACAATTTTCTAATGTGCTATGGACACCATCCAGCTAGGGAAAAGGTCAATACTGCCCCAATTTGTTTCACGCAGAATTCTTGCAGCCAGCAGGGAAAACATCCATTTGTCTCAGCTATATTCAAACTTGGGTCCCAAACTTGAAAAGATCTGTCCCAAGCCAGTTCAACATCCAGTGCTCCTGAATCATATGCATGTAACAGAAAGTAGCTCATTATTGATACAGATGTCTGCACTGAAGAATGTTTTAAAATATTTTACAATACCAACCAAGAGTGGCAAGTCATAACAGTTTTTAAACAAACTTGAAAGAATAAAAACTGTACATTAAACAAAGCACCTTCAGTAAGTGACAGAAGGAAAGATTTTGAAGATCTATCGGGCTGTATTTTACAGGGGGGGTGGGGGGGGGGGGGTGGGGGAGATCCTCCGGCCAAAATGTCGGTGGCGATCCCGCCTCTGCTGGACCTGGGGATCCTGACTAGATTTTATAGTCCCCAGGCCCTTAATTGGTCTTGGGCGGGATTTCCACCTCACTGAGGCAGGAATTTCCGCCGTATGGAGCTGCTAACCAATCAGTGGGTTGGCAGCTCTTAGTCCCAGCAGCGCCATGGGGAGGGGTGGCCACTGCTGGGACTACACATGGCTGCAGGAGGACGATGACGGACAGCCCTGGAAAAGAGGTAAGTTTTTGGGGCCTTGTCAGGGGCAATCAGTCGGGCCCCAGCGGGGTAGGGGGTCGATTAGGGGGGGTGGGGGGGTGGGCATGTTGTGCATTGGGGCTGGCAAAGTGCCCAATCAGGAAGGCACCCCCCCTCCCCAGCCCCCCCAGAAGGCCGCCGAGTTTTATCAGGCGGGTTTTCTAAGGCCTCAGCCACCCGCCAGCCAAATGTAAAATACCCATGGCGGCGGGCGGAGGCCCTTAAATGGAAGATAATTTGTCACTTAAGGGTCTTGATTGGCCTGGGGCAGGCGGACTGTTTTTCGCCGCCGCCACCACCCAGCGTAAACTGGCAGCGGAGGCAGCAGCGGGTCGGGAAGAGCTCCCCCAGCCTCCCACTCCATTTTACGCCCCCCACCCCGCCACCACCAGCACGCTCTTTTTTTGTTTTTGGGGGGGGTGGGGGGCGCATAAAATTCGGGCCATTGTTGAATTAACTATTACAAAATCACTCCAGATTTTTCCTGTTCTCAAAGATGCTGTACCAACAACTGATTAAAATTCAAAAGTAGCATAAAATGAATTACATTAGCTGCTGGCAGATAAATGAATCCATTGCAATTAAAACAAAGCTGATTAATTCTAAACCTGATTGAGATACTTATAAATATTTGACATGACTTACCAAGACCAGCAAATCTGACATCATCCCAAGATTCACAAACATAACAAACCCTTGTTATTTCTAGCAAAACATGATCCTAAGCAGCAATTGCACCCATCATACAGGAATAGACTAGGTGGTATATGTGAAGTGAAAGACTTGTATAAATTTGATGCACTGAATGGCCTATTCATATATGTCAACTGGAAAGCTAGCAAAAAAGCTGAAGAGGTACAGCCTCTTTATGAGAACAGAGAAAATCTTAAGTGATTTTGTAATAAATAGTCAAAATTTTCCCTTCAGTTGAAGGAGCTTTGTTTAATGCACATTTTTTTTCTTTCAAGTTTCTTAATTGTTTTGACTTACCTCTCTTGGACAATACTGTAAATATTTTAAAATATTCTTCAGTGCAGAATTCTAAAAAAAAACTTGGGGCACGTGTTTTATATGTGATGAGGAAGAATTGCACTAAAAGTGCAATGGGACATGGGCAGCTTACAACTTAAGCTGCATGTATATCCAACATTTGATCACTCTTATTGCAGGTTTACCAAAACATTGTCTGCATCAGTGGTGAACTTAGAAATTACCAACGGTGGCTGAACTTTCTAGGGAGATCTGAGGGAATGTCCCCTCCCACAAAGTTTTAATTCTTGATTCTTGTGCATTCTCCAGCATTTTAGATCCTACTGTAATTCTGCCTTTCAAAGCAAAAATAATTTTTTATCTGGAAAGAGAGTGTTTTGAAATAGGAAAATAGAAATTGTTGAACAGATTTCAAAACAATTTCACAGGATAAAATTAAATAAACAGGTCAAAACCCCCTTTTAAAATAAGAGAAATATCATATGAATGAATCAAGCATTCATCCACTACTACCATCAACAGTAATTACAAACCTTCAATATTTTTTTGAACCTGTCAAAATAATTTATATTCTTCTATTGGAAATAAAAATCATTGCAAATTGCAACCATTAAAAATGTGGGTGCCTTTTGTAATTTCTTTATATGAAATAAAGCCCATCATTACTTGTACCGTGCTCAATTCCGATCCTTGGCAATTCTACTCAAAGGTGACATGAATACTGAACAATGTCAGTTAAGGCATTCACACCAGGGAACATTATCTTAATCTCAAAAATAACTGACTAGTGTTGATTAAAATAAGCCTTCATACAAGACAACAGCCAGACATGCATTAGAAAGTTCCTGTGAGGAAGATTAAAAGTTATTAAAGACAGCTGTTTTTAATAAACTTCTTTGGTGAGAAGTACTCAATAATAACTCCTGCAGCTGTAACTGTCAGCAATCAATCAGGTATTATTTTCTGCCTTATGTTTCTCTGCCACGAAGAGTGGGAGAAACAACTCTTAGTCCTCCTTTAAATGATATGATTGGTTTCCTCAGCCCCCAACTGTGCATTTTGATTGATCTCACTGGTTCATATAGCGTTTTTTCCCCATTGGGACTGGAAGTTGTCACGTCGATTGAAAAGCTGACTTGTCAGCTTGAAAAACCGATGATTTGCACCAATTTCTATGTTGTAACTTTCCATGACAGAGTGCCAGAAAACCTGCAAATTGCATAAGGCGTGAAGGGAGGAGGAGAGGGAAATTACCTAAGGAGGTTCCCATTTTTATCTCGAATCTTTCTTAATTTCACTTCTGTATACTTTCCGAATAAACCAGTGTTATTGTGGTTTCAGATTTCCCCTTGTATTCCTCCTTCTGCTCTGCTTATCTGGATTACCCTCATGTTTCCACTGAACTAGTGGCATATTCATCGGGAAGGTGAACGGAGCAGGAAAAATAATGGCCATGTGAAGGAAAGGGTGGCGAAGAGCACAGAGCACAGCTGCAGTTAAGAGATTGAACAGTAATAGCTATTTTAGAACTAGAGGAACTAGAATGGAATTACAGCTTCCTACAACACTGCTAAACAAATACATAAAACTTGCTTTTCCCAGGAAAACAAACTAAAGTATTCATCTTAATAATGAAGCAAAGAACAAAAAGGATAAATTGACAATCTGTTTATAAACCAGGACTGTGTGATATCACATATATTAGATAACAACTCCCAAATAACAATACAGAAAGAAAATACTACAGATGCTGGAAATCGGAAATAAAAACATTGGCAAGCTTATGTCGGGCCAGAGGTCCAGTTCCACACCAAAGCTGATGACTCTTAACAGCCCTCTGAAGTGGCTGAACAAGTCACTCAGTGCATAGTTCAACCAGGAATAGACTTACTAGCCATGTCCACATCACAAGAGTAAAAAATTGAAGTTACATGATGGCTGCCAAGTGCATGAATATATTTCTTCTGTCATCACATTGTATTAGGCAGCTTACATTTTATAGATTACACCCATCTCATTTCACATTGGCCTGGGAGTAAAAAGGTGCAACGAAAAGTGAATGCATTTACATTCAACTGTTACATAAAACAAAAGCCATCAAAGCTTTGTAACTATTAAGTCAACTTGCTTTGTTAGTTTCTGCTCTCGTCATAGGCATTTTTCACTTTGCAATAACTAAACACTAGCAAATCTACAGTGGCAATGAGTCAAAGAATCCACTGTTTTTTTTAGAATATTACAGTGCAGTACAGGCCCTTCGGCCCTCGATGTTGCGCCGACCTGTGAAACCATCTGAACTACACCAAGTTATTTTTTAGAAAAATTCCTACACCTGTGATATCCAATAATAGTGCATTGTTCAGCAATTTCCTGTGATATTGCTCACTGACAAAAACACCCTCTCCATTTTCCTGTAACTTTGTTCATGTCTTTATTATTTTTGCCCTCCTGTTTTTATCATCCATGCGCTCTTGATGTTAAGCTTCTAGTCAAAGAACAATCTTAGCCAATGCTTACCTTTTATTTTAAATAGTCGTTCATGGAATGTGGCCATCAAACATTTACTATTTGTGCATATGTAGAATTCTGAACATGCCAAAGAGATACAACCATCTATATTTCTCTCTTCCCGCCCAGAAAAAGTCGGTGGCGAGCCCGTCTCCACCATGCCTGGAAGCCACGCCATGATTTTACCTGGCCCAGAGCCTTAATTGGCCTCGGGTGGGACTTCCGCCCCTCTGAGGCAGGAAGTCCCGCCTCAAAATGCTGGTGGCCAATCAGCGGGCCAGCAGCTCTTGCGTCTCAGCAGCGCCAACGGGAGCGGTTACCATTGCTAAGACTGCATCCAGCCAGAACCAGCAACATGGATGAGGCCCCGGAATGCAAGTAAGTGTGTTGAGCCTCGCCAGGGACAATTGACTGGGCCCCAGTGAGGCAAGGGGTGAGGGGGGTGGGGGAAAGAGATGCTCCAGTGACGATGGCTTGTGCCATGGGGGACCCTCCATCGGGCACAGGATACCCGATCAGGAGGCCTCTGGTAATATACCAGCCGCAGCAAGAGGAGGGCCCTTAAGTGGCAATTAACTGGCCACTTTTAAGGGCCTTAATTGGCCTGGGGCAGGCAGTTTGTCACCTCTGCCTCGACTCGTAAAATTGCAGCTGGGGGTGGGGGGGGAAGAGAGGGAGGGGGTGGGGGTAAGAGAGGGGGGGGGGAAGGAGGAGAGGTGAGGAGGTGAAGGAAACAGCACTCCCCGCCTCCCACTCAATGTTAAGTCCCCCCAACCTCCAGCCCGCTCCTGCAGGTGGTGTAAAATTCCAGCCAGTATTGCCATCAATTTCTGTTTTTATCCTAAATAGCCATTCTGTAAATATAACTTAAAATGCTTTATGATATTTCATAGAAACTTCAAGGCGGGAAAAAGGAATTCTGCACAATCATGTTAGATCACTAAGGCACTTAATTAATAAGTCTCCATTTAGCTGCCATTTTTGGATAACAGTTCACTGAGAATCAAGTTGGTGCCTAATTACCTAACCTATATAGCATTGGCTCCTTAACAATGCAATGCTCAGACATTTGACTTGATTGATAGTTGTTAACCAGTCTCAAGAAGTTAGAAGTGCTGCAGCAAAACAAAGCAACTTTGGAGTTCCATAAAATTATGCTCTTCTGGTTGTAAGGAAAAAAAGACACTACGTTTTACTAAATCTATAATGATGCTGCAAGAGCAAAATAATGTTGCCCACTTCATGGGTTACCTTATGTGGTTGATTTCCAAAATAAATATAGTCAGCTGGAACCAATTTCATGATGGACCATTTTGTTGTTTTCAAAACAATGAATTTGGTAATCTAAATACCTGAGACTCCAAGCTTAGTTGTTGCGATTTGCACATCCAAAATAATGTTATAATAGACAAAACCTAATGGATTTATTCCCTGCACTGAAGATCTTTCACCAACAACTGCCCAATGCAGGAACCTACAACATACATCAACCAACTCATTGACTAATCAGAGTTCACCTTCGCTTACCCTTAATCTAGCCAATGATTGGATAACATGTGCAAGCAGTGATATAACATTCTTCTAAAATCCCCAAAACCCACAGGTAATAAAAGCATCACTGAACTTTGCAATTCCTGTTCAATCAAAATGTAGATCTCAGTCTCAAGCCTTCCTATTTTGGGACAGTGAAGGTGGTTTAAAATTAGAAAATATATCAGCATGAAGTTGTTTACTCATTTTGAGTAAAATTTCTCACACCTTGAGAAGCTCTATTTACATAACAACTTGACTTTATATAGCACCTTTAATGTAATAAAATGTCCCAAGGCACTTCAGGGGCATTCTAAAACGAAATATGACACCAAGTCACAAAAAGAGATATTAGGGCAGATGACTAAAAGCTTGGTCAAAGAGGTAGGTTTTAAGGAGTGTCTTAAAGGAGGAAAGCAGAGAGAGAATTCCAGAGCTTAGGGCCCAGACAGCTGAAAGCCCAGCTGCCAATGGGTGAGTGATTACAATGGGATGCTCAAGAGACCAGAATTAGAGGAGCACAGATATCTTGGGAGGGTTGTGGGGCTAGAGGTGATTACTGAGATAGGGAGGCGCGAGGCCATGGAGGGATTTGAAAACAAGGATGAGAATTTTTAAATCAAAGGTGTTGCTTGACAAGGAGCCCACATAGGCCAGCGAGCACTGGGATGATAGGGGAACAGAACTTGTTGCAAGTATGGACAAGGCCGCAAAGTTTTGGATGTACTCAGGTTTAGAGAGAATAGAATGTGGGAGGCTGGCCAAGAGTGCATTAGAATAGTTAAGTCGAGAGATAACAAAAGGCATGGATGAGGATTCAACAGAAAATTAGCTGAGCCGGGACTGAGTCAAGCGATGTTACGGATGTGGACTTCGTGACAATGTGGATAAACCACACGAGACTGGATTTTATGGGCCTCCCCGAGGCAAGGGAGAGCCCAAACAATTACGACAGGAGGTGGGGAGCCCTCCTCCAAGGGCAGCCTATGGCCCATGGAGGGCTCCCGCTGGGTAAAACTCCAACTCCCAGGACCCCCCCTCCCCCTGCACCACATTCCCACCCTTCCCCCTCAGCAGGGCCTTCCTGACTGGCCCTGGAGACCCCACCTCACTTACCTGAGGTCTGGGTCTCAGGCCACTGCAATACCACCAGTGGCCACCGTTCCCAGAGGTGCTGCTGATACTGCTGAGCTACTGGTCCTGTAATTGGCTGACAGCTCTTAGAGGTGGTCTTTGAAGGGACAAGGATCCCAGCGGCAGCCACATAAGGGCCGGAACGACACAAGATCATGCTGAGGGGGGGCACCTCCCGCAGCACCCCACTCAACCCGGCGCCAGGAAGCCCACTGGCGCCACAAAATCCAGCCCATGGAGTGGAAATCCAATGCAATCTTACTAGTGAACAAAGAACAAAGAACAGTACAGCACAGGAACAGGCCATTCGGCCCTCCAAGTCTGCGCCGATCTTGATGCCTGCCTAAACAAAAACTTCTGCACTTCCGGGGTCCGTATCCCTGTATTCCCATCCTATTCATGTATTTGTCAAGATGCCTCTTAAACGTCCCTATCGTACCTGCTTCCACCACCTCCCCCAGCAACAAGTTCCAGGCACTCACCACCCTCTGTGTAAAGAACTTGCCTCGCACATCCCCTCTAAACTTTGCCTCTCTCACCTTAAACCTATGTCCCCTAGTAATTGACTCTTCCACCCTGGGAAAAAGCTTCTGACCATCCGCTCTGTCCATGCCGCTCATAACTTTGTAAACCTCTATCATGTCGCCCCTCCACCTCCGTCGTTCCAGTGAAAATAATCCGATTTTAACCAACCTCTCCTCATAGCTAATGCCCTCCAGACCAGGCAACATCCTGGTAAACCTCTTCTGTACCCTCTCCAAAGCCTCCACGTCCTTCTGGTAGTGTGGCGACCAGAATTGCACGCAATATTCTAAGTGTGGCCTAACTGAAGTTCTGTATAGCTGCAGCATGACTTGCCAATTTTTATACTCTATACCCCGACCGATGAAGGCAAGCATGCCGTATGCCTTCTTGACTACCTTATCCACCTGCGTTGCCACTTTGTGACCTGTGGACCTGTACGCCCAGATCTCTCTGCCTGTCAATACTCCTAAGGGTTCCGCCATTTATTGTATACTTCCCACCTGCATTCGACCTTCCAAAATGCATTACCTCACATTTGGCCGGATTAAACTCCATCTGCCATTTCTCCGCCCAAGTCGCCAACCGATCTATATCCTGCTGTATCCTCTGACAATCCTCATCACTATCCGCAACTCCACTAACCTTTGTGTCGTCCGCAAACTTACTAATCAGACCAGCTACATTTTCCTCCAAATCATTTATATATACTACAAACAGCAAAGGTCCCAGCACTGATCCCTGCAGAACACTACTAGTCACATCCCTCCATTCAGAAAAGCACCCTTCCACTGCTACCCTCTGTCTTCTATGACTGAGCCAGTTCTGTATCTATCTTGCCAGCTCCCCTCTGATCCCGTGTGACTTCACCTTTTGTACCAGTCTGCCATGAGGGACCTTGTCAAAGGCTTTACTGAAGTCCATATAGATAACATCCACTGCCTCAAAAAACTCAATCAAGTTAGTGAGACACGACCTCCCCTTCACAAAACCATGCTGCCTCTCGCTAATAAGTCCATTTGTTTCCAAATGGGAGTAAATCTTGTCTCGAAGAATCCTCTCTAATAATTTCCCTACCACTGACATAAGGCTCACCGGCCTATAATTTCCTGGATTATCCTTGCTACCCTTCTTAAACAAAGGAACAACATTGGCTATTCTCCAGTCCTCTGGGACCTCACCTGTAGCCAATGAGGATGCAAAGATTTCTGTCAAGGCCCCAGAAATTTCTTCCCTTGCCTCCCTCAGTATTCTGGGGTCGATCCCATCAGGCCCTGGGGACTTATCTACCTTAATGCTTTGCAAGACACCCAACACCTCCTCCTTTTTGATAGTGAGATGACTGAGACTATCTACACTCCCTTCCCTAGGCTCATCATCCACCAAATCCTTCTCCTTGGTGAATACTGATGCAAAGTACTCCATTAGTACCTCACCCATTTCCTCTGGCTCCACACATAGATTCCCTTCTCGGTCCTTGAGTGGGCCAACCCTTTCCCTGGTTACCCTCTTGCTCTTTATATACGTATAAAAAGCCTTGGGATTATCCTTAATCCTGTTTGCCAATGACTTCTCATAACCCCTTTTAGCCCTCCTGACTCCTTGCTGAAGTTCCTTTCTACTGTCTTTATATTCCTCAAGGGATTCGTCTGTTCCTAGCCTTCCAGCCCTTACGAATGCTTCCTTTTTCTTTTTGACGAGGCTCACAATATCCCGTGTTATCCAAGGTTCCCGAAACTTGCCAAACTTATCCTTCTTCCTCACAGGAACATGCTGGTCCTGGATTCTAATCAACTGACATTTGAAAGACTCCCACATGTCAGATGTTGATTTACCCTCAAACAGCCGCCCCCAATCTAAATTCTTCAGTTCCTGCCTAATATTGTTATAATTAGCCTTCCCCCAATTTAGCACCTTCACCCGAGGACTACTCTAATCCTTATCCACAAGTACCTTAAAACTTATGGAATTATGGTCACTGTTCCCGAAATGCTCCCCTACTGAAACTTCTACCACCTGGCCGGGCTCATTCCCCAATACCAGGTCCAGTACGGCCCCATCCCTAGTTGGACTATCTACATATTGTTTCAAGCAGCTCGCCTGGATGCTCCTTACAAATTCTGCCCCATCCAAGCCCCTAGCACTAAGTGAGTCCCAGTCAATATAGGGGAAGTTAAAATCACCCACCACCACAACCCTATTACCTGAAGCTTGGAAAAACATTTATGGACCTCGACACTTGGATTAACTGATTCAAAAAATGTTTTTTTTACCCATACTTCATTTTCTCTACATTTTTACAGCAGCAACCGTGGTAGTTTAGCACATAAGGAGATTAATTGCTATCCTGTTGCTGTCTAGACACCACCATTGATGTTAGTTGGCATCTTGATACCAAGATAGCAGGTAATCTCAAGCTGTGCCACAATAGCAATGATAGATTCTGATTGCCAGCACGCTTGTCGTGCAGTATTTGTGACGTGATAACAATATTAAACTCACTAAAGGCTGTCTGTGCTTGGAATTCTCAATCTGTCAACCAATAACACTGTCACAATCCATAATGGATTCACTTTGATATGTGGTTGGAATGGTAGAAAAAAATGAAAATTTCTCAACTATGACCAGGTTCAAACTTAATATGCATGCTGCCCAAAACAAATTGATCCATTTGAAACAAGATAAATCATTTATTTATATTTGTATTTCAGAACTTTGCATCTGTGACATGTATTGTGGTATAACAGTCAAGTAGATACAGCACAAAATGGTCCCTGTTGCTGTCTTCATAGTAATAGAAAAATGTACACATCAGAGTACTCCCAATGACACCAACCCACCCACTTTGAACAGAAGTAAGTAAACTTCTTGGTAAATCACACTATTTGAGCTTAACACCTACTTAGAAAAATTCCCAGGGAAAACACACAATGCAGCAGTGAGAAATACGTGACTAAATCTACACATCAAAATACAAGTTTCATCACTTTTCACACAAGGAACCTAATCAATCACTTGAAATGAAAACTACGGTGTGGAACTAGCAATGGCAATCGAGTTAAACGCCACTGGAACATCTTTCCCCCACCTCCCACCCTTTCCAATAATCTTGCTTGTTCTGCCACTCTCAAGTCATCAGAAATGAAAACAAGGTGCATATGCATAAGCACATTTCAGCTCTTTTCAACAGATCTAGCTAAAGTTGCCAACACCTTCAAATATTAACTGCCAACACTACACATGTAAAGCTACTCTTAAATTAAAAAAAGATATCTAGAATTGTATCTGGCAATTTAACCTTTGAACCAGTTTGAGCATTTGGCTTATGCAAAATCTCAGACAAAAAATATTAGATTAGCTAGATTTAAAAAACTACTACACCTGCAACACTGAATTAGACTGGTTTTGCATATGCTTTGTCCTTGCAATGTCACAGAGATAGGAAAACATTGTGGATAGAAGTTTAGGAACATATAAACATAGGAACATAACAGGAGTAGGCCATTCAGCTCGCCGAGCCTGCTCCGCCATTCCATTAGATCATGGCTGATCATCTACCACAACATCACTTTCTCGCGCTCTCTCTTGTTGTCATCAGTCTCCAGTTTCAAAGGAAGAGTATAATGCAACTAAAAAAAGCTCAACATATATCAAATATCCAGTGAGTAAATACCTCTATTCTATACAACTCGTGAAGAAAAACAGTTGCATCCAGTAGTATCTAGTCAGAAGGTATGCCCTTGGTAACACCCACAATTTCTTCTACATGCAATTTATTATTACAATGGTGAAGGTTGGGCTAAGATTTCACAGGGACAGTGGTAGCTCTATGGTACCTCACCCATTTGGGCCATTCTTCTCTGTTAACTCAGCTGCCAAGTCTCATGCAGGATAAATGACTGGGGATAAAGGAACAGATTGTGGCAGGGCTGGGGGACACTGGGAGAGTGAGTAAGAAATCAAGAATGATGTCCTCACCTGACATCCAGGCATATCTGAGCTTAATACCAGTCTGACATTCCCCTCACTGGTCCAGGAACACCAAGACCATTTACAGTCCTTGGTGAATTATCCTGCCAGATCAGTTAGCCCAGACCTGGAATTTTCCTGGTCTGTATGGATCAGTACTAAAACAGGGAATGTGTTTATACAATAAGCCACATCACCAAACAGCTCGGAGTTAAACATCAACATTGTAGCAAAAATAATCCTGGTTAATAATGCACAAATAACATTGAAAATATTTTCAGGAAAGAGCAAATGGAGCTTCAGTGGGCATACATTTCCTCTTAGTCTTTCCCCTGTGCAGAAATAACAAAAACATCAACATAGTGAAGTAATGTGGGGAAAAGCAAATCTAACCCAATTTTATAGCACCCCATACTCCCACTACTTCCATTTTGTTAATTCTCCCCCTTCTCAGAGACCAGCTCTTATACAGCCCAATTCATAGAAGGGGAATTCAATTTCCTGTATTATGTAGAGTCCACCGCTCTGTCTAAATTCCAGCTCTCAATTTAAACTACAGCACTTGCTTTTGGCAACTTAACAGTGGAGTCCATTTCTATTTTTAGCTAGAATAACCTCGATTCTAGTCCGGAAGCTCCTATTTTTGGCTGCACTGGCCTAGATTTCAATCTATCAGCATTGACTCGCATTGTAGGGCTAATCGTATATCCAACATTGTCGCACGGTGGTTGGTTCCTAGTGGTGGCTTTGCAACAGCCAAAATATCTAAATTATTAAGGTGACTTGATCTCGATGTAATATTTCTTTAGGTACATAGACCATGCTGTCCAATCAAGAAAAACTCAATTTGATCAACCCAAGGCAAAAGCATAAGCAAATTTCATCTCCATGAGTAGGTGCAGACTTTCTTTTCCCCTTCCATAAATGTTGCTAAAAGTAGGGATGTTAGTTATATCAGCTATTAATTTGTTGTACAAACGTTGTGAGCAGTTTAACATCAACAAAATTCTAATATCACTGAAGGCGCACTTGACAGAGGGATTGAAATTCATCTCGGGTGGTGGCGCAAAATGGGCGGTATTGGATCGGCCACACATTATACACAGCGTATGATATTTAATTCCACTGAGTGCAATCAAATTGAATATCTGGCACTGTGTACAGCGGGCAGTTGATCCAATATCGCCCATTGTGCACCAAGGCCAGAGGTGGATTTCTATCACAATATCTCATTTCCCTGGAAGATTAAGTAACATTATTCAATTAAAGAATAAATAGCTTATAATGTTCCAAGCATGACCTGAAAAAAAAAGCCTCCGTAAGGCATCATGTTTCTGAAGTAGCAAACAGCAATATAATGACTTACATCTGATGTTCCACCACGAGGCACTGCAGGCAAAGGTGCCATCATTTGGATGATCCATTGTTAATTCCGATATTAATTTTATCTGGTCTTAAGTTTCTTGAAGTAATAGAGCACTGATAGTCATTTGTATGTCCTTTGCAGATATTCACTAGCTAAGCTGGTGAAATACTGAAACGAGTCTTTGATCGGTGTGCAAAAATGATCAGATTTCTGAATGAAAAGATACATGACTGATAGATCCTGCATTTTTGTTTTTGCAGGCCTAGGTTTTCTGGTTAACTTGAAAATTCACCACAACAATGTGAATCTCAAACTTCAAAAAGAAGCCATAACTATAGCTCATTTGTCTGACAGTGTTATAGCTTTTGAAGCAAAGTTGAAAATGCTCAAGAAACAATGAACAAAAAAATTGAGCTTAAAATTAATAGCTTAAAAGGAGGTCATGGAGTCCGTCAAACCTCTAACGTCAGCACCTGACTACAGTGACACCTGTAAATTGGGAGCATCTAAAGGGACTTGCATCATGTGCCCTGTATTTGCAGGTGCCTTATTTTCAAAAGGGTCATTGTAGTACAGTAAACTGGATGAGCCAAATATTCCAGGATTGGCTGTATCGCCTGCAACATTCAGTCTTTTTATCTCTCTCACCTGGGACCATGCCTAATTCTGGAGCTGTGCCAGCAGGATGTGATACAGTTAATTTTCCGGTCATTGGGTTTCCTAGTTCAATGCCATCCTGGGGTCCTTTTCCATTGAGGGATGGATGCTCAGATCTGGGATCTGTATTGTTGGTAATCTACATAAGGAAAAGCGGTTACTCTAGGGCAGAAGTGCCTGGGAGATCCCAGCCTAACTGGCGGAGGTGGGATTATGTTCTGCAGTCCCCTATCCAAGACTCCCTCCTTCCATGCGCTACAGCTCCTAATGTTTGCCAAGTGCTGCAGGGTGCCCAGGGGGCTGTTGGCAGCTCATCAGTACCTGATGTACTGATGGAGAGAATGTGATCCTCCAATCATAGCTTTACTTTTTCCCACTCTCTCCAGTCACCTGCATGTTTTTGCTTGGGTTTTTGAGTGCTTGGAATGCGCATCATGCCATTAATCCCAGTCTGACCAGAGTTTTCCTCTTCTCAGACGTTTTCATACTCTGCATCCATGCTCTTCTGCTCTGCACCAAATACCATTGTAAATTAGAAACATGTGGTGTCAGATCCCACAATCTAATAGCGTTTAGTTTAAGAACATTCCTCTTCCCTTCCCCAGAGACTTCCACTATTACTGGCTGCTCCTCCCTCAGTGCTGTTCCCACACCATGTTGTTGCAACTGCTCCTGTCTCTGCAGAGAATCATGGTGCCCACCTCACCCACACCAGCGCCACCCCCACTCCTAGACCCTTTTTCCTTCGCTGCCCGAGACCCCATTCCCTATCTCTCCTCGCTGAATAAGGAAATCCACCCTATCTCAGGGACAACACCCCCACCCCACCCAACCCAATACAAGATCCCCTCCTGAACATCAACACTCAATTCCTGGTTGTCCACTTGCCGCCATCCACACCCTTGAATGTGCAACATGTAGCACGCTGTCATGACTCTCTGCAGCAGTGGTCAGGTGACTTCAGAGCGCAGGATGGTTTTCCATGCAGCCCTGCATATTTAATCCAATGATTTCCATTGTTACGACCAGGTGAGAAAGGTGTCTAGGGGTTCCTTTTAACGTGGTTTTATTGTAACAGGGTTTTGTTTTAAACAGTGTTTTGAGCTCCCCCTTGGTGAATCCTTGTTCACCGCTTTCCAATTATAAGGCAAAGAAATGAGCACAAACAGGCCTTCTTAGGTTTAAAGGAAAGGGAAATTTATTAAAACTTAAACTCGAATTCGGTTAATGCCTATGGATACACGCCGTGCCCCACGCTAGCATGCATACGTGATACGCACATGCAAATAGAGACAGAAAAGAGAAAAATAATGGAGAGGTTTGAGGCAATCTCTGAAGAGGGGTTTTTGTTACTGTGCTTCGAGCTCGCTGTAGTCCTTAATTGTAGGTAGATCTTGCTTTTCATTGGGGCCCAGTATTCTTCTTAAACCTTGTTCACTGTAGGAGACTGTTCTCTCTCGAGGGTAATGTGTCTTTAATGGATTCCGAAGCGAGTGAGATGAGAGCAGACAGGAGAGAGGTCTTTTCCAGTCCAGGAGCAAACAGCTTTCCGAGTTCAAATTCTCTGTGGCAAGTTTAAATTCAAAAAACTCCAACAGCCAGTTAGTCATGTGGCTAAACTGGTCTGACCACGTCTTCTGTGTATTGGGGGAGCAGGAACTGGTTCCTTTGTTCCAACACTGTCTGCTAGTATGCAAAAAAAGGTATTTCTAGCAAGGGGCCAGGCAATTCCTTGTGATAGGCCCTCTTTTCTTTCCAGCAACAATTTTAAGTTTAATGTCCATGTGATGAAATTACTGTCTCTCATTCTTGGCAGGTGGGGGCCTGCATGACACCATTTAAATAATCTAGAGGCAGCACCCTGGCGACCCAAGAAGCAAAAGTACTGGTCATTTCAGTGCAGTTGCTGACTTTTGAGCAATGGTCTACTATGGATGTTGGGCATAAAGTAAACCATTACACAAATGTTGTCTCTCTTCCCCCACTTGCTGCTGCCTCACAGTTGCCTGCATGACCAGTGTTTTCAGTTGCAAACAAATTTGGTGATTTGAAGGCTATCTGTAATTTGCAAGTGATTTCAAGGGGCATCTATTTATTATAATGTAACCTTTTGGGACTGTTAATAAATGTGTTATTTGGGGGTGTCCCTTTGTACAGGTTTGACTGTAGTTTCAAAATCAACATTAGCTGACTTCAGAGAATCATCCTAGCTAGCGGATTTCAACATCTTTCTCAGCAGAGCTTGACAGTATTGATGACTCATTATTAGAAATGACGACTGAAACTCAAAACAGCTCTATTCTCAAAGATCAGATGCAATGTTATACTTTGTTGGATTCCTACAGATCACTCCTTAAAACAACACTTCAAATTTAATGCCGGTAACCACCAACACAAAGCTTGCAGGGTAAATCCAGAGTCAGGACCCAACTTTAAGTGTAGTGACACTACTTAGAGGCAGTAGTTTCCCACAGCCTCAGTTAGACACTGCATGAAATGCAAGTCCAGTTAATGGTTACATAGTGTGCAGCTGGACCTCACGAGAGCTTTTTAAGCCTTCTGACCGCAATTTAAAGGTTGAGAGAGCAGATATTCGGTTCTCTGTGATCTCTCAACATTTAAATGTCTAACTGTTGAGAGGGAGCTTTGAGAGTGTGCATTTCACCAAGCATACACAGAACTCTACAGCAGGATAGGTAAGAGTTTCAGTCAGAGAAGTTGTACTTCCAGGCTCTGACCCAAATTCAAGACCAGTAGCTGCAGTGTAAATATAAATGCAACCTAAGGAACCTAAAATATGTTCAAAATGCAGTTACTATTTGAGAGCACATGCAAATGCTTATCACTAGATAATTTTACAGATAACAAAGGCCTTTTATCTCATCTGAGTTTATCCATCCAGAAAGACTCTACATTTCCCTCCATTGTAGCATCTACTCATTTCATAAATGATCCAAGGATTTTACCTCCACTACCATTAAGTGGAAGTTCATTCCACATGTTGACAGTTAAACGTGAACATCCGAATATCCTATAGTTCTGATGAAAGGTCACAGACCTGAAACCTTAATTCTGCTTCTCCCTCTACAGATGTTGCCTGACCTGTATTTCCAGCAGTTTGTTTTTATTTCAGATTTCCAGCATCTGCAGTATTTTGCTTTTATTATCCTAATATCAGTCTTATATTTACTTCTTACTAGTTTGAGCCTGTATCCCCTTGTCCCACTCTTGCAACTTAACTAAAATGGCAGCCCAGATTTACCTTTTCCATACCTTTAACTACCTTGTAAATTTCTGTAAGATCACCTCACAGACATTTCCTCTGCAGGATGAAAAGCCCAAGTTTCTCCAGTCTTTCTCTTGTTACATTAGGGATCACCCTGTAGCTCTTCTCAGCATTGTTTCCAGTGCCTGAATGTCTTCCCTGTTTTTCAGTAACTATAACTGGACACAATATCAGGGTAGAATCCGACTAGAGCACTGCAAACTTTAACGACAAGCTCCTTGATAAGAACTAGTATCACGCTTCACATCTATTACAATGTAGCACTATGTTGACTGATTAAATAAAGTCATTTAGTTTAATTTACATGGGTTTAATGAGTGACAAAGGTGGCATTGTCTACAAGATAGTATCCCTTGAATTCAATGTAACTGCTTACAGGTAGCTGTGAAAAATTAGAAATTCATCCCGTTTAATGTCATAATCTATGTTGTATGAATCTATTAAGACTTGTGATGGTAGTACTGTAAATTTATTAGGGAATCTACATTCAAATACTTGGCTAGAGTTTAAAGGGAGTTCCAGTTACCCATTGAGAACTGGTTGGTCACAATGATACAAACCACCAGTTCTGAATGTATCATCTGAGGAGATCAAATATTTTAATGTTTACTGACTCTATATCAGACTCTTGGTGCTAAATGATAGCTCCATACACAGGCACAGAAATATATTTAGTTTTTGGCCAGTTCAATAGTTCCTAGCTCATATATTGTACTGTTGCCCAGGTACAGGTAGGCATATAAAGTCTCAGGGGAGACTTTGCATTACTGATGTTGATCCGAATTCAGTGTTATTAGGAGAGATATGGAAGTTACACACCTTTTATTATATTGTGAATCAATAAATTGCAAATTAAGTATTGTAATCCAGAGGAATTTGCTGCATTGCTCTCAGGTCACCACCTACAATTTTATTTTCAATCATCCCGATTTGTAGATTACAACCTAAGACATAGGTCCAAGGCAGTGATTATTCTTGCATTGCCTGAAGACTTGGGAGAATATGAGGTCATTATTTACTGAGAAAATTAAAATAGTTCTCTACTTGGCCTTGGACAATATTACTTTACCAGATACTCTGCATATACTGTCACAGCGAGCAAGGATTTATTTTGAAGTGTGACTGTGCATTGAGCAGGCAAATAATATCTTATACAGCCACACATTTGCGAAGGAAGCAAGTGAGGTTCCACAGCAAGCACCCAGATGGTGCACCAAGTGGGGGGAAAAAATCTTAGTCAACAATAATTAAAAACCAAAATACATAACTAACATCCTCAACATTAATGTGTCAAGTCTGCTAAATTTCAAATGCAAAAATAGACAGCAGAAAATTCCAGTATCTGGCTCTGCTCTCATCTACATAGTTCAAAATTTTAAGTAAGCTAATATGCTAAAAGGAGTAGTTTTAGGCACATATAATTCTGTATTAATAGGAGGGGGCAGCAATAAATAGTATTAATAAATTACTTCATTTATATGCAGCACCGGCTGCAAGGTCAAATGGAGAAATACAATGCCCAATGCACATTTCGACTGGCCCAAACAACTGCCTATGTAACAAAAACACGAAATGCTGGAAATACTCAGCAGGTCTGGCAGCATCTGTGGTGAGAGAAGCAGAGTTAACATTTCAGGTCAGTGACCTTTCATCAGAACTGGCAAAAGGTGAGAAATGCAATAGGTTTTAAGCAAATAAAGCAGGGATGGGGCAAGAGATAACAAAGGGGAAAGTGTTAATAGGACAGGTCACAGAGAATAACTGACAAGGTGGTCATGGAGCAAAGGCATATGGTATATTAATGCTGTGCTGAAATACAAAGCATTAGTGCAGAGAGGGTGTTAATGGACAGAAAAAAGAACAGCCCTGGCCCAAAGCATAAACATGAAAAAAAAAGTGGGCAGGCAAATAGTAAAATCAAATGATGAAACTAAAATGAAATAAAAAAATAAAAAAGGGGCCCATCATGTTCTGAAATTATTGAACTCAATGTTCAGACCTGCAGGCTGTAGTGTGCCTAAATAGGTAAATGAGATGCTGTTCCTCGAGCTTGTGTTGATGTTTACTGGAACACACTAGCAATCCCAGGACAGAGATGTGGGCATGAGAGCAGTGGGGTGTATTGAAATGGCAAGCAACCGGAAGATTAGGGTCATGATTTCGGACTGAGTGGAGGTATTACACTAAGCGGTCACCCAATCTACGTTCGGTCTCCCCAATGTAGAGGAGACTACACTGTGAGCAGCGAATACAGTGTACTAAATTGAAAGAAGTACAAGTAAATCACTGCTTCACCTGGAAGGAGTGTTTGGGACCTTGGATAGTGAGGAGAAAGGAGGTAAAAGGGCAGGTATTACACCTCCTCCTGCGATTGCATGGGAAGGTGCTGTGGGAAGGAGATGAGGTGTTGGGGATAATGGAGGAGTGGACAGGGTGTCGTGGAGGGAACGATCCCTTTGGACTGCTGACGGGTGGGGAAGATGCGTTTGCTCGTGGCATCATGCTGGACAAGACGGACGATTATCCCTTGGATGTGGAGGCTGGTGGGGTGGAAAGTGAGGACAAGGGGAAGCCTGTCGTGATTCTGGGAGGGAGGGGAAAGAGTGAGGATACAAGTGTGGGAAATGGGCCGGACCCGATTGGAGGACCCGGTCAACCACAGTGGGGGGGAATCCTCGGTTGAGGAAAATGGAAGACATATCAGAAGCGCTGTCTTAGAAGGTTGTATCATCAGACCAGATGTGCCGGAGACACAGAAACTGGGAGAATGGAATGGAGTCCTTACAGGAGGCAGGGTGTGAAGAAGGGTAGTTGAGGTGGCTGTGGGAGTTGGTGGGCTTATAATGAATATTAGTAGACAGCCTATCCCCAGAGATGGAGACAGAGAAATCGAGGAAGGGAAGGAAAGTGTCAGAGATGGACCATGTAAAGATGAGAGAAGGGTGGAAATTGGAAGCAAAGTTGATAAAGTTTTCCAGTTTGGGGCTGGAGCAGGAAACGACACCAATGCAGTCATCAATGTACTGGAAAAAAAGTTGGGGGAGGGGGCCTGAGTAGGACTGGAACAAGGAATGTTCAACATATCCCACAAAAAGACAGGCATAACTACGACCCATGTGGGTACTCATACCAACACCTTTTACTTGAAGGAAGCGAGTGGAGTTGAAGGAGAAGTTGTTCAATGTGAGAATAAGTTCACCTAGGCAGAGGAGGGTGGTGGTGGACCAGCATTTCTTGTTTTTATTTCAGATTTCCAGCATCTGCAGTATTATGCTTTTATTTGACTGCCTATGTAATCTCCATTGATACCATCAATAGTAACAACTTTATGCATCACTCCAAAAATCAGCAGCAAGGTTCTGTTGAAAATCATTTTCTGATCATAAGAATTTTGTCAGCGACACAATGTACCTACCATAGATCAGCATTATTCTACCATTTGTATACAGCACTCGAACACAAAAAGCAAAAAAAGATTCCATTGATGTGCTATCTAATTGTCCAAAATTTCTTCATTTTGGTAGACTAGGATACAAACAAAATCTGTAAAAACTGATCAGAAATAACATTCATCAAAGGGTAGAGTTGTTAAAACTATAAGGCAGGACTTAGAAAACAGCCTACTGTATCTATACACAAGTACAACAAAAAAAAAAGGTCCAAATAAGTTGGTATTTCATATCCTGAAACTTACTGGACAGTCGGAATTGGGTCAATTTACATACAGAAAAATCCACATTACAATCATTACTCATTCAAGTACTGTAATCCAAAAAAAATTGCAAAGCAGATAAACGATTATGATTGCTTTTCTCACTTGCAATACTAATTTTTCTCCGGTCCCAGTTTCTGCAGAAAATACATTTTAGCCTTTATAATAACCCTTCCCAAGATGGAGTAATATAAATTAATCCTGAATCCCTCCATTCCTGCCCCAGCACACAGGCTATTCATATCAAAAGACACTGGACTGGGTACTGTACTTACTTATCTGTTATTAGAACAGCCAAAAGAAAAAGAAACCTCGATCCTTCAGTTGAGACACAACTGAATTATATTTGTTCATCAAATTCAGTGACCAAAAGATTCCCAATTGCTGTCAGCTGGATTTCAGGAGAAATCTTCCAATGTTCCAATGTTGACCTATATATTTTGCCAAATACTTTAGTTTTTTTAGTTTTAGAGATACAGCACTGAAACAGGCCCTTCGGCCCACCGAGTCTGTGCCGACCATCAACCCCTAACCACCCATTCATACTAATCCTACACTAATTCCATATTCCTACCACATCCCCACCTGTCCCTATATTTCCCTACCATCTACCTATACTAGGGGCAATTGCTAATGGCCAATTTACCTATCAACCTGCAAGTCTTTGGCGTGTGGGAGGAAACCAGAGCACCTGGAGGAAACCCACGCAGACACGGAGAACTTGCAAACTCCACACAGGCAGTACCCGGAATTGAACCCGGGTCGCTGGAGCCGTGAGGCTGCGGTGCTAACCACTGCGCCACTGTGCCGCCCATACTAATCAATACAGATCATAAATTCATAATGTTTTGAAACCCTCTTACTGCATAGGTGGTCAGTGAAATGGAAAAGAATAGATAAGACTGATAATAGTTGATAGTTAAATCAATTTTTTTTTAAACCTGCTTTATTCAGCACAAATCGGATTCCTTTAGATCTAAACACTGTAATCAAAATTCTAGCAGGAATACCTGGTGCATTAAATGTTTTTAGATTGCCATTTTAGATACAATATATGCAGTAATAACTGCCTTCTCTAGATTTCGAAGCAAATCCACAAAAAAAAGTTGAGGGCACATAGTGGCTGCATATACTGACATGATACGGAAGACCAAATACCAATAACCAATTAATTAACTACATACAGTGCAATTAACATTGTTAATCATTCAGGATCAGGAGCTGTAGCGATTAGTCACTCGTTTAAAAGTCGGTTGTGCTCAAGTTTTATTGTTTTTCTTTTATTCATAAATGTTAAGCTGCTCAAACAGTGTAAAACACACAACTCAATTCACATAGGATAAAAGTATTTGGGACATTTCAATGAAGATAACCATTACATCCAGGAGCAGAAAATCCCACTGTTTGAAGCGGTTAACTGCATGAGCGATATAGATTTACCGAGGTTCAATTAACACATTGTTTTTACCTCATGAATATGGCATCATAGTCAATCTACAGCCATAAAGAAAACTTGGATTAACAAAAATTCAAAGTACTAATTATTTAACTCCATTCATTAGAACTGGAAACAATATTACCCGTTAATAGTTACGTACTCCTAAATGTAAGGTACTGCAACAAAAAAACAATTAAAACCCTGCAGTTACAATTCTCTAGGGGTACGCAATATCAGAAAAAAACTTATGCATCAGTGATTACTCTTCTTTCCAAAAGTTCAATCATAGTACACTGAAGCTAAAATTTTATAACTACCAGCATTATATTAGAGGCACCAGCTTAAGACTGGTACCAACTGACAGGAACATTAGGCTAGCAGATCAGAGTTATACTCCTTGCTTAATTTCACTCTCCCCTCCAGTCAGGGAAATTAAAGCCTTGTGGAGAAGTGATGCAGCGACATGCAGAGACCCAAAAAGTCATTTGATTTTAATACCGAATAGTTCACAGATCAATCATCCACAAAAAGATGGACAAATCCAATCCAGATATTTACTGGTCTATTCAATCACCAGCAAAGTAGTGGAATGCGCTAATGAAAGTGTTATCAGACTGAATTTTTGGGGCCCCCTGAAGTTGAGAACGGAGGCCATGGGGCCCCGCAAATGCCAGTAAGAGTCGGCATGTCAATTTCAAGGCACCGATCCCAGCACCAGCAATACACACCAGACCAGAGGGAAGGCAAGTCAGGAATCCTGCTCTCTTTCCAATGAAGGTCAATTAAACTTGTTAAAAAGCTTGTTTAGAGCTTGTCAGAGGCTGAAGGTCTAATTTTTAAAAAGGAAGCAGACAGCTTACCCAGGCCTTCAGAAACAGACCAGCTGAAAGCAAGCAGGTAAAGAGTGGGGAGCCAGTCGTGGCGGCCCCAGGGCATCACCCCGGCCCCATAAGAGGGTCAGTGGGGCAAAGGGGGACTGGGCATTTGGTAAGGGTGCTGCACAGGTGGCAGGGAGAATTGGCACTAGCACCCAGGGTTTGAATGGGGTTGGTGCCTCCCATGGCATCACAGGTGCAGAAGAGCAGGGTGCAAGGCTGCCAATGACAATTGGGTGGCCACCTACCCAGAAAGAAGGCTTCAGATGGCAATGGGGCACGACTGTCGGATTTTAGGCCCACTGGCGATGAGGGGCAACACCCTCTCAGGAAGGGCAGAACCCCGAGCATTAGGAGGGCGCAGGAGAGGAAAGAAGGGCAGAAGGTCAACGGAGGCCAAACCCTCAACACAGGAACGACCACCAAAGACAGCACTACCTGGAGATGACCAAGAACCAGTGTCATAGGAGACTGCGATGCTCCAAGCAGATGGTCAGATATCTGTGCCTTCATCACCTACGACCTCACACCATGGGTCACCACGCCCTGTGGCCTTGAACTTCTTTGCTTCTGGCTCCTTTCAAGGATCTGCTGTGGACCTTAGCGACATCTCAAAGACGGCTGCACACCACTGCATCGTGGTCACTAATGCCCTCTATGCCAGCGCTAGGCAGTACATTCATTTAACGACAGACATGGCCTCACAGGGACAGAGGGCATTGGGTTTTGCCTCCATCGCTGGATTTCCCCCAGGTACAGGTCATCATCGAATGCACCCAAGTGGCCATCAAAGCACCTCCTGACTGGCCAGTGAGATCCATCAATCGGAAAGGCTTCTACTCCTCAACATCCACTGGTCTATGACCACAACAAGAGCTTCCTCCAGGTATGTGCTCGCTTTCCTCATAGCTGCCATGACTGCTTCATCCTCTGTCAATCCAGATTGCCTCAGTTCTACACTCCAACCCCAAAGTGCGTGGTTGGATCCTTCGGGAAATCCCTTGGAAATGGCTACTGAGCCCTCTACAGGAACCCCAGACAGAGGTACAGAGGAGATACAGCCATTGGTGGCCCTCCAGAGAAGTGTGGACTTTAAAGACCTGCTCACAGATTCTCAGCTTGGGTTCCACCGGGACCACTCAGCTCTTATCCTCATTACAGTCTTGGTCCAAACATGGAGCTGAATTCCAGAAGACAGGTGACAATGACTGTCAAATGCTGCTTTGATGTCGAGGGCAGAGCGTGGCATCAAGGAGTTCTAGTAAAATTGAGGTCAATGGGAATCAGGAGGAAAATGCTCCACTGGCTGGAGTTTTACCTAGCACATAGGAAGATGGTTGTGGTTGTTGGAAGCTAATCATCTCATCCCAAAGACATCACTGCTGGAATATTACACTTCAAACTTTTACTAGTTCTGATGAAAGGGTCATCGACGTGAATTTTTAACACTGTTTCTTTCTCCACAGATGCTGCCAGACTTGCTGACTATTGCCAGCATTTTCTGTTTTTTTTATTTCAGATTTCCAGCAACCGCAGTATTTTGCTTTTGCATATCGCTGTTGGAGTTCCTCAGGCCAGTGTCCTTGGCCCAACCATCTACAGCTGCTTCATCAATGACCTTCCTTCCATCATAAATTCAGAAGTGGGGATGTTCACTGATGAGTATGCAGTGTTCAGTTCCATTCACAACCCTTTAGACAACGAAGCAAACAATCAATGCCCACATGCAGCAAGACATGGCAACATCCAGGCTTCGGCTGCTAAGTGACACAACTGTTACTTGCTACTTAAGTGCCAGGCAATGGCCATCTCCAACGAGAGATTCTAATAACTTCCCTCGGCATTCAAAGACATTACTATCACTGAATTCCCCCATCAATATTCGGGGTGTCACCAACGACCAGAAACTTAACTGGGCCAGCCACATAAATACTGTGGATACAAGAGGTCAGAGGCTGGGTATTCAGCAACGAGTAACTCACCTCCTGACTCCCCAAAGTTTTTCCACCATCTATGAGGCACAAAAGTCAGGAGTGTGATGAAATACTCCCCACTTGGCTGGATGAGTGTAGCTCCAGCAACACTCAAGAAGCTTGACACCATCCAGGACAAAGCAGCCTGCTTTATTAGCACCCCATCCAGCACCTTAAATATTTACTTTCTCCACCACCGATGCAACGTGACTGCAGTATGTACCACCTATAAGGTGCACTGCAGCAACTCACTAAGGTTTCTTCGACAGCACCTCCCAAACCCGCAACCTCGACCACCTAGAACAGGGTCTGCAACCATTTTTTTTTTACCTGAAGAGCCTTTTTTTTTTAAATTACCTAAACAAAAGCTACTGGGAACCACATGAAGAAAATTCGGCATTTCTAAACTTGGCAAATTGCCAACTGTCTCTGGTGGAATGCATAATTTGCATATATGTGTTGAATTAATGTATCTATAGAAAACAATCAAAATGAAAATAGTCCTTTTAATTATTGCATTTACTGACTTTTTTAAAAATAATTTTGTCAGTAAAGTCATCTTTAAACAAGCTTCGTGCCAGAAACATAAACCATACAAGAATAGGTTGGATAAGTAGCTGAAGGAGAGCGATATAGGAACAAGCAGGGAAATGGAATTAAGACTACTCCATAATAGATCTCAGCATTATTAACAAGTTATTCGGGAAATTCCACTTGCAACTAATCTTAAAATTGCATTTACAAATTAGATTAGCATAATATTGCAATTTACTTAACATAATGAATGCACTATACAAAGTTTGTACAGGCAGGAATTATGGTTTCAAATATGGGACGTTTACACCGATTGCACATCTCATGCTAACTGGCCACATTATACTTGCAAAGGAAAACCTCTGAAAAATATTAATTTAGATCATATGAGTAGTCACTACACATTTGAAATTTTGTTGAAAACTGTGTCCATTGCTACATTGCATTGTTTTGCTGGGCAGAAAATCTTAACCAGTTGTCTGGAGAACTAGAGCTTAACAAAAAGAGTCATAGCAATAGAAAGTGAATCCTTAAGAAACTGCAACTCTACCTCCAAATCAGCTTCATTAAAACAGGTCTAATTTCACATTTAATATAGGCTTATTTTCTAATTTTCTGTTTTCGAAACAGCTAAAAGTGAACACAATCTAATAGATTGCATCAATATATTATCTACTCTCACATAAACTAATATTGTCACTAAACCTGGTGTTGCTAACTAAGAATGAATGGATCTCAAAAGTTTTTTTTAAAAAGAGGATTCTGCTAACAGTGCTTCCAAATGGTGCAGTTATAACTCATTGTGAATACAGTCAGAGGTGCTGCAAGAGGAAATAAGCAACATCTAAATTAACTTCAACAATTGACTCCTGCAAGCTCCTTTTTACCAATTACTTTAAGGTCACAGAGGGAAATAATGAAATAATTTGCAGTCATCACACTCTTCCCACACATTTCTGTTTGCCCTTGAAGTGAGGGAGAAAACAATTGTAAGGTGTAAACCATTCTTCTACTTTCATCCAGTTTGTCCACTGTTGATGGAATGGTGGGTGCTGACATTTCTTTGAGATAACAATGGAAGAATTTTCAATCCTGTAGCTTCAGTAAAAAATTAATTTGTAGAATGTTTTTCATATCACTACCAGAGAAGTAAAATGCAGCTAAACTAAATCCTTTTCTATTTATTAGAGGATTAGTCAGCCAGCCAGCCTGTATTCCTGGTGGAAGGGCAAGATGGGGTATAAAAACGCACAGGCAATAAAGCCATTGCTAAAAGCTCGACAACAACTTGGAGCTGCAAGGAGCTAAATCTGGCAACTGCATTTTCTTTTACATAATATATACATAAATAATTTGTCACACACATGCACACTCTTTAAATTGCAACTTCCCATCTATCAGTAGCTCTTAGCCGAAAAATTTGGGTAACATCAGTCCTAGTAACCACATCTGATCCATATAGACATAGTATGCTCACACTGTTTTCTAATACATGACCAAATCAGAATTTTCAGGCTCCTCATCTTACAAAAAATATCCACTTAGCACTGTCGTGCTGCAGAGAGATTTTTGGCATTAATGCATCAAAACAATTTATTCAGCAACCCCTGCAGAACTTGCAATATTTTCTGCAGGATCGGACGGTATTTACTGCAGCTGTAAAAGAAATGGAGATTTCCACCACTCTGTGAATTAATTTTGTTTGTCTATTGATTTAGAACAAAGAAGAAAATTACAGCACAGGAACAGGCCCTTCGGCCCTCCAAGCCTGCGCCGATCCAGATCCTCTATCTAAACATGACGCCTATTTTCTAAGGGTCTGTATCTCTTTACTTCCTGCCCATTCATATATCTGTCTAGATACATCTTAAAAGACGCTATCGTGCCCACGTCTACCACCTCCGCTGGCAACGCGTTCCAGGCACCCACCACCCTCTGCGTAAAGAACTTTCCACGCATATCCCCCCCTAAACTTTTCCCCTTTCACTTTGAACTCGTGACCCCTAGTAATTGAATCCCCCACTCTGGGAAAAAGCTTCTTGCTATCCAACCTGTCTATACCTCTCGTGATTTTGTACACCTCAATCAGGTCCCCCCTCAACCTCCGTCTTTCTAATGAAAATAATCCTAATCTACTCAACCTCTCTTCATAGCTAGCGCCCTCCATACCAGGCAACATCCTGCTGAACCTCCTCTGCACCCTCTCCAAAGCATCCACATCCTTTTGGTAATGTGGCGACCAGAACTGCACGCAGTATTCCAAATGTGGCCGAACCAAAGTCCTATACAACTGTAACATGACCTGCCAACTCTTGTACTCAACACCCCGTCCGATGAAGGAAAGCACGCCGTATGCCTTCTTGACCACTCTATTGACCTGCGTTGCCACCTTCAGGGAACAATGGACCTGAACACCCAAATCTCTCTGTACATCAATTTTCCCCAGGACTTTTCCATTTACTGTGTAGTTCACTCTTGAATTGGATCTTCCAAAATGCATCACCTCGCATTTGCCCTGATTGAACTCCATCTGCCATTTCTCTGCCCAACTCTCCAGTCTATCTATATTCTGCTGTATTCTCTGACAGTCCCCTTCACTATCTGCTACTCCACCAATCTTAGTGTCGTCTGCAAACTTGCTAATCAGACCACCTATACTTTCCTCCAAATCATTTATGTATATCACAAACAACAGTGGTCCCAGCACGGATCCCTGTGGAACACCACTGGTCACACGTCTCCATTTTGAGAAACTCCCTTCCACTGCTACTCTGTCTCCTGTTGCCCAGCCAGTTCTTTATCCATCTAGCTAGTACACCTTGGACCCCATGCGCCTTCACTTTCTCCATCAGCCTACCATGGGGAACCTTATCAAACGCCTTACTGAAGTCCATGTATATGACATCTACAGCCCTTCCCTCAATCAACTTTGTCACTTCCTCAAAGAATTCTATTAAGTTGGTAAGACATGACCTTCCCTGCACAAAACCATGTTGCCTATCACTGATAAGCCCATTTTCTTCCAAATGGGAATAGATCCTATCCCTCAGTAACTTCTCCAGCAGCTTCCCTACCACTGACGTCAGGCTCACCGGTCTATAATTACCTGGATTATCCCTGCTACCCTTCTTAAACAAGGGGACAACATTAGCAATTCTCCAGTCCTCCGGGATCTCACCCGTGTTTAAGGATGCTGCAAAGATATCTGTTAAGGCCCCAGCTATTTCCTCTCTCGCTTCCCACAGTAACCTGGGATTGATCCCATCCTGACCTGGGGACTTGTCCACCTTAATGCCTTTTAGAATACCCATCACTTCCTCCCTCCTTATGCCGACTTGACCTAGAGTAATCAAACATCTGTTCCTAACCTCAACATCCTTCATGTCCCTCTCCTCGGTGAATACCGATGCAAAGTACTCGTTTAGAATCTCACCCATTTTCTCTGGCTCCACGCATAACTTTCCTCCTTTGTCCTCGAGTGGGCCAATCCTTTCTCTAGTTACCCTCTTGCTCCTTATATATGAATAAAAGGCTTTGGGATTTTCCTTAACCCTGTTTGCTAAAGATATTTCATGACCCCTTTTAGCCCTCTTAATTCCTTGTTTCAGATTGGTCCTACATTCCCGATATTTACTATATGGTCAGTCTGTGACTGGCAAATGTCCAGAGCTATCCAGCTGAAACACACTTCCCACACAGAGCTTTACATCTGGACAGAACTAGGCCAAAATGAACACTAATCACTGGAAAGTGGAAGCGTGTGTTCCACTGTTACCTGCATTCAAATCAACAAACATTGTTGAAGTGACATAATAGAGAGCAATCAAACATCAATTTCCTTAGCACTCCAATCATCCCAGCAGGCTGGACAGATAAAGTTGATCAATCTGCTTCGCAAGACTGGTCAAGTTCACTATAACCCACTCCACTTTCCACTCTCAACAACCTGGCGTGGAAGGTCACATTCAAATCACCATAGCCACATATAAAGATAGACAGACTTCAAATTCTAAGTGTAGAATCGAACATAGATGTAGTTGTATCCTGCTGTTAACGATCATAGAAAACGTTCCACAACTGATCAATAATCTTCTTTCCCAACTAATATCGATTTCCGCACCTTGTTTGGGGAGGCCATGAGGTGAAAGACTGGGCTTAACTGCTAAAAATTGCTCTCCTGAACTCTGTTCTACAGTATAATTTTAACTCAAACGGTCATTAAAAGTTACTCCAAAAGAATTCTAACCAAAAAATAAAATCAGAAGTTTTAATTTGTTGCTTAATTGATCTTTCAAATGAAATTAGCTTTGGAATTGTAAGTTGATTAATGTATTCAATTCTGTCAAATGTTAGTTTATACACCTCCCTCACTCTTTACAAGTATGAACTCCACATACAACTGGTGTATGCCATCATTTTCAGGGAAAAGATGACTACACATCATAAGAAATCTGCACCCGCTGCACTCACATTTTGGCAAGATGATCATTCGCCTCTATTATAGAGGAGGCCTGAATCTGAACATCACTTTTAATTCTCCAACAGGACAGACAGGCATCTCAACTAATATCCTCTGAAAACTTCACAATAGCATGTGAAATAGACTGTAAATATGGCAACGTCATAGCTCATTGATTGGTATTAATTATTACTGTCAGCTGAAGACCTGCAACCAAATGTTCCCTCCTACCCACCAGCCAGGTAGTGAATCTAGTCCATGTCGGACAGGATTCTGGGAAGTTTTAGTTAAATAAGTCCTGCTGTTAAAATCAGCAGGCCCCAACAGTCCCGACCATTCCGGGTATGCCATCCATTACTGGGCTCGTACACACCAGTCTCCAAACCAACCTATTAAGAAATCCAGAAGTTATTCCTGTTAGCCTAATCTGGAGCAGACTCACTTGCTCCAGAGTTCAAACAGCTGAATTGCGAAGAACCAAAGCTTAGGGATCCCAAAGGCTGCATGGGATCATGATGTAATCCACAGAATATGATTAAGTAGCACAAAAATCACTGCAGCAACTGAGTGCAGTGGTTATTTGGAGTCGGTGGGGGGGGGGGGGGGGGGAGAAAAGCAAACGAATAAAATAAATGTAATATATAATAATTGTACCAATTTTTTATGAACGCAACAAAAAGGATCAGGGCCGGATTGTACAAACTTAGATTAACAGATTAAATGTCATAGATATACAATCACACCCAATTTGCCCAACAAAAAAAGTGTCAAAGACAGAACACACAAATAACTTATTAAAAAAGTACTTTACTAACAGTTCAAACTGTTTTTCCATGAAAGTAACGGCCCACAGAAAAATTAGGTCCAACTACTCCTATATGGATCAGCAGTCACGCATGAACAAACAGCCCCATTTTAAACAAAAAAGCTGCCAGAAACAGTGATAGTGGGAAGCAAGGAAACAATAAGGATAACAAACCTTCCTGTCACATTGCAGGACGTTTTACCCATTTTTCCCCATAGAAAAGATTTGGGGGATAAAAGCTACTTTAAACTTATTTTTAAAGAGAGAAAAATTTATTTGCACGTTTAGAGGGAAAACAAAAATGAAGGATTGTTTACATGCTGATGAACTAGACATTGAATTGTTTTGCCCAAATACCATGAATAGGAGTTTTGTTAGCCAAATCAAGTTACACCGATTAAGCGAAGGAAGTCTGATCATAACAGTTGCTTTGTATCTTTGCCTTCAAATTAAAGCAGCTTCATAACTCACATCTGGCCTAGGCTTGTCAGATTTTTTTTTGGTCCACCTCTGAAAAGATTGGAGAGACATGGAGTGAGCATGTGTAAGAGACGCAAATAACCAGTTCAAATCATGAGAAGATGGATCACTGTTGCAACTCTTGGTCACACTATATACTTTCTTTAAGTAGACAGGCTGCAAGCATCTGCTCCAGCAGTAAGGGGCAGGAATAAAGAAGTCTTACTAAAATTGTACATGGCTTTGGTGAGACAGCACCTGGAATACTGTGTGCAGTTTTGGTCTCCACATTTAAGAAAGGATATACTTGCACTGGAGGCAGTGCAGCAAAGATTTACTAAACTGGTCCCTGGGCTGAGGGGACTGTCCTATGATGAGAGTCTGAGTAAATTGGGCCTATATTTTCTGGTGTTTAGAAGAATGAGAGGCGATCTAATTGAGACATAAAAGATTCTGAAAGGGCAGTGATAGGGGAGAAGCTGAGAGATTGTTCCCACTGGTCAGGGAATCTAGAACATGGGGACACAGTCTCAGGATAATGGGTCAGTCATTCAGGACTGAGATGAGGAGAAATTACTTCACTCAAAGGGCTGTGAATCTTTGGAATTCTCTACCCCAGAGGGTTGTGGATGCTCCATCACTGAATACATTTAAGGCTGGGATAGATAAGACTTTTGGTCTCGCAGGGAATCAAGGGATATGGGAAGTGGGCAGGAAAGTGGAATTGAAGCCCAAGATCAGTTTTGATCGCATTGAATGGCGGAGCAGGCTCGATGGGCCATATGATCTACTTCTGCTCCTATTTCTTGTGTTCTTGTAATCAACCTACACGAGCGAGTGGCATCACTGAACTCAAAATATTTACAACAGACCCGAATTTGTAACTAAAAAAAGAAAATGCTGGAAATACTCACCATCTATGGAGGGAGAAACAGTGTTAATTTTTCAGGTCAATGACCTTTCGTCAGAACTGGAAGAAGTTCGAGATGTAACGGGTTTTAAACAGGTACAGAGGCAGGGGAAGGGAAGGAAAGAACAAAAGGGAAAGTCTGTGATAGGATGGAAGGCAGGAGTGATTAAATGACATAAGGGTTGATGCTGCAAGGAAAAGGAAGCGGTAATGGGACAATTAAAAAAACAAAAGTTGTGACGAGAGTATGTGTGAATGGCAGAATCATGAACAGCTGCTGTCCCAAAAACAAAATAAGACAAACAAAACAGTAAAACATTTACTCTGTTTCTCTCTCCCTACAAATGTTGCCAGACCCGCTGAGTATTTACAGCACTTTTTTCTTATGTCAGACTTCCAGCAATCGGCAGTATTTTGTTCCTGATTTTGTAACTGTTCCCAACAATAGTAAATTAAAAGACCAGTTACAGAAAAAGTGGATTGTAATTGCATTTGGGCGGCACAGTGGCGCAGTGGTTAGCACTGCAGCCTCACAGCTCCAGGGACCTGGGTTCGATTCTGGGTACTGCCTGTGTGGAGTTTGCAAGTTCTCCCTGTGTCTGCGTGGGTTTTCTCCGGGTGCTCCGGTTTCCTCCCACAAGCCAAAAGACTTGCAGGTTGATAGGTAAATTGGCCATTATAAATTGTCACTAGTATAGGTAGGTGGTAGGGAAATATAGGGACAGGTGGGGATGTTTGGTAGGAATATGGGATTAGTGTAGGATTAGTATAAATGGGTGGTTGATGGTCGGCACAGACTCGGTGGGCTGAAGGGCCTGTTTCAGTGCTGTATCTCTAATCTAATCATAATTACAGACTGTTGATTCCTGTCAGACCATAGATTAAAAAGTTAAAATCTAGACAGGACATACAGATGTATGTAGGAATGGACAAGAACCAGATGCAGCTTCCTTGAAGTACAGTAGGGAAACTATTTGGAGCACAACATAGATACATGTAATGATTTTGTTGGTAATATATTTATGTCTCTTAACTTACAAGTTTTTTCTAAGACATAGACCCAGAGTCCAGTAAAAAGCCAAAATACTGAAATAATTTTTAAAATAATGTGAGCAATTATATTGGTTGCTGTGTACTAATATCCATTATAAGCTCACCGACTCCCACAGCTACCTTGACTACCCTTCTTCGCACCCTGTCTCCTGTAAGGACTCCATTCCATTTTCCCAGTTTCTCCGTCTCCAACGCATCTGCTGTGATGATGCAACCATCCACAACAGTGCTTCTGATATGTCTTCCTATTTCCTCAACTGAAGATTCCCCCCCCACACCCCCCACCCATTGTGGTTGACAGGGCCCTCAACCATGTGCGGCCCATTTCCTGCACCTCTACCCTCACCCCTTCCCCTCCCAAAACCGGGACAGGGTTCCCCTTGTCCTCACTTTCCACCCCACCAGCCTCCAGATCCAAAGGATCATCCTCCGCCACTTCCAGCGTGATGCCACGAGCAAACGCATCTTCCCCTCCCGTCCCGTCAGCATTCCAAAGGGATCGTTCCCTCCGTGACACTCTCGTCCACTCCTCCATCACCCCGTCCCCTTCCACTGCAATCGCAGGAGGTGCAATACCTGCCCTTTTACCTCCTCACTATCCAAGGCCCCAAACACTCCTTTCAGGTGAAGGAGCAATTTACTTGTACTTCTTTAAATTTAGTATACTGTATTCGCTGCTTACAATGTGGTCTCCTCGACATTGGGGAGATCAAACGCAGAATAGGTGATCGTTTTGCAGAACACCTCCGCTCAGTCCATAAGCATGACCCTGAGCTGCCGGTTGCTGGCCATTTCAACACCTCCCCCACCGCTCTCATGCTCGCATCTCTGTCCTGGGATTGCTGCAGTGTTCCAACGAACATCAATGCAAGCTCAAGGAACAGCATCTCATTTACTGATTAGGCACACTACAGCCTGCCAGACAGAACATTGAATTCAATAATATCAGGAGCATGACAGGCCCCCCTTTTTATGTTTAGTTATTTTTTTCTTTGGTTATTTTATTTTATTTTGGTTAGTTTGCTTCTACTGTGCCTACCCATTGTTTCGGTTTAAAAATTTTTTTTTTTTTTAATGTTTGTGCTTGGAGTGCTTTGTGCTTTACAGTCAATTCATACCCTCTCTGTACTAATGCTTTGTCTTTTAGCGCACCATTAACATACCGTTTGCCTTTGTTCCATGACCTTCTGGTCAGTTATTCTCTGTGACCTTGTCCTATCAACACCTTCTCTTTGTTATCTCTTGCCCCACCACACTACCACCACCCCCTCCCCTGCTTTACTTGCTTAAAATCTTTTACATTTCGAATATTTGTCAGTTCTGAAGAAGGGTCACTGACCTGAAACGTCAACTCTGCTTCTCTCTCCACAGATGCTGCCAGACCTGCTGAGTATTTCCAGCATCTGCAGTATTTTGCTTTAATTATTATATTGGTTGCTTCTGTGCCACTTGCTAGCTTTTTATTGATAATGTTGCTACTTTAGATGATTGACGTTGATCAGTAAACATTCACTTAACAATCTTTTGTTAAGGGGTCTTTGAATCATAGGGCTCAATTTTCGGGGCCTCTGAAGTCGGGATCGGAGGTGGGGGAGACCCCGAAAATAATGGCACTGGGCGGCATGTCAATTTTAAGGCTCTGATCCCAGTGCCGGTGATAATCACCACGGAAGGGTGAGGGCAGGACAGGAATCATGCTCTCCTTCCAATTAAGGCCAATTAACACTGTTGTCAGGGGTTCAAGTTCAAATTTTTAAAGGGCTGGAAAGGGTACCTGCGCCTTCAGAAACAGTATATCTGAAGGCAGGCAGGTAAAGCGTGGGGAGCCAGCTACAGGTGTCCCAGGGCATCACCACGGCCACATAAAAGAGTGTCAGCGGGACAAAGCGGGACTGGGCAGTTGGTACTGGGGTGAACCTGGTGCTGTTTAGTAGGCAGGGAGAGTAGGCACTTAGTGCCCGAGCTTTGAAAAGGGTTGACGCAGGGATAATTGGGTGGCCACCTGCCCAGAAGGAAGGTTCCAGCTAGCAATGGGGGCACAACTGTCAGATTTTGGGCCCAGTGGCGATAAGGGCCAACACCCTTCACATGAAAGGTCAATCCCCAGGCATCAGGAGGGCACGGGAGAGGAAAGAAGGGTAGGAAGGCAACGGAGGCCAAACCATCAACAGAGAAATCACTGTCGAAGACTGAGCTACCTGGTGATGACAGAGAACCAGTGCTGGAGGAGACTGAGACACTCCAGGCAGATGGTCCCAGATATCTGGGCCAGAGGCCTGCTACCTGACCCAAACCGGACAGGACCCGATGTGTCGGGTTGGGGTCAGGTTGGGCCTGACACACAGCAAGTGTTCTGGCGGTAAGTATTGAAAATTATTTTTTTTTTTTTTAAAACTTACCCGAGCTGGGAGTCCGGGACAAAACTGAGTCTGTGCAGTGAGCGAGTGACGTCATCGCACATGCGCTGCAGCTTCGTAGAGCTTCCCAGTCGGAAGGCAAGTAAAGGGATGTTCGGGTCGGGCAGAGAGGGGTCGGGCTCAGGGCAAAGATTGGAGGACCCGGGCTGGGTCAGGCTCGGGTCCACTGTGGTTCGGTCGGGTTTGGGTTGGGTTTTTTTCCCCCCAACCTGAGCAGGCCTCTAATCCGTGCCCTCTTCACCAAAGACGTCACACCTCGCAGCACTAGTCGCCATGCCCTGCTAGTGGCCATTATGAATGTCACTGTCACCTTGAACTTCTTCGCTTCTAGCTCTTTCCAAGATCAGCTGTGGATCTCAATGGCATCTCAAAAACATCTGCACACTACTGCATCCTGCTGGTCACTGAAGCCCTCTTTGCCAGAGCTGGACAGCACATGCATTTAACAACAGACATGGCCTCACAAGGACAGTGGGCATTGAGTTTCACCTCTTTAGCTAGATTTCCACCAAGTGCAGGGCATCATTGATTGCACCCATGTGGCCATCAAGGCACCCAGTGACCATCCAGGGAGATCCATCAATAGGAAGGGCTTCCACTCCCTCAACGTCCAACTGGTCTATGACTACAATAGATCCCTCCATGTGCATGCTCACTTTCCTCACAGCTGCCATGACTGCTTCATCCTCCCCCAGACCAGACTGTCCCAGATACTCACTCCAACCTACATAGTGCATAGATGCCCTAGACCTAGAGGTCAAGGGAAATCCCTTGAAGAGATGGCTACTGGAGCTCCAGAAAGAAGTATAGAGGCTGTACAGTCAATGGCACCTGCTCAGCAGGACAAACATTGAGATTGCTATTGGGCTTCTGAAAATGAGATTCCAGCGATTGGGGTCAGTTGGGCGGTGCCCTCCAATACCCTCCTGCAAGGGTCTCTGTCATTGTGGTGACCTGCTGCTCTCTCCATAACATGGCCCTCCAGAGAAGTATGGACCTTTGCAGCCCTGTGAAAATGTGAATTTTAAATCAGTTTCCCACGGGAGGCAGGTTCTGACCCAAAAACAGACCTGGCTCCTATTTCCCACCTCCATGCCGAAAATGCAGACCACAGTATCTTTCAGCACTAATGGAGGCTGTTCAGCCCATCATGCCCATTCTGTATCTTGAAAGAACTGTCCAATAATTATTCCATTTTCGTTTGGCTTTACTTGTTCAAGTTACAATTATAATACTTTTCCTCACACAGACATTATGCAAGTTTGACAAAGGGGGGAGTTTTACGCTCTCCCCCGCGGCGGGTTTGGAGGTGGGGAGAGCATAAAATTGGGTGGGATGGTGGCCGAGGTTGGGGAGGGGGGGGGGGGGAAGGGAGGAGAATTCCCACCACCATCCCACCTCCACCAAAATTTAGTCTGGGGCAGGAAGACCAGTGACTGGCCTTCCCTCCGCGCCATCAATTGAGGCCTTAACCGGGTAGTTAACCCCCACTTAAGGGCCTCTTCCCACCGCAGCCACAATTTAGCCGTGCGGCGGGCGGCCCTGTTGCCGCACGGGAAGCACGGTTTTCCGTGCGGGCTGCTTCCCAGCTCAGTGGGGGTCCCTCATTCAAAGGGACTTGGTGCTTGAATGAGGGACCCAGCATCGGGAAGTGGGAGCCCGCTCAGGGCTATTCCCCTGCCCGTGCTGCCGACCTCCCTCCCCCTCCCCCCGACCCCCAACCGCAAGACCCCTCCCACCCTGTCCTACCGGAGGCCGAGCTCCAGCATTGCTCCTCGGCCTCCAGGACAGTCACCTTCAGCATCAGTCACCATGGTGGCGCTGCAGCTACTGTCCTATGATTGGCCAGCAGCTCTCCTAGGGCAGGACTTCTGATAGCAGGGTCCTAGATCCTATGGAAGGCCTGCCACTGCCCACTTAAGTGCCTGATTGGCACTAAATTCGGTGGTTCTTCTGAAAAAGAGGCGAAGCGGGGATCTCAGCGTTGGTTTCTCCTGATGTCAATATCCCCACCGCCAGGATAAAATTCTCCCTAAAGTCACAGGCATTGAGACACATACCAAATGACAGACTTTTAATTGTACTAGACAGATAACTCAAAACCACTACATTACACTGCATAGGCTACGTAATTGAAACATGCTTTCACCTTCTGAAATATTTCTGACAAGAAGCTCATGACAAGATCCTGTGAATAATTTCTTCCACAGGTCAGATTGAGGCTTTATAAACAATTCATTCCAAGTGATTTATTTCCCTTCTATGATGCACCGTCAGAATGGCTAAACCAGTAATGATGACATTTAAGTGAGGTCATAAGGGATCTGACCGTCAATGCTGCCAACTGTGACATTATCTCTTCGCAGAAGACATACATTACGAGTATAGAGGTGTTTATTCACAAGATGAAACATATGCTGCACAGTTAAACAAAATATGGAACTTCCAATACTGCAAATGGTCTCCAGTTGATGCATGCATCTTTCAAGATTTAGAACAAACCCCCTTCTTGGGACAAGTTCCCACAAAATCCCTCCAAGTAATTCATTTGACATTTCTGGTATTTTACACAAAATATTCCAATCTTTTCATGGCATTTTTCCAGTAAGAAGAAACTGTGGAAGAATAAAAACAGAAAATGCTGGAAATAAGCAGGACTGGCAACATCTGTGGAGAAAGAAAAAGGAATCAACATTTCAGGTCAATGACCCTTCATCGGAACTGGGAAAAGTTAGAAATGTAATAGGTTTTAAGTAGATCAAATGGAGGAGGGTAAAAAAAGAGCAAAAAAGGGAAGATCTGTGATGAGGCAGAAGACAGGAGACATTGAATGGCTTAAGAGTTGATGCGGCAGAGCCAAAGGGAGTAATAATGGGATAAGTAAAGAGACAAAAGATGCGCCAGAGGAGGTGGAAATGGCAGAATAATGAACAGCTGCCGTCCAAAAGCAAAACAGAGTGACTCCTGACAATGCAGTGGCTCGCCGACGTCATCAGAGGGCTCCATGCTGCGCACATGCACAGCTTACGTCTTGCCAGGACTAAGTGGCACATGCGCTGGATGAAGTCATCGCGTAGCGCCAACATCATTGCATACCCGTGCCTGGTCGGTCTTTGAGCATAAAGCGTCATCGGGTATCCAGCCCCCACTCGGCTGGAGGGAGTGGCTTAATGGGAGGCTGGAGCTCAATCCCCGCTACTCGCGGGAGCTAGCAGCAGAGTTCGGGTGAAATCAGTCCTGGTCAGTCATATAAAATGCGGGTAACGAATTGGCAGCACATTTTATACTCTGCACGATTTTCTTCTCCATCGATTGGGGTGCCAATTCACTATTCCCAAAAGTATCAGAATATGGAAATTCAATCATAAAATTCCTTTTGTATTTATAGGATTACCGGAATATTAAATGGATCTGAGGACTACAGTTGGTATCCTATACCACATACTAGTATATTACTGGGCTTCCATCCAACTTAATGTACCATTAGCTTGCTAGAACTAACTAGCCATAAGCATTTCCTGTGATAAATTGAGCAGCGCCATCTTTAACTCCGGCAGCTGCCTGAATGTCGCAGACAGTGATGTTCCAGTGGAAGAGGCTGCATTTGCACATGTGCTAGTACTGCACCACCTAGTGGTTGCGTTGTCAGCAAACGCAGCCAAAGCAAAAACAAGACAAAACAAGATTAAGACTGAAGCATGCAAAGAAAACAAAATAGAAGGCAGAGATTGTGGTCTGAAATTGCTGAACACACTGTTGAGTCCAGAAGGCTGTAAAGTGCCTAATCGAAAGATGAGATGCTGTTTCTTGAGCTTGTGTCGAGCTTCACTTGAACACTGCAGTAGGCCAAAGACAGAGATGTCAGCATGAGAGCAAGGTGGAGAATTAAAATAGCAGGCCATTGGAATGCTTGCAGACTCAGAGGTGTCCCGCAAAGTAGTCACCCAATCTGCATTTGGTCTAGCCAGTGTACAGCAGATCGCATTGTGAGCAGCGATTACAGTATACAAAATTGAGAGAAGTACACCTAAATCGCTGTTTCACCTGGAAGGAGTGTTTGGGGCCTTAGATAGTGAGGAGAGGGGCAGTGTTGCATCTCCTGCACTTGTGTGGAAGCAGCTGTGGGAAGGGGACAAGGTGTTGGGGGATAATTGCAGTGTGATCCAGGGTGTCACAGAGGAAACACTCCCTTCCGAATGCTGAAAGAGGAGGGGAGGGGAAGATGTAATTGGTGGTGGCATCACTCTGAAAGTGGCAGAAATGGCAGAGGATGATCCATTGGATAGAGAGGCTGGTGAGGTGGAAGGCAAGGACAAGGGGAATCCTATCATGGTTCTGGGAGGGAGGGGAAGGGGTGAGAGCAGAACTCTGCAACTCTTGCGATGCCCTCAGTCACTTTATAACAGTTTCCAATTTCCTGGCCCTAATCGTCTCCTCTTCACCCTGGACACCCAACCTCTATACCTCCATCCCCCAGCAGCACTTTCTGTGGGCCCTCCCCTTCTTCCTTGATCAGAGGTCCAATCAGTTTCCATCCACCACCACCCTCTTCCACCTGGCTGAACTTGTTCTCTTATTGAACAACTTCGCCTTCAACTCATCACACTTTCTCCAAATAAAAAAAAGTGTTGCTATGGGGCCTAGCTATGCCTGCTTTTTTGTAAGATATGTGGAAAACATTGCTTGTTCCAGTCCTACTTGGGGGGCCCCTCCCTCAACTCCTTTTCCATGACATTGATGACTGTATCGGTGCCACTTCCTGCTCTCGACCTGAACTGGAAAACTTCAACTTTGCTTTCAATTTTCACCCTTCTCTCACCTATACATGGTCCATCGCCAACTCTTCCCCAAGATCAGCTAAATGAATGACCAGATAATTTGTTTTTGGTGGTATACACTTTTCAGAGTGTTCAAAACAACCACATTATTGAATTTATACAACAAAAACAAGAAATGCTGGATTCACTCAGCAGGTCTGGCAGCATCTGTGGAAAGAGAAGCAGAGTTAACGTTTCGGGTCAGTGACCCTTCTTCGGAACTGACCCGAAACGTTAACTCTGCTTCTCTTTCCACAGATACTGCCAGACCTGCTGAGTGAATCCAGCATTTCTTGTTTTTGTTTCAGATTTCCAGCATCCGCAGTATTTTGCTTTTATTTTATTGAATTTATAGATGCTTTAGATGCTTTCCTTTTTGAAAACCATGATTGAACCTGCCTCTACCACCCTTGCAAAAGTAAAGCTCAAAAGTTCTCTGTGCCAAGTGTTGTCAGAAGGCTATAAAATCAAACAAAAGTATTTTGTACAGCATCAAGTATGTATGCATCATTGGTGCATAAAAAAATTGTATCTTGCCTAATCTGAAATGCTTGTATTTTTTTTTGAAACAAAAACTACTTGAGTTTGTAATTGGAGAATGCCAATTATGAGCTTGGTGAGAATCAAGTGAAGCCTAACTCACAAAGATTATAACTTGGAGTTTTCAAGCAGGTTGGAAGGAATGTACATGTACATGTAGATACGATAAATGGGGTAGTTCTGAGATCTCAGTAGGAAGTCACACTCAGAAATTGTAGTCAGTAATTCGGGTACATTTTAGCCCTGTTACTAGGATCCAAGTTCCCTGTGAATGTGCACGTCACCCTGCTGAGAGCAAAGAATTACAGAATCAAATCATTTGGTTCCCAATTTAACAAATACCAAAATAAACAGCCAGTTTGATGAATTGCCATGTCAAGTTTGCCAATTTTAATATGTGATGAAAATTAAGTGCACATGCACAAATTGTTTACAGACAGATGCTGAGTCAAAGTAAATAGAATCATTTATGGCAGAGTAAGGCCACTCGGCCCATCGAGTCCATGCTGGCTCTCCACAGAGCTATGCAGTCAGTCCCACTCCCCAGATCAATCCCCGTTGCCTGCAAGTCTATTTCTCTCAGGTGCCCATCAAACTTCCTCTTGAAGTCATTGATCGTCTCTGCTTCTATCACCTTTGTGAGCAGCGAGTTCCAGGTCATTACCAGCGACTACATATAAAAGTGCTTCCTCATATTTCAATCTGTGCCCCCAAGTCCTTGTACCATTTGTTAATGGGAACAGTTTTTCCTTGTCCAACATATCTAAGCCGGTCATAATCTTGTACACTTGTATTAAATCTCCCCTCAATCACCTTTGTTTTAAGAACAACAAATCCAGCTTTTCCAACCTAACCTTGTAACTAAAATCCTCCATCCCTGGAACCATTCTGATAAATCTCCTCTGCACCCTCTCAAGGACCCTCACATCCTTCCTAAAGTGTGGTGACTAGAACTGGATGCAGTACTCCAGTTGGGGCCTAACCAGAGCTTTATAAAAGGTTCAGCATAACTTCCTGCTTTTGTACTCAATACCTCAGTTTATGAAGCCCACAATCCCATAAGCTTTACGAACAATATTCTCAATGTGTCCTGCCACCTTCAAAGGTCAATGCACATGCACCCCCAGGTCCCTCTGTTCCTGCACATGCTTTAGAACTGTGCCATTGAGTATATATTGCCTTTCCCTATTCCTTTTGCCAAAAGGCATCACCTCACACTTGTCAGTATTAAATTCCATCTGCCACCTCTCTGCCCATTCTGCTAGCCTAGCTATGTCCTGTTGCAGGCAGTTCATATCAACCTCTCTATTTGCTTCATCTCCAAGTTTGGTGTCGTCAGCAAATTTTGAGATTTTACTGTGTTCCAAGATCCAAGTCATTTATATATAGCAAACAAAAAGCAGTGGTCCCAGCACTGACCCCTGGGGAATACCACTGTCTACCATCCGCCAGTTTGAAAAACAATTATTTACTATGACTCACTGTTTTCGGTCCTTAAGCCAATTTTTTTTATCCAATTGGACACTGACCCTCCTATTCCATGAGCCTCAATTTTGTTAACCAGCCTTTTATCAAATGCTTTCTTAAAATCCATATAAACAACATTCACCACATTCCCTTCATCAACCTTCACTATTACTTCATCAAAAATTCCATCCATCAAGCATGATCTGCCTTTTACAAATCCATGCTGGCTACCCTTAATTAACTCTAACCTTTCCAAGCGTATATTGATTTTTTCCCCCGATTATTGTTTCTAAAAACCTACCCAATACTGATGTTAAACTAACTGGCGTGTAGTTGCAAGACTGTCCTTACACCCTTTCTTGAATAAGGGTGTCACATTTGCCACTTCCAATCCTCTGGCACCTCCCCCTTATCCGGGAGGGGGTGGGGGGGGGCGGAAAGAAATGGAAGAATATGGCAAACCCTTCCACTATCTCCATCCCCACTTCCTTTAGCATCCTGGGATGCAAGCCATCCAGACCTGGTGACTTATCAACACTAAGCACAGCCAACCCTTTTAGTACCTCCCCCTCAAATTTTATTCTTTCCATGGCCTCTACTGATACCTTGTCAGCCTCCATTTCCTTAGTGAACACAGATACAAAGTACTCATTAAGTATATTAGCCTTGCCCTGCACCTCTAAGCATATATTATCCTCTCTGTCCATAATAGGCCCCACTCCTCTTCTTACTATTTACATGCCGATAGAAGATCTTGGGTTCCCTTTTATGTTGATTGAGAGTATATGAAATTAGAATGGCAGTCAGTCTAATTTTCCTCTTCACCTCCCCTCTCAACTTACTGTATATGGCCTGGTTCTCACTTGATGAGTTCACCTGACATGCATCTTTTTTTGTTTCATCATCATCTCTATCTCCCTCGTCAACCAATAAGTCCCATTCTTGGTTCCCCTACCTTTCACCCTTGTTGAAATCTTCCTAACCTGTACCTGAAGCATCTCTTCCTTAAAGATAACCCATTGTCCGATACAGCTCTTCCTGCCAATCTCTGGTTCCATTCTACCCTGGCTAGATCCCTTCTTATTGAATTGAAATTAGCCTTCTTCCAATCTGGACGTTCTACTTTATTTTGCTCCTTGCTCTTCTGCATTACTAGTCGAAACCTTATGATACAATGATCACTCTTACCCAAGTGCACCCCCACAGACATTTGGTCCACTTGGCCCATCTCATATCCCAGCAACAAATCCAGCAATGCCTCTTTTCTAGTAGGGCTGAGAACATACTGTACGAGGAAGTTCTCCTGAACACGTGATGAATTCCTCCCCCTCCTTATCATACCAATTTTTCCCCCAAATGTATGCATAGGAGTAGGGTGGGGGGGGGGGCGGGAAATCATGTTGGTAAACCTCAATTTAAACTTTTAATTGAGATGAATTGCACCCTTCGGTGTAGCAAAATGTTATTGTCACAAGAGCAAAATGCAACAAAATTTGACACCAAGCCACATAAGGAGATATTAGGGCAGCTTGGTCAGAGAGACATGGAAATCACTAAAAGCAGTGATGCAGATTAACAAGACCATTAAAAAAAAAAGCAAAGCACTGGGGTTCATTTCTAGAGGGGTACAATTGAAAAGCAAAGCAATTATTTTAAACTTGTATAGAACCTTGGTTAGGCCACATTTGGTGTATAGTGATCAGTTCTGATCTCCTGTTATGAGTCTTCATATGTAAATTGAGTTCTGTACAGCTTATGTTTGTGTTTTTGAGACAGTCCCCGATTTGAGGCTGGGGGTTTCCAGGTTCTGGGAGTCAGGCCCAAGTTAGACAAACAAACAATACTGTGATTAAAAAAAAAACCTGCTTGTTTGTTCTCAAAGAACAATGGCATATGCTGGTGGTCTTAGTTTCAAATGTCAAGAAAACTCTACAGTGTTATGTCAGCTAAAGGCTGTATATGTTTTGTAAAAAGACGACTTTTGAGGAGTTGTGAAGGACTCAGCCAGTCCAATCAGCCAGGTTGTTCCAAACAGACCAGCTGAGAACTCTAAGCTTTTGGGCTTCAAGGGAATCAGACTACAAAGCAGTTGGTTGAAGCATTTTGACTGCAGACAAGAGGCGCCTGGACTGAGAGATGATCGTTGGTACATGACTTACGGCAGCTGACCTCAGTGACAGAAAAGATATCAGCGCAACCACGCCATCAGGACGGTAGCGGGCAAGGCCGAGGGTGTTTGAGAGGTGACAAAGCCAAATTGTTAAAGGGAAGATTGCATCACTCACTATTGTCAGCTTCACATTACTTCCATATCTGCATTCTAGAAGAGAAACTCGTAAAACTACCTGATTTTGATGTACTGTGGGACTGTTCGACACAACGGAGTTTGCAAGTTCTCCCTGTGACTGCGTGGGTTTTCACCGGGTGCTCCGGTTTCCTCCCACAGCCGAAGACTTGCAGGTTGATAGGTAAATTGGCCATTATAAATTGCCCCTAGTATAGGTAGGTGGTAGGGGAATTGAGGGAAGGTGGGGATGTGGTATGAATATGGGATTAATGTAGGATTAGTATAAATGGGTGGTTGATGGTCGGCACAGACTCAGTGGGCCTAAGGGCCTGTTTCAGTGCTGTATCTCTAAATAAATAAATAAATCTTGCTGATCAGCTTGTTTAGAGGACAAGTAAGGTCTACCTTTGTTGCATCTGATTGTCTTAAAGGTGACATGTTACCATACATACTTTGATCATGATCTATTAGTGGATGTTTAATTTATGTTAGTTTTGGTTTATGTGTTAAAAGTAAAATTTTAAAAACTGAAATCTTATCCGTTTAGTTTTTGTTTCCTAAATTGGGGTCAGTCAGTGGATTAAATTTTTTTTGGTTTGTTGGTGGCCTCCACAGGGATCATAACAATCCATATTATAAAAAAGGATATGGACAAGAAGGTGAAAAACAGATTTACTAGAATGATACCATAACTGAGAGTTGATACCTTTCAGCAAAGGTTGAACAGGCTGGGGCTCTTTTCTTTAGAAAAAAGAAAAAGAAGTGATCGAATAGAGGTCTTTAGGATTATTGTTACATTGTTATATCCCAAAATGATTTAGGATCTATAATTGTTCATGCGTATGTATACATGTATATCCATAACACATCAACCACTACTACACTACAGTCTGTATACTAAACACACATTGTATCATTCCCCCACACATGTAGAGATGTGCAAAATATAAGAGATGCAAGCTTCAGTATGTGTTAAAAAGTGTAATTATAATCGGAGCTCTAGGAACAAGACATAACAATTATGGAAGATTTGATTGGGTAGATATAGAGATATTTCCACTTGCAAGGAAGATCAGAACTAGGGACCATAAATGCAAGATAGTCACTAATGAAGCCAAATGGGGAATTCAGTAGAAACCTACTTAGCCAGAGAGTTGTTAGAACATGGAACTCACTACCACATGGAGTAGTTGAGGCGACAAACATACATGCATTTAAAAGGGAATCTAGATAAACACGAGGGGGAAAAGGTTAGGATATTTAGGAACATAGGAGCAGGAGTAGGCCATTCAGCCCATCGAGACTGCTCCATCACTCAATACAATCATGGCTGATCATCCACTGCAATGCCTTTTTCCCCCCCACACAATCCCCATATCCCTTTATGTCATTGGTATTTAAAATCTGTCAATCTCTGCTTTAAACATACTCAATGACTGAGCTTCCACAGCCCTTTGGGGTAGAGAATTCCAAAGAATCACAGAGTAAAGAAATTTCTCATCCGTCCTATGGGTTCCCCTCATTTTGAAATTGTGTCCTCTGGTTCTAGACTCCCCAACCAGGGGAAACATCTTAGCTGCATCTACCCTGTCTACCCCTTTAAGTATTTTGTAAGTTTCAATGAGATCACCTCTCATTCTTCGAAACTCTGGAGAACACAGGCCCATTTTCCCCAACTCCCTTCATAGGGGGGGTCCCACCATCCTGGGAACAAGTCTGGTGAATCTTCGTTGCACTCCCTCTACGGCAATAATATCCTTCCGAAGTGAAGGGGACTAAAACTGCATGCAGTACTCCAGGTGCAGTCTAACCAAGGCTCTATACAACTGAAGCAAGACTTCGCTACCCCTGTACTCAAATCCTCTTGCAATGAAGGTTAAGATACCATAAGCCTTCCCAATTGCTTGCTGCACCTGCATGTTAGCTTTCAGTGACATATTGACAAAAACACCAGGTTCCTTTGTACATCCATACTTTCTAATCTCTTACCATTTAAGAAATACTCTGCACATCTATTCCTCCTACCGAAGTGAATAACCTTACATTTTTCCACACTGTATTCCATCTGTCATGTTCTTGCCCAGTCACTAAGTCTGTCCAAATCCCCTTGAAGCAGCTTTGCATCTTCCTCACAACACACATTCTCACCTAGTTCGGTGTCATCCGCAAACTTGGAAATAGTACATTTGGTCCCCACATCCAAATCATTGACATATATTGTGAACAGCTGGGGGCCAAGTACTGATCCTTGCAGTACCCCACTAGAGAGCCTGCCAGCGCAAGAATGACCCGTTTATTCCTACTCTGTTTTCTGCCTGTTAACCAATCCTTAATCCATGCCAGTATATTGCCTCCTATCCCACGTGCTTTAATTTTGCTTACCAACCTCTTTTGGGGGACTTTATCAAAAGTCTTGTGAAAATCCAAGTATACTACTTCCACTAACTCCCTCTTATCAATTCTGTTAGTAACATCCTCAAAAGGCTCCAACAGGTTTGTCAAACATGATTTCTGATTCATAAATCCATGTTGACTCTGCCCAATCAGATCATTATCCAAGTGTCCGTTTATCACATTCTTCTGAATAGATTCTAGCATTTTCCCTACTACTTATGTCAAGCTCATAGGTCTGTTGTTCCCCGTTTTCTCTCTCCTTCCCTTCTTAAATAGCGGGGTGACATTTGTTACCTTCCAATCTACAAGAACCATTCCAGAATCTATAGAATTTTGGAAGAGGATCACCAATGCATCCACTATCTCCATAGCTACCTCTTTCAACCTTGTAGAATGTTGTAGAATATCAGGTCCTGGAGATATATCAACCTTCAGCCCCATTAATTTCCCCAATACAACCTTCTTAATAATATTAATTTCCTTCAATTCCTCATTTCCCCCCAATCCCTTGGATCTCTAATTCTGGGAGATTTCTTCTTTCTTCCTCAGTGAAGACAGACACAAAGTAATCATTTAGCTTCTCTACCATTTCTCTATTCTCCATTATAAATTCTTCTGACTTTGCCTGTAATGAACCCACATTTGTCTTAGCCAAACATTTCCTTTTTACATACATATATAAGTTTTTACAGTCTGTTTTTGTGTGTTTTGCTAGTTTACATTCATACTCTATTCTCCCTTTCTCAGTTTCTTGGTCCTCCTTTGCTGTATTCTAAAATCCTCCCAATCCTCAGGTTTACTACTATTTCTGGCAACTTTATAGGCCTTTTCTTTTAATCTTGTACAATCCTTAATTTCCTTTATTATCCATGGTTGACTGCCTTTTCTTTTGAGGTTTTTGTGCCTTGAAGAAATGTATAGTTGCTGTAAACTATGTAATAATGTTGATGGGGTTAGCTGAAGAGTGGTAGAACACGCATGCAGTATGGACTTGTTGGACCAAAAGGCTTATTTCTGTGCTGTAAATATTATGTACTTATACTTCTTAACTATACACAAACTAGACCCATTAGTTTAAGATTTTAATTAAACTTGAACATTCCCCATGAAATCCCTCCAAGCTTCTTGTACAGCAAGCTTGGGTTGGAGGAAGGCACTGTTCTTGATATTAAAAGGCAGTATGCTGACTATTCAATAAATCTTAAGCTGTGAGTCATCTTCATACTTTGATTGTTAGCACTCAAACACAAGTGTATATTTCTAGTAACTGTTTCTGCCTATAAAGAAACAAATCCCATTATTCTGAAGAAATCTATCTTTCGTTCAAATATGTCAAGGATACCGTGTGTGTAAGTGATTGGTTAGCCACACCACGTGATTTCTGACATTCAGCATCCTGTCACAGCTTTATCATCATGTACGGAAATAGGGCAGTATTATCCAAACAGCTCTGCACTAAGATATTTTACATTTTCCTTTGGCAGTTTTATGGGGGATGGGGTAGAAGCAAAGCACTAATAAAACAGAGTTGTATCATTGAATTAATGTGTAAAACCCTTGGGTTTCTAACTTGCCAGAGAACAGCTGCTCAAGGCAAGCACTATGTTGCAAACATTAGAATTAGGCAAAAGCAAAATACTGCAGATGCTGGAAACCCGAAATAAAAACAGAAAATTCTTAAGATACCCAACTGGTCTACTCAGAGAAACAGAGTTAATGTTTCAGGTTGACTATCTTTCATAAGAACTGGAAGTAGTTAAGAGATTGGCTGTGTTTGCTGACAACGCTACCACTAGGCGGCGCTGCAGTGGCACATGCGCAAATGCAGCATGTGCCGCTAAAATGTCACAGTCTGCGACTTCAGGCAGCTGCCAGGACTAAAGATGGCGCTGCTCAAATAATCACCCGAATGCAACATAACCTAAACACATGGCAGCATACAATAGCCAGAGGGAGCGCAGCAGGGCGGGGGGCGGAAAGGCCGGAGAGAGCAGCGATGGGGGAGGGGAGCAAAGCGGCCGGAAAGAGCAGCAAGGGGGGAGGGGAGCGGAGCAGCCAGAACGCACATCTGCAGAGGCCAACCAGGCGCGTTGCCCGAAGAGGCACACGTCAAGTAATGACATCGGCACATGCGCTAACCAGTCCTGGCAACTCAGAACGCAGCGCACGCGCAGAGAGCAGGAGCCAGTCTGCACATGCGCGCACCTTAACGCAGACTGATGACGTCCGTGGCCGGCTGCGTAGTCAGGAATCAGTGCAAGAGGGATTTAACTATTTTTAAACAAATACAGAAACAGGGGAAGGATGGGGCGGGGGGGTGTGGAGGAAAGAACAAAAGGGAATATCTGTGATTTGGTGGAAGGCAGGAGTGATTAAATGACAAAAAGGATGAAGGTGTAAGGCAAATGGGTGTGATAATGGGACAAGAAACAAAAAGATGGACCCAGAAGAAACTAAGTGGCAACAGCAGAACAATTACCAGCTCCTGCTGGCCTGAGACAATAGCTTTTGATGTGAAATTGAACTCAGGGTTTGTACAGGGTTCAGCCAAGCTGGTAGCAGAAACAAGACAATATAGTAAGAGCAAAATACTGCGGATGCTGGAACTCTGAAATGAAAACAAAGTGCAGGAAATACCTTTCCGTTCTTATAGCAGAAGCAAGACGACTGGCCAAAAGCGGAAAATTAGCCAAGGTGCCTGCTCCTGATCACTATCCAGCAATCATCTGCTGGATAGGTAGACATCAGAGAAGGACAGGATTGAACTTGTCTATTATTGCACCATGCTCTCAGCGTCAAAGCTCACTGGTCCAAGAAAGAATTCAGGAGAAACTTCTTCACCCAGAAATTGGCTAGAATGTGAAATTAACTATCACGTGGAGTAGTTGAGGCATAGTTGCCTTTAAAGGAGAAACTAGATAAGTACATGAGGGAGAAAGGAAGAGAAGGATATGCTGATCGAGCGAGATGAAGTACGGTGGGAGAGTAGAGTGGAAGAAGGCTCACGTAGAGCATAAACACTGGCACAGACTAGTTGGGCCTGTTTCTGTGCTATAAATTTCATGTACTTCAATATTAATTCCAAAAGGTTATAAAGTGCCTAATTGAAAGATGAGGTGCTGTTCCTTAAGTTTCCATTGAACTTCATGAGAACAGTGTAGGAAGCAGAGGTCAGAGAGGATAAAGTGAGAATGGGACAACAACAAACTGTATTTGTATCGCGCCTTTAACACAGAAGCATTAGAAAACAAAATTTGACACCGAGCCACATAAGGAGATGTTAGAGCAGAGGATCAAAACCATGGTCAAAAAGGTAGATTTTAAGTTGTGCCCTTAAAGGGGGAAAGCAAAGGAGATGGGTTTACTCAGGGAATTCAAAGAATTAAAATGCCAAGTAGCCAGAAGTTCAGGGTCACGATTGCAGACTGAGTGAAAGTGTTCAGCAAAGCGATCACCCATTCTATATTTGGTCTTCCCATTGTAGAAAACCCATTGCAAGCAGTGAATGTAGAATGCTAAATTGAAATAAGTACAAGTAAATCACTGTTTCATGTGGAAGAGGTGTTTGGCACCCTGATGGTGGGAAAGGAGGTGGTGAAAGGGAAGCTGTTGCATCTGCTGAGCTTGCCGGGAGGTGTCATGGGAAGAGTAGCCAGTGTTTGAGCGACTGAAAAGGGTGTTGCTGAGGGAACGGTCCCTTAGGAATGCTGAAACGGGAGAAGAATACGTGTTTGGTGGTGGCATCACACTGCAGGTGGTGGAATGGCTGAGGATGATTTGTTGAATGTGGATGCTAGTTGGGTGGAAGGTGGGGACAAGGGAACCAGACATTGGTGCTGGAAAGGAGGGGGGAGGTAAAATTAGAAATAGGTATAGTTTAGAAGCGACTGAAAGAAGTCACTTTGCACCTTATACAAAACTTTTTGCATTGCTAAACACAGTAGAGGGTTAATTTCTACAGGAAGTTCTCCCAACTCTCCTCTGTAACTTTGGGGCAAGTCCTGCAACAATCCCAGAAACATGACGTAACCCATTTACGCAATCTTTCAGGAGCTTCCATGGCTCTTTTGTCTACATTACGGCGGACAGCCAGGAAAGCCTCTGTGGAAATTCACCCATGGTGTGCATGACTGCTTCGATCTGCCCAAACAAAATCTTTTAAAAATGCAAAATATAGAAAGGCAGAATTAAGGATTGAAAGGAGGTCTCCAACTGTCCCAATGTTTAACATTAAGGGGGAAAGAGTTGCCAAATGTGATCTGCAGTGTAATAATGGCAATTTAAACTGCTACAGGAAACAAAGAACACATTTTTGGTTTCAAGCCAAGGTCATTTGATTCAACAAAAGCACAATTTTAAATAATTCACCTCTGGGAGTTGTAGCAGGATGCTCCAAAAAGGACTGCTGATTTTTCTTCAAACTTGCATTGTGACAAAGACACACACCTGTCATTTATATACCCTGCATGTTTGGTGCATGCCTCCTCACTTGAGGGACAAAAGCTGAATTTGTATTACTGAGGTCCTATTTATGTTCCATTGCACGAATCAAAACATAACAGCAAGACAGCCTGATGAGTAAATTTACTCCATACGTATACATACAAAAAACTAGGTTATTTACATTTTATAATTGGTAGTTTATTACCAAAATGAAATTTCTATATGTAAATGACAGAACAGTTTAGAAATTATTCAGTGTCCTTCTGGTGGAGATGCACTGACAGAACAAACAATCTTTCTCTAATGGCTCAAAATTCCACATGTGCATGAAAAAAAAGTTTGTCACTGCTCACAACAATAATCGTGGCTACTTCAGAGAAAAGTGAATTGCAGAAACTCACGATTCACCTTGTTAAGCCTCCCTTTGTACGCCCACCACACTCAGCATGACCATGGCCAATAATTTTGCTGCATTTGAGAGCGCAAGAAACAAAGTTTGTGTGGGTGTAAAACCACTTGAGCAGCAGAGCAGCAAGCAAGCAAGGCCACTGCGAAAAATTTCCACAGAACCTTCATCAAAATCATCTTGCTCTGTTCACAATTTACCATTCATTGACACTCTCAACTCTTATCTGATGCAGCTGCTGATTCGCTCTATGATCAGACTCTTCTGCATGCTGCAGGTAGGAATTCTTAAACTCATGTAATGCCAAATCAGAAATTCCAATGTGCAAGGCTCAGGATTCTCATTCTCAAGGCCTGGAAAAGTTGGATCCCAGAGCAAAGCAGCGGCACACTAGGTACCCTCCATAAACTCGGGAGGAGGGGGGAAAATCAAGCCTCTGAACTAGAAGGGAAAAGATTGGAACTAAAGACAATACACAAAATTTTGCCATAAATCGCTAATGTTTCCGACCCTAGTTGTAATTTGAGTTCAGAGAGCCTTAAACTCTCAAGAATGTGCTGTTATATAAAAGTAACTAAATTATAACAAGTTGGGCACACTTCGTCCAGCATATCTAGTCTTGGTGTAACATTCATCTCTTGTTATTGAGGGTATCAATATTTTACAGAGATCATTCTAATAAACCCTCAAAATGCAAGATTTTCAACACATTCCAAACTTGTAAACCATTTACGACTGGGAGGTCAATTTTGAATAGCATTTGATTATGGCTGCACATTTGAAACTCTGGTCAAATGGTTATTCTTCCTGGACAATAGATGAAGCCAAATACTTTGGCCAACCAGCCATCAGACATACTTCCAGCACACATCACCAACTAGCAATGATGACCCAGAGTCCTGAACTATTTTTCCATTGCCTAATCTGATGCCAATTATAGCATCCCTTTGCTCAACAAAATAAGTAAATTAGTTCCCCCACCGGAAGCAGAAAGTTTCAAGCCAGTTCTTTATTTGAGACTATTTAACAGTGAAGAGATGCAGCACACTAGAGCAACAAAGGCACTGTGCCACAAAGTGAGGGACCGAAGGTTCAAACTCCCTCCCCCAAATCCCTAATCTCCTGTAGAAGGGAAAAAAATCGGAGGAAGGGACCTCTTCATGTCATGGCTGCTAGATAATTGCCTTGCTACAGCTCCCTCAGCAGATCACTCAGATATTTATCCACCGAGACGGATGGATATAAGATGGGTGAGGGAAGATACTGGGATTACACATCCTCCAGCTACTCCGGAGAATTTTAGAACAAAAAAGGTGCAAAGCTTCACCTCATTATTGTAGGAGACTTCATTCACATCATTTCAGCTCACTCAAGAATTTCTACACTGGCAAAAATTCTACATAACACTGAATTCAAAATATATAATTTCCAGTGTAAAAATACAATGCAGATAATGTCCTAGATTTGACGACAGCATCAAGATCGGTAACATAAACTGTAAATTTTGCCACCTAGTGTGCCGATGATAATTTACTCAATGACCCAGATCTTCCAGTTAAAACAACAGTGAAGCTAATGGCGCTCGCCGTTAGCAATGCACAAATGGTACAAGGTCAGGCAACAGATGCACAGTTAAACTCAAAAATCCAAAGGTTGTAGTCCACGTTGTGTCAATCCATCGTTCATTTTGCAAAAACGTCATTTTGCGGTCTGCTTCAACATGGAAATTCATTGGAATAAAGTTTCTGCACTTGTGCAGTGGATACAAACTAAACTCGCCACAGAAAGCGAAGTCTTGTCCATTGCAGTCTAAAGTACGCTTTTAACCACACGCAAGTATTAATTACCACCAATCAACCTTTCTGGCCTTGAAAATTAAACTATTACAAGAGAGTGGAGTCTCAATCCTTCAAGTTTTAATTGTTTTGGGGATTTCAAAAAAAAGTTAGTTACTGGTTTTAAATTTTTCCTCTGTCTTTTTTTCCCTCTCTCAATCCAATCTTTCTTTCCCTCATTTTATTTATTTTTCTGTACCTGATTGGGCCTTGAATTTGCCCACTCTACACTTCTTTCAGAGAACTTCCACTGTTAATCAGATTGAAGGGTTGTGAAATTAAGGAGATACTTAGTTGCTTGCCCTGTTCACTCAGGTCCCAGATGCCCTGCACATATGTGCAAGGACAAGTTTAACTAATGGCAGATGCTGTTAGATGCCTTGCTACAGCAAAATTTGGCCCCTAATTTTGCTTTTCCTATTAGAATTTTCCACAATGAGCATACCAAGTTGCGGCCTTGGATTCTCATGAATGCATTATTAGATGACTAGCAGGCCTGTGGTTGTGTTTAAATATGCTATGCATAAAAGGACAACTGTTTAAAAGACAAAGTTGAGCACTACGAATGGAATTGGACGCATGCGCACAAACTGCAGGACTAATATTGTTGTCAAGTTAATCTAGCTATTGGTTTCCATTGCTGGCACTCTATGGCTTAATTTAGTGAAATGCATTGCCATGTTCAATAAGGTAAAATGAGGAATGTGATAAACACATCTATTATACATCATGCAATACTATATAAATGCACATTGTTATACAGAAACTGGACAATGTAGTACTATATATAGTACCAACACCCTGGGGGTTACCATTGACCAGAAACTTAACTGGACCAGCCATAAAAATACCGTGGCTACAAAAGCAGGTCAGAAGCTGGGAATTCTGCAGTGAGTAACTCACATCCGCCCTCCCCAAAGCCTGTCCACCATCTACAAGGTACAAGTCAGGAGTGTGATGCAATACTCTCCATTTGCCTAGATCTGTGCAGCTCTAACAAAAATAAAGAAGCTTGACACCATCCAGTAAAACGCAGCCTATTTAATTGACACTCCATCTACCACCTTAAACAAACATTCACTCCCTCCACTACCACCATACAGAGGCAGCAGTGTATACCATACAAAAGATGCACTGCAGCAACTCCTTTGACAGCACCTTCAAAACCATGACCTTTACCACCTAGAACAAGGGCAGCAGACACATGGGAGCACCACCACCTGCAAGTTCCCCTCCAAGTCACAGACCATCCTGACTTGGAAATATATCGCCATTCCTTAAGGTCACCAGGTCAAAATCCTGGAACTCCCTCCTTAACAGCACTGTGGGTGTACCTACACCACATGGACTGCAGTGGTTCAAGAAGGCAACTCACCACCACCTTCTCAAGGGCAATTCCAGATAAGCAATAAATGCTGGCCTTGCCAGCAACGCTCACCTCCCACAAACAAATTTTTAAAAAGTAATGTTTAGTGAGGTGCTGCATATGTTTTATATGTACATAGTTCATAATGGAGTGCTGCATTTACAGTGTTTGATAGAGTACCTTATAAACATTTAATGTAGTAGTCTATAGAGGTTTGAAATAACCCTGTATATGATAAACATAATTATACAGTATTATATCTATCAGTGCTGTACAGATATGCTAAGTGTCATACTGTAGAGACCTTAGTATAGTATTGTATATAATAGCACAGCATTGAGACAATATATGCAGTATTCACCAGTGTTTAACACTACTATACATTTAAATGTGTTTTGTGTAACGAGGCAAATATAATACTTAACATTGTCCAGTATAAAAAATAAGCAAATTATTTAAATGCAAGAAATGCATTTGTCAACAAATCAGGCCACTGCCAAACCACCAGCGCCATGAGCCATTATTTTTCAGGGTAAGTGCCAGCAGCACAAAAAGTGGCTTAAATGCAGGAAAATGGCAATTATCATTGATTTCAATGGAGGCAGAAGCATGATAATTACCATCCAACTATTTTCTGCAAGAGCAAGAACAGAGATGTGCAAAGGACCCAGGAATATACAGAGCAGCATAATTAACAGTGCACATCACCTACTGCATAATGTCCCCTTTCTTTTGCACTGTTAAGGGACCCTAGGCTGTAGATACGCTACTACAATGGTGCATGACCCCAGGTAAATCTGGGCCAATATCTGAAACAACACTGGATGTTCAGGCTGTACACAAGACTAAGTAATTCAACAGAAAGGAATAATAATGTAAGTGCCGCTAATTAAATGACTATCTGAACCCGACTGTTTCACTTAAATTTAGCTAAGAGACTCAAGACAACGAGAACAAACATACATCCTGGGAAAATCCGCACACAGATGAGAATAAGATGGAAACTCAATTCAAGAATTATCATTCGCAATACACAAGTCAATTTATGCTCTGCATCTAGGTCATCTATTTTGATTGCTGCTTGGGCCATCATTTTTCATCAAGAGCAAGTTCAAAATACTTAACTGAACTGCAGAAACCCTTTTTGATTGATTCTAACTTATCATTTTCCACTAATAGTTCCACTTTCAAAGAAAACATACAAGTGTAATAGCCAATTTTGAATTTGACCAATTTTATAATTGAAAGTACAAAACTCTAGCCCAAAACCAATACAGTTTAGCGTTTCTACATGGCAGGAAGGATCCCTGCTCAAGGTAAGCTCTGAAAGAGCTGTCAGATGATAACAGTAATGAATGGCAAATGGTCCATCTGGTGTGGTATGGAGGTAGAGGGCCACAGAATGGTTCCAGGTTGAATAGTTAGCTGATATGAGCTGCAGTAGAGAGCAACGATGGAACTGTGGTAATTGACTTGTGTCTGGGATGGTGGTAGAGAGCTGTGACAGACAACAATAATAGGCCTGTCTCTGGTTAGGAGGAAATAAACAAAATCAGCTTGGGGTTAATTCCTCTCAATCAGTGGCCCCTCCTGGAAGTGTACATACGAATCCCATCAGGGGATAACAGGAGAAGGCTCACTGTCACACATCCTCATATGCAAGTTCACAGATATAGAACAAATCAGTGCTATATTTGAAAATATTCCCTTTTGGGAGTACAGTAAAACTGAACGTATCCTCTATTTTATCCTGCCCATAACTTAAAAATGGTTGTATTCTAAATAAAATCCTAACAAAAACACTTGATGAACAAACCAATCACTCCAGAAAGAATGAGACATAGAAGACTTTGTGTGAATCAGTCATTTATTCTCTCCTGCCTTCCACCCTATCATGGCCCTTTCCTTTAATTAAAGACCTAATGTACTTAATTAAAATTTGTTGCATCTCTAACATTTTCCAGTTCATGAAAAATCATCGACCTAAAACAGTTAACTTAATTTTTCTCTCTGCAGATGCTGCATGACCTGAGCATTTCCAGCATTTTCTGTTTTTATTTCAGGCTGCACTGCTACGTTGGTCATCCCGAGCAGAATGGTAAACTTTGAGGTTCAAAGACAGCATCTCAGTAAAATCGTCTATAATAGCAAGCAACCCACTTGGATACTGAATTTTACCTAGATTAAACAAATATATCGTGAAGCAATTTGGTAACTGACAGTATTGTGGAAAAAGGCTCTGCCTGAGCAAATGTTTATGTTACATTCCATTGCACTTCCCACATCTACATAACAATATAGCGGAGAACAATCAGCCACGAACATGCTTTTTCTACAATGCTCTCAATTGCAATGCAATGTGCTGTTCCATTAAATGTACTACAACAAGCAATATTTGTACTGCTCATCAAAACAGTGCCAAAATATTGTGGTCCTTTGTGTTACAACTAAGTTAGGCACAGCAGACACTTTACACTGCCTGAGGGCAGGTTGTTTAGCACTACATATAGTGGCATAAAACTAGTTACTGCATTCCATCAACAGCAATCTGTAATTCTGGAAATTGTGCAAGGTCATATTCGTTATCAGTTGAAATCATCTCAACCATCGGTCTTAGCTTTGGCTTTGTTACACTGAGAACACACATTTCAACTCAAGAGTCAACCAATATAACTCATGAGTCATTTACAGCATCCTCAAATGTTGAAAGATAATTACATGAGGAATATTGCCATCAATGTGAGAAACAGCAAGTGCCTTGTGACACCGAGACTGCACAGCTATGAATTGGAAGATGTATAAAATGTACTTCCTGTACAAGTGAGAAATTGTGCAAATCAGGAACACCAACATGGTATCATCCTTTAATGGTAGATGACCAAAGCATCTCAAAAACAGGTGTAAATTGAAATTGATGGAAGAAATAGCAAGAGCAAAAAGACAATATAGAAGACTTGACAAGGAATTCAGCTATCAGATAGCCAGGAAGGGATTCAGTGGGTGACTAAGAGCTGTTGCAGAGGTGCATTTTGAGGAGGTTTTAAAAGTGCTGAAACAGGGAGATTGTGGAAATAGGGTAGGGCAAGGTCAAGAAGGATCTTATGAAGGAGAACAAGGGTTTTGAATTGAGTTGGGGAGTGCAGAGAGCTACTGTAGGTCAGTGAAGATAGGGGTGATGGGAGGGTGGGGCTTAGTGCAGGACAGAATGTGTGCAGTGGAATCTTGGACAAGTTGGAGTTTTAAGTTGGAGTGGAGGATAGGGAGCCAGCAAGGAAAGTGTTGGTGTAATCAATTCTGGATCTAAGAAAGGGTTTCAGTCACAGATGACTGAGGTAGGGATAGATACGGAAAATGTTGCAGAGTTGGAAATAAGCAACCCAGAACCAGATTGCCACCCACTCATCCAGCTTGGACCAGACTGCCCAGAAATTTCTAAAATGTTCTGATGAAAGGTCATTGACCTGAAACAATGGGCTGAATTTTATTTTCCCACCTTGGGTGCGCAAAATGCCAGCAATCCCGCCTGTGATGTCAACAGCCGTGCCGCCACGATTATGCGGCAAGCAGCCACTTAGCATAACAGAGAGGGCCGTCCCACCCGATCACGTGCCGGGGGCAGCAGTGGAGATGCCGTTCTCGGCATCACCTGATGTTGGAGCAGGTGCTGGTGCCATATTTAACAGGCTGCCAGCCCTGCATGTACCATCTCTATTCTCCTTGGACCTTCATCTTCCTTCAAAAGCTAAAGTAAACACGTATGGGAAAAGTGTGTAAATTTTAGTTCTGCAGGATGCCTGCAGTAGCTCTATAGTATGAATTAATGTTGGTCTGACAACCTTTGAACAAGTGTGAGCCATCATTACCATATCAACCCCATTTAAACTACCCTGTAATACCCCCACCCCCAACAAACACAACCTATAAATTCTCAGAGCTCCCCCCCTTCAAACACAATGCACTTGCAAAGTTCCCTACAATAGTCACATACAATCCACATGTGTTCCCCCACCCCTTCAAAATGCAACTGCAGTGTTTCCCCAGCACCTTGACAAACAATGCCCTTGCAAAGTCAGCAAAATGACAATGTCCACTACAAACTCCACTTTCCCTACATAACTCCGGTAAAGTTACTTTCCCTCTTGAGGCACCGTGGACTCTTGCCTCAGTGGCACCAGCTTTTGAAAGACGTGAAACTGAAAGCATGCGAGTGCTGCATGTCAACCCCAAAATCGTAAATTGTGGTGAATAACATTCAAATATATGCAAAACAGTATGCAAGACATTTAAAAATGATGTAGTCGCATTGGGACAGCAGTGCCGCCATGGTACTTCATTGCCTCCGACAAAATTGGAAACAAGCATTACGGCGCCCTGGATTCCTTGGTAGACGGCTCCACAGGGATTCTCTGGCAACCCCCACCGCCAACAATCCCGCCTTTAACAGGAGCGCAAAATCCAGCCCATTAATTCGGTTTCTCTCTCCACAGATGCTGTCTGACACGTTGAGTATTTCCAGTATTTTTTGTTCTTATTTCAAATTTCCAGTATCCACAGTATTTTGTTTAGTGGAACAAGTGGAGACATCTTATCAGAGTGATTTAAATTATTCAAATTATATTACTTCCTGTGGTCCTGGGCGGCACAGTGGCGCAGTGCTTAGCACCGCAACCTCACAGCTCCAGGGACCCGGGTTCGATTCTGGGTACTGCCTGTGCGGAGTTCGCAAGCTCTCCCTGTGTCTGCGTGGGTTTTCGCTGGTTTCGGTGCTCCGGTTTCCTCCCACATCCAAAGACTTGCAGGTGATAGGTAAATTGGCTGTTGTAAATTGCCCCTAGTGTAGGGAGGTGATAGGGAATATGGGATTACTGTAGGGTTAGTATAAATGAGTGGTTGTTGGTCGGCACAGACTCGGTGGGCCAAAGGGCCTGTTTCAGTGCTGTATCTCTAAATAAATAAAAATAAAAACTGCCCAAAGACCGCGAAAGCAAAATTGTACAAAAATTCTGGTCTCATTCTGCTGAGAGATGCAGTCTCAGATGCATTCAGTTATTTGTTCACAGTAATGACAGCCACATTATGCTTCGAGGATTGCGACCCATTCAATTTAGACCACACTACCCAGGAGTTTATAAAATGCAGGTCAGACATTAAGAGCCACTTTTTTATACTATATTTTATAAAGCAAATATATTAGCTATTCAATACTATTTTAAAATTTATTAGTAAAGAAAACATCAATACTGAAACTATGATATCACTTCCTGCCAGCCTTGTGGCCATGCCAAAATCATAATGGCAGCCGTACATGATGAATACAAAGCCAGTTTCACATGCAAATGGTACCATCTTGATTAACTAAAAGAAATGAGCAGCACCAAAAGGAAATGAACCAGCAATAAAAGAGGAAATTCCAGTCCAAAAGGAACTGAGAAGACCACCACACAAAGTGCAAGTACAACACAAATAGACTTCAACCTAAATTCATTTTGTTTTATATTATACTGCAGCATAAAATAGCATGTGAGCGTATATTTTTTTTTTAAAAACGTTCGACCAATGCACTGGCACAGCACCTCAAAACCTAGCCCACTGCTCTACGGTGTTATGGACAGGTTTGCGACTTCTGTCATCCACACAGCTTATTAGCCATGTCAAGCACACCATTGCCGAGGAGGACTGAGTAAAGACCAAGCAAGTCCAACTCTTGTTCTTCTGACCAGAAAGGTTTGTACGATAGGACCACCCAAGAAAGAGGCTGGGATGGGGAGTGAGGTAAAAATACCTCGAGAGATGGACCCATTATTAAAAATGCAACCGATTTACACAGCATTACATTTATTCAACAGGGATTTTAGGATCAAATGATTGACAAGAATGACAAATTTATAAATTCATTTAAAGATCTTGAGCATTTACAATATAACATGTCAAAATAGGTCATTCTTCAAACCAGAATGAGCAAATCATTTTCATTCCTAATGCATGATACTTAGCAGGTCTGAAAAATATTTACACTGAATTATTCAGTATCTTGAAGAAAACTCTACCTATTTACTACATTATTCGAATATATAACACAGGAGGAGGCCATTCAGGCATGCATGCTTGCAGTGGTGCTAACACTTCAACCTTTGGTAACACTGGAAATTTGGTATCAACAGCAACTTCACCATCATTGCTCTTGTACCCATGTTCAAATCATTTATATAAAAAAGTCACATTAGAGACCCCTGGGACACATCATTACCCACAACCTGCCAACCCAACAAAAAACAAACAAATTTAGGCCTACTCCCTGCTTTCTGTCCTCAAGCCACCTGTCCACCTATGAATTTACATTCTCTAACTGCATGTGACTCAATTTTTATGCATTTCTTATGTGGCATTGTATGAAACACCTGCTAAAAATCAATAGATACAGAACTCTGCATTCCTTTTATCTATGCATTTTATGATTTCCTAAAAAAAAATTGATTCAATTAGTCAAGCAATGACCTGCATTTACAAATCCATACTGCTGAACCTCATTAAACTGTGCTTTCTAACGGTTCGCTAATTTCACCCTACATTATGAGCTCCAGAAGTGTACTTAAAATGGAGCAAGACCATCTGGCCTATTATTTCATGGTTTATTCGTTTCCCATTTCTTCAAAAGGGTGCAACATAATGCGTAACTAAGAAGTTGTTTAAATCGCTTACTGAGTATATTTTTAATTTAGTCTTAAGAATACATCCGGTGAATTGTGAATGTTTAGTTTGATAAGTTATAGGCCAAATCCATTTTTAATTTATCCAATAATATGCTCAACATAAGATCCAGCTTTTTTAATTAATTAAAATAGAGAGAGAGAGACATGGTAGCCCTTCATTCCAACTTCTGTATTTTTTCCCATTTTACAGGATAAACAATATTTTCAAAAAGTGACCTCCTCCAAACGGGATGGTCCTGGAATTCTACCAAAGATCAGTGATAAAGGGTTTCCAATTAAGCAATATGGTAAAGAAAAATAGAGCAACCTGTTTGGGATTCTGTAAATGAAAGTGGCCAATCCCTCCCCACCCATACTTCTGTAACATCTGGCCAATGGCAAAGGTCGGGATTTTTCAGAATTTCATTAACCTACAGCAAAGAGATAATTTCTGTTTTCATCAAATCAGAAATCCCATAGTTTATTCTGCTACTATAACTGTAATCCACGCGTTCTTTTGTCACATGTTAGAGATCCTAACCATTTTTTAAACTTATATTCCCAATATCAGACACTACATTTCTAACATTGCATGCCCTTTGCTCTTCATTTTATGCACCTGCTTCATCTACTCACACCGATGCAACAATCATTTCTTTCATCAAGCAAGTCAGGAGGAGAATAAAACCTGCATTCATGCAAACAGATATGCTGCTGATGAATTATACTTAAGGGGTAGATTAGTTTATTGGTTTAAGGTTTGCATGTTTAGAGAATTTTTAACACTCTGTCCCTACTGGGGCTTCTTTACACACCTTCAATTTACCACTTTTCTACCACCAAGAAAGCATGCAACCTACAGTGAGTGCTAAATGAAAAATGAATGTTTTTGAGCATTCGAGAAATGCCGTAAAACTCAGATTTACTTCGTTAGTTCTGATGTTTACCAAATTCTCTTTTTATAGTTTACATCCAAAAGGAGTTCACCCATCACAGTATTACAGCAAATGTCAAAGCAGTACATGAGTGAGTCAAGGTAACGTTACACACCTTGATGATACTGAATATAATGTAATGTATATAAACTGATAATATATTCTGAGAAGTGCAAAAATAATAGGGCAGTAATAGTAGGGGATTTTAACTACCACAATATTAACTGGGATAGTTTTAGTGTGAAAGGAATTGAGGGAGCAGAATTCTTGAGGTGCATTCAGGAGAACTTTTTGTGGCCTGCATGTAGCAAGTCCAACAAGACAGGGTGCAGTTTTAGACCAAGTTTTAGGAAATGAACATGGGCAGGTGTAAGGAGTGGCAGTGGAAGAGCATTTTGGTGGTAGTGATCATAATTCAGTCAGTCAGTTTTAACATAACTATGGAAAAGGACAGAGGTAGAACAGGAATTAGAGTTCTCAATTGGGGCAAGGCCAATTTTACTAAACTGAGGAGTGATTTAGCAATAGTGGACTGGAAACAGCTACTTGAAGGTAAATCAGTGTCAGAGCTGTGGGAGGCATTCAAAGGGGAGATTCAAGGGGTTCAGAGTAAACATGTTCCCACAAAGAAAAAGGGTGAGACGACCAAATCTAGAGCCCCATGGATGTCAAGGAGCTAACAGGGCAAGAAGGCAGAAAAGGAAAGTTCATATCCGACACAGAGAACTCAATACTCCTCTCGGCTTTCTGCAGTAAAGAAAGTGGAGGGATAAAATCAAAAAGGAAATTAGGAAAGCAAAGAGAGGGCATGAAAGAATATTGGCAAGCAAAATCAAGGTGAACCCAAAGATGTTTTATCAATACATTAAGAGTAAGATGATAACTAAGGAGAGTAGGGCCCATAAAAGACCAAAAAGGTAACCTATGTGTAGGGGCAGAAGATGTTGGCATGGTTTTTAATGAACACGTTGCGTCTGTGTTCACAAAAAGGGGGGGGGGGGGCAAAGCAGATATTGTAGTTAAGGAGGAAGTGTGTGAAGTATTGGATGTGATAAGATTTTTAGATTTAGATATACAGCACTGAAACAGGCCCATCGGCCCACCGAGTCTGTGCCGACCATTAACCACCCATTTATACTAATCCTACACTAATCCCATATTCCTACCACATCCTCACCTGTCCCTATATTCCCCTACCACCTACCTATACTAGGGGCAATTTATAATGGCCAATTTACCTATCAACCTGCAAGTCTTTTTGGCTGTGGGAGGAAACTGGAGCACCCGGAGGAAACCCACGCAGACACAGGGAGAACTTACAAACTCCACACAGGCAGTACCCAGAACTGAACCCAGGTCACTGGAGCCGTGAGGCTGCGGTGCTAACCACTGCGCCGCCTAAAAACATAAGGAGAGATGAAGTATTAATGGGATTAGCATCTTTGAAAGTTAACAGATCACCAGGGCCGGATGAAATGCACCCCAGGCTATTGAAAGAAGCCAGAGAAGAAATAGCAGAGGGTCTGACCATCATTTTCCAGTCCTCACTGGATACAGGTGTGGTGCCAGAGGACTGGAGAACTACTAACGTTGTACCTCTGCTTAAAAAGGGAGCGAGGGATAGACCAAATAATTACAGGCCAGTCAGTCTAACCTCAGTAGTAGGCAAATTATTGGAATCTATTCTGAGAGACAGGATAAACGGTCAATTAGAAAGGCACAGATTAAATCAAGGATAGTCGGCACGGAGTTGTTAAGGGAAGATCTTGTTTGACCAACTTGCTTGAATTTTTTGAAGAAGTAACAAGGAAGATAGACGAGGTTAGTGCAATTGATGTGGTCAACATGGTTTTTAGCAAGGCTTTTGACTAGGTCCCACATGACAGATTGGTTAAAAAAAAATCCCATGGAATCCAGGGAAATGCAGCAAGGTGATCCAAAATTGGCTCAGTGGCAGGAAACAACGGGTAATTGTTGATGGGTATTTTTACGACTGGAGGGCTGTTTCCAGCGGCATTCTGCAGGGCTCAGTACTGGGTCCCCTGCTTTTTGTGGTATATATTAATGAGTTGGATGTAAATGTAGGGGGCATGTTCGAGAAGTTTGCAGATAACACAAAAATTGTCCATGTGGCAGATGGCAAGGAGGATAGCTGTAGGCTGCAGGAAGATATTGATCGTCTGGTCAGATGGGCAGAAAAAAGTGGCAAATGGAATTCAACCTGGAGAAGTGTGAGGTGATGCATTTGGGGAGGTCAAACAAGGCAAAGGGATACACGATTAATGGGAAAATAATGAGTAGTGTAGAGGAAGTGAGGGGACCTTGGAATAAATGTCCACAGATCCCTGAAGGTAACAGGATAAGGTGGTTAAAAAGGCATATGGAATCCTTTCCTTTATTAGCCAAGGTATAGAATAGAAGAGCAGGGAGGTTATGCTAGAACTGTATAACTCATTGGTTAGGCCACAACTCGAGTACTGTGTGCAGTTCTGGTCACCTCATTACAGAAAGGATGTAATTGCACTAGAGAAGGTACAGAAGAGATTTATGAGGATGTTGCCAGGACTGGAAAAATGCAGCTATGAGGAAAGATTGGATAGGCTGGGGTTGTTCTCCTTGGAACAGAGAAGGCTGAGGGGAGATCTGATGAAATGTACAAAATCTGGATAGAGTGGATGTGAAGGCCTATTCACCTTAGCAGAGGGGTCAGTGATGAGGGGGTATAGATTTAAAGTGATTGGTAGAAAAATCAGGGGTGAGATGAGGAAAAAACTTTTCTGTCAGAAGGTGTGGGGATGCGGACCTCACTGCCTGAAAAGGTAGTTGAGGCAGAAACCCTCAACTCATTCAAAAGAAGTCTGGATATGCACCTCAAGTGCCATAAGCTGCAGGGCTACGGACCAAATGCTGGAAGGTGGGATTAGAATAGGTGGATCATTTTTCGGCCAGCACAGACATGATGGGCCAAGTGGCCTCTTTCTGTGCCTTAAACTTTCGATGATTCTATGAAAGATACTTTACCCACCACTTGCCCAAGATGCAAGTTATTTTGTTTTGTTCACCCCTAAAACACAGTGCATTCCCGGTTATTTACTTACAAAATCTTTTTTGCTGTACCTCCTACAGCAGATTTGCGTTATTTTCTTCAGATGCACTTCACTCTTCTCTGTACCATTCTAAAAACCTTCCTTCCTTTTCTTGGATAATTGCATTATAAATTATTTCCTCCTAACCCGTACATCCCACAATGCATTTGCAGTTATTGCTGAAGCCAACTGACATTAGTGTAGCAGCGCCCATGAAGGTGTCCACCAGATGGTCAGCAGCAATGAGCCTGGCTAACATCTGCCACGTTGTCTGCCACAGCAAGCTAGTGCCCCTCCAGCCTCAGTACAAACATCATCGCTTCATAATAACACATTTTTAAAAATTCCAAAAATCAGAATTTTTACTTAATGGCTTAGATGTTGGAGAATGATTATCTTTTGACACCCATGCCACACAGCTGCTATTTGTAAATTTGCTGCTGAGTTTGTCCCAATATACTTTGGGTGCCCAATTTCTATGGAATGTATTCTTTAAAAAAAAAAATCTTGCATTTATAGAGCACTTTTCACAACCACTGGATGTCTCAAAAGTGCGTTACAGCCAATGAAGCACCTTTTTGAACTTTGGTCACTGTTGATATGTAGGAAATATAGCAGCCAATTTGCACACAGCAAGCTTCCACAAACAATGATGTGTGATTTAGATTTAGAGATACAGCACTGAAACAGGCCCTTCGGCCAGAGTCTGTGCCGACCATCAACCACCCATTTATACTAAGCCTACACTAATCCCATATTCCTACCACATCCCCACCTGTCCCTATATTTCCCTACCACCTACCTATACTAGGGGCAATTTATAATAGCCAATTTACCTATCAACCTGCAAGTCTTTGGCATGTGGGAGGAAACCGGAGCACCTGGAGGAAACCCACGCAGACACAGAGAGAACTTGCAAACTCCACACAGGCAGTACCCAGAATTGAACCCGTGTCGCTGGAGCTGTGAGGCTGCGGTGCAACCACTGTGCCATTGACCAGAAAATGTATTTTTGTGATGTTAATTGGGGGTTAAATATTGGCCAGGACACTGAGCATATAACTCCCTTGCTCTACTTTGAAATAGTATCATCGGATCTTTAACGTCCACCTGAGAGGGCAGACAGAGACTCCTGTTTAATGGCTCATCCAAAAACAGCACCTCTGACAGTGCAGCACTCCCACAGTACTGCACAAGAATGTCAGCCATGATCTTTGTGCTCAAGTCCTGGAGTGGGACTCGAACCCAGAACCTTTGACTCAGAGGTGAGAATGTTACCAACTAAACTGCTTTAATACAATCCTTGCAGAGAACTGCTACAAGAAGGTCGAACTCCAGGTTTTTTTTACTGCCTGGTAGCCATGTGTCCTGGTGCAGTCTGTGTATCATTGTTCTGCAGAAGCAGGGCGGCACAGTGGCGCAATTGTTAGCACCGCAGCCTCACCGCTCCAGCGACCCAGATTCAATTCTGGGTACTGCCTGTGCGGAGTTTGCAAGTTCTCCCTGTGACCGTGTGGGTTTCCGCCGGGTGCTCCGGTTTCCTCCCAAAGCCAAAGACTTGCAGGTTGATAGGTAAATTGCCCCTAGTGTAGGTAGGTGGTAGGAGAATTGTGGGGATGTGGTAGGGAATGTGGGATTAATGTAGGATTAGTATAAATGGGTGGTTGATGGTCGGCACAGACTCGGTGGGCCGAAGGGCCTATTTCATTGCTGTATCTCTCTATGACTATGAGAATCACAACCTCAATGACTCAAGTTAGAATCTGTCAGCTAGAAATTCCTGGCATCCAAGCCCAAGCGAAATTTCCAAATCAGGCTCCAGGCTCCAAACAGAAGGGCAGGCCTGTATGGGAAAACTTCTGGCATGCATTTCTAACACTAAACAACCAACTTTGTTGACATATTTAGTGATTAGTTATTTCCCAATTGTGGAATATAAATTACATTAACTTCTGGAGAGACTATAAAAGCTGGGATTATTCATCTTAGAGCACAGAAGGTTATGGGGAGATTTGATAGGTGTCCAAAATCATATGGGGTTTTGAAACAGCAGACAGTGAAAAACAGTTTTCACTGGCAGAACAGTTGGTAACCAGAGGACACAGATTTAAGATAATTGGCAAAAGAGTCAGAGGCAAGATTAGGAGAATTCCTTTTTAATATGCAAGTGCAGTCCATTGTTGGAGGTGGAGGGGCGACATGATAGAGGTTTACAAAAAGTTATAAGTGGCATGGACAGAGTGGATAGTCAGAAGCTTTTTCCCAGGGTGTAAGAGTCAGTTACTAGGGGACAAAGGTTTAAGGTGAGAGGGGCAAAGTTTAGAGGGGATGTGCGAGGCAAGTTCTTTACACAGAGGGTGGTGAGTGCCTGGAACTTGTTGCCGGGGGAGGTGGTGGAAGCAGGTACCATAGAGACGTTTAAGAGGCATCTTGACAAATACATGAATAGGATGGGAATAGAGGGATACGGATCCCGGAAGTGCAGAAGGTTTTAGTTTAGGCAGGCATCAAGATCGGCACAGGCTTGGAGGGCCGAATGGCCTGTTCCTGTGCTGTACTGTTCTTTGTTCTTTGTTGTCATCTGGAATGCACCGCATGAAAGGCTGGTAGAAGCTGATGTCATGGTCCTGTAGGTTCTTTTCTCCAGGGAATATGTGGTTTGCTTTTAAGGCTCGCAAAGGATCAGTACTGCTTTAAAACCAGCAAGCCTGAGGAGTTAAAGAGAAAGTGCATTTTGGTTGCCATTGGATACAAGCATATGGAGAGGGAAGCAACCAGCTTCAAAGAATACATCCTGGTTACCCGGCAACAGCCATTCGGAGACTGCGATTCAAAGGGTGCATTCTCGTTACCTTGGATACAGCCACTTGGTCTGAGCATCACGCAATACTTTTGTTACAATTCAATTATGAACTGGCTTTTTAGTTGGAGACAGTTTGTTCTAAAAGAACACAGACAGACAGACAGACAGCTGGTGTTAGCACCTGAAAAAAAAGAGTTCTCAGCCATTTAAACTGAAGGAAGAGATTTTTAGTCTGTTTAATTATTATCGCTCAAAATTCTAAAAAAAAGTCAAGCCAAAACAGAAATCTCTGATAACTTAAACCAAAGGAAGGGAAGTTAGACTGTGACAATCTTTTATCCTTCAAAAATTCTAAAGCCAAATTGATTCATTTAAAAAGTGTTTACAAGTCATTAATTGTATAAATTCGCCGGATAATGAAAGCATCACTTACTGCTGGAATTAGACTACAGACTGTTCTACTGTAGAAGAACCTTTTTTCCCCCCATCGGACAGCTGTGAGGACTTCAAGCAACATTGGACTGTAAATTTGCAAGGACTCTAATTTTTTCTATTTTAGATGTTGTTTATATCTTCGTAGTGTTTAAGAATGTAGCTTTTTTAAATAAACAGTTAATTTGTTGATTTAAAGACACCTGGTTTGGTTAGCCTCATTCGGGGGTTTTTTTTTTAAGATTAGAGATACAGCACTGAAACAGGCCCTTCGGCCCACCGAGTCTGCGCCGAACATCAACCACCCATTTATACTAATCCTACACTAATCCCATATTCCTACCAAACATCCCCACCTGTCCCTACATTTCCCTACCACCTACCTATACTGGTGACAATTTATAATGGCCAATTTACCTATCAACCTGCAAGTCTTTTGGCTTGTGGGAGGAAACCGGAGCACCCGGAGAAAACCCACGCAGACACAGGGAGAACTTGCAAACTCCACACAGGCAGTACCCGGAATCGAACCCGGGTCCCTGGAACTGCGAGGCTGCGGTGCTAACCACTGCGCCACTATGCCGCCCATAATAGAAAGTTTAATAGAAAGTACAATTTGGCTGGGTCTTTCTTTAATTTGGAAAGTTTAAAATGACATGTTAGGCCATCTGTGGAGGGACGGGATTGAATTAACAGTGCGTTTCGCCCATCACAATCAGAATCGAATATTTTGATTGGGGGCTTTGATAGGAGCAGTCGGTCGTAACACTGATACTTGAAAGTTACTATTGTATGCATCCAATTCTTCTTTATAAAAGGAAAGATTTACAGGGCTATGGGGAAAGAACGGAAGAGTGGGTCTATCTAGAAACCTCTTTGAAAGATGGGCCAAATGACCTCCTTCTGTGCTCTAAGATTCTCTGATTCAGAGATAATTTATGTGTTATGAGTTTTATTCCAGCTTTGTATATTTAGCTGAACAAAAAGGAACTTTGTGATAAAGAGTGTGGAAAATCTGACTAGTCTGGCTGGTTTTGTGGTACTTGCTGTTTAGTGAAGAGTATTTTTGGAAAAAGAGAAGAGATTACACGATTCATTTTTCTGCTGGTTGTCCATTCCTCATTGGCACTTCGTTACTACATGACCAAATGTGAACAAATCAAATATCTGGCTGAAATCACCACTAAGCTGATAAGTTACCAATCATTATTGTTTCCCTTATAGATGCGTGACGCTTTGAAGTGCCCTGTCAGAATTCACACCTTCAAGAGCAATGTAACAGATACCCACGAAATGCAAAATGTATAAACTATATATAGATGTACTTACTATTAAAACAAATAGTCAGGAAATACCAAAGAATCTAAAGCAGACAGCTACCAGAGAAATGACAACACTCACAGGTAGAATGTATCTGAAAAAATTAAATGACAAAGGCGTTGATCCGAGAACCAGAACAAAAAAAACATGTGAATAAAAGCAAAATACTGCAGATTCTGGAAATCTGAAATAAAAATAGAAATAGAAAGTGCTGGAAATACTCAGGTCAGGCAGCATCTGTGGAGAGAGAAGCAGAGTTAACATTTCAGGTCTGGGACTTTTCATCAGAACTGTGTAAACTGATTTGAAGAATAATGAGTAACATGAGGCAAGTAAAAATAGTAAACTGGAGATAAGGTTCAATTGAGTAACACAAAGAAGGACTGATTAAAACAGAGGTACAATGTTCAAGACTGGAAAAAGTGAATAAAGGAAAGGAAGAGAAATTCAAGACATTTAAACGAGTGAGTGATTGCATCTAAAATAATTTGACAAACATGGAGAGAATGCACGGTTTGTCCAAATGTTAAGACTGTACAGAGCACTCACTGAATGAATCACAGATCATTTTTGCAGAAAGGTTTGCAAATATCCACATGAAACAGCAACGCATACCAATCCTGCAATGTTGCACTCAAGTTTGCTACACTGCACATACTGTTTACCAATCAAATGAGTAATCATAAATCAACATATTTCTATATTTAGTTGGCAGAACCATTTTCACCCTAATCATGGCTATCAGTTTGGTTTGGACATTACATCACATATCCCATATATAAATGTGGCAGCCTATGCAAGTTTCCAAATTTCGATTTTATTCTGCACAGACTAATGATGGCAATTTTAGTAAAACCCAGATACAGAAATACCATACAAGTATGTCTTGTGTTCAGTTACATGTCCAATGTACTTGATTCGATTGTGAGCTCAGTAATCTCTGCTGGACTATAAAAACTAAAGATATATCCATGGAAGGATAGGTAAGACAGAGATGATATTTCCACTTAAAAGGAGAGATCAAAACTAGTGGTCATAAATGTAAGATAGTCACTAATAAATCCAATAACGAATTCAGGAGAAACTTCTCTACCCAGCAGAGTGGCTAGAATGTGCAACTCACTACCACTAGGAGTACTTGAGGCAAACAGCATAGATGCATTTAAGGGGAAGCTAGATAAACACATGAGGGAGAAAGGAATAGAAGGTTATGCTGATAGGATTAGATGAAGCTTATGTGCAGCATAAACACTGGCATGGACCTGTTGGGCCAAATGGCCAGATTCTAACCATTACACAGCAATGTAATCATTTTGCACTGAGTAATAATGATCAATTATCGTAAACAGCACAGAACCAATGGCAATGATTTTTTTTTAATAAAGCACAACAAAAAAAGGGCAAACTAGTGGGAAAGATATAGAGAAGCAAATTTGCAGGGAAATTACAGAGAGTTGCAAGAACTATAAGAGTAGTGACAATGGGGGACTTTAACGATCCTAATATAGACCAGAATAATATTGGCATAAGGGGCAGAGAGGAGAAGAGTTTCTGAAATGTTTTCAGGAGAATTTTCTTGACCAGTACTTCTACAGGCCAATGAAGAAGGAGGCATTGCTGGATTTGGTTCTGGGGAATGAGGTGTGTCAAGCGGATCAAGTGTCAGTGGGAGAACTTTAAGGGATCAGTGATCATAGTATCATATGGTTTAGATTAGCTATGGAAAAGAAGGAGGAGAAATCTAGAGTAAAATTAGTTAATTACAGGAGGGCCAATTTCAGTGGGTTGGGAATTGATCTGTCCAGGGTAAATTGGAAAGAAACTATGATAGAAAAATGGACTGCCTTTAAACAGGAGATGGCTGAATACAGTTGAGGTACATTTCCACAATGGGGTAAGGTTGGCAAACAAAGCTCCCTGGAAGACGAAACAGATAGAGAGCAAGAAGTAGTAGAAAAAAGGATGCATATGACAGATGTAAATTTCTTAACACAAGTGAGAACCAGGCTGAATATAGAAAGTTCTGAGGGGAAGAGAGACAGACAATGATAGGAGTATGAGAAGAGAATGGCAACTAATATAAAAAGGAAATCCAAAAGCCTTCTAGAGGCAGATAAATAGTAAGAGGAGGGGTGGGGCTGATCAAAAAGGGGATCGAAGCATGGAGGTAGACGGCATAGCTGAAGTACTAAATGAGTACTTTACATCTGTCTTTACCAGGGAAGATGCTGTGGAGTGATAGTGAATGAGGAGGCAGCTGAGAAACTGAATGGGCTAAAAATGGATAAAGAGGCAGTATTAGAAAGGCTGGTTGCACTCAAAGTTGATAAGTCACCAGGATGCTGAGGGAAGTAAGGGCAGAAATTGCAGAGATACTGGCCATAATCTTCCAATACTCTTTAGATATAGGGGTGATGCCAAAGGACTAGAGAACAAGGGTGTAAGGACAAACCCAGCAACTACAGGCCAGTCAGTTTGACCTCGGTGGTGGGAAAGATTTTAGAAACAATAATCCAGAACAAAATAAACAAACAAACAAACAAACAGTCACTTGGACAAATGTAGATTACTTAAGAAAAGCCAGCAGAGATTTGTTAAAGAAAAATCTTGTTTAACTAACTTGAATGAGTTTTTGATGAGGCAACAGAAATGGTTTATGAGGGTAATGCAGTTGATAAAGTGCCACATAATAGTCTTGCCGCAAAGTTGAAGGCCACGGAATAAAAGGAACAATGACAGCATGGAAAAGAAGTTGGTTGAGTGACAGGAAACAGAGAGTAGTGGTGAGCGGTGATTGTTCGGACTGGAGGAAGGTATACAATGAGGTTCCCCAGGGGTCAATAGTAGGGCCACTGCTTTTCTTGATACACATTAGATTTGGGTGTACAGGACACAATTTCAAAATTTGCAGGTGGCATTGTGAACTGTGAGGAGGATAGTGATAGACTTCAAGAGGACATAGGCTGGTGGAAAAGGGCAGTCACGTGGAAGATGAAATTTAATGCAGCACAGTGTTCAGTGATACATTTTGGTAGCAAGAATGAGGAGGGAATATAAACAAAAGGGTAAAATTCTAAAGGGGTTGCAACAACAGAGACAAATCATTGAAAGAGGCAGGGCAGGTTAAGAAAGTGGTTAAAAAGGCATAAGGGTCCTGGGCTTTATAAATAGCAGCGTAGAGTACAAAAGCAAGGATGTTATGGCGGACCTTTATAAAACACTGGTTCGGCCTCAACTGGAATATTATGTCCAGAATTGGACACCTCACTTTAGGAAGGATTTGAAGGCTTTAGAGAAGGTGCAGAAACAATTTACGGGAATGATTCCAGGGAAGACTGTGGGTTTATCTACACCCCAAGGACTGCAGTCGTTCAAGAAGGCAGCTCACCACCACATTCTCAAGGGCAATTAATGCTGGCTTAGCCAGCGACACCCATATCCCATGAATGAATAAAAAAAAACTGACTTCAATTATGTGGATAGTTTGGAGAAGCTGGGGTTGATTTTCTTAGAGAAAAAGATTGAGAGAATTGACAAAGGTGTTCAAAATCATGAGGGTTCTAGACAGAGTAGATATAGAGAGAAATTGTTCCCATTGGTGGAAGGGTCGAGAACCAGAGGACACAGATTTAAGGTGATTGGCAGAAGAGCCAACGGCAACATGAAAAACCTTTTTTATGCAGCAAGTGATCAGGATCTGGAATGTACTGCTTGAGAGTGTGGTGGAGGCAGATTCAATAGTGGCTTTCAAAGAGGAATTGGATAAGCACCTGAAAAGAAAAGAAACTGCAGGGCTACGGGGAAAGGGTAGGGGAGTGGGACTAGCTGAATTGCTCTTTCAGAGAGCCGGCACGGACTCAACAGGCCGGATAGCTTCCTTCTGTACTGTAACCATTCTGATTCTAACTTGCTCTGACTTGAACAAAATCCCTCATGACTGAGTAGGGTGGAATATGACAGAGGTTCCCAGATGTGATGCAATTGTTACTGCAGCCCCTGAGCTTTGCCCACCTACACTTTGAAGCCCAAGCAATTCAGTCCTGGTTTCTATTTCTCATTTACTAGCTTACTCTGCTCAGCTTTTGTGTAGCTCGAGGTTCGAAAGGGCTATTGTTAGTGCTGTTACCTTATCAGTGCATAAATGATCAGAACACCAAGATGTGTTATTCGCAAACTGAAACATATGCAAATTAATAGGATCAATTTAAATTTTATCCATGGTGCCCACGGTTTCATGATATGCACCCATGCAGCACATGAAAACAAAAGGCTTAGACAATCTGTAGTGTAGAATATGAAACAGCATACCAATTAAAAACACTCGAGAATTTCATTGTGCTTCAAATAAATACTATATGGCCTAATTAATTACAGATCTTACAGTGCAGTACAATTTCAATGGTAAATGGCTACTTGGCTAGAGGTTCAATTCAATTATGTGGATAGTTTGGAGAAGCTGGGGTTGATTTTCTTAGAGAAAAGATTGAGAGAATTGACAAAGGTGTCAAAATCATGAGGGTTCTAGACAGAGTAGATATAGAAATTGTTCCCATTGGTGGAAGGGTCGAGAACCAGAGGACACAGATTTAAGGTGATTGGCAGAAGAGCCAATGGCAGCGTGAAAAACCTTTTTTATGCAGCAAGTGATCGGGATCTATGATAACCCATGATGGTAATTGAAGTACCAGAAATAGAGGGCTAGAGGACCGAATCGTGGAGAGTTAGGAGCGTGTCAGCAAGCAAATGGAGTTGAAAGTCATTGTTATTAAAATCCACTTGTTTGCAGCTCCACGTGTCTCAGGCTGATTAATAGAACTCAAGTCACCACAAAGGCAGCTAACAAAATTTGCCTTTCTTGTTATGTCATTCAACCAGCAGGAATACATCAAACCTTCATTTGTTTCAGTTCACTGCATATTAAAGTATCAAATAATGTCAGTCAAGCATAAACCCTAAATTAAAAAGAACATGTCTGAGAACACCACAAGCATTTGTATTGTGCTCTGAATCTGACATGAAAAGTGAACGAGTGTCAGCCCCTAATTTACATCACAGTCATTTAACAGGGACCCCCAACACAGCTGTTAAAAGCATATGGCACATGTACCACAGGAAGCATAGCAAACATCCATTGTGCAGCAGACAGGAAAAGGGTGTACAGTACTAACTGATTATCATTTTCACGGCCCTGTAATGATTTGTCTCCCTGGGTAGCACTGCACAGTTAAAGTTACAGAACTTCAAACAGCAATATTTTCCAACCATTTTAACTATTCTTAGGCACTTTTATTAATTCAGATTCCGCCACCATGTCTGTTTACATTCAGAGTAATTTAGCAGTTAACAAATCTGTAGATTACTGTAACATTTAAAAGCTTTGAAAGTAAAACTAATTGCCAAGTGAAACAATGTAATCAAGAGCTCAATTCAGGAATTTTATAATATTCAAAAAAATTAATTACAATGGTCATCACCACTTCATCCATTTTAAGCTGCTTGCAGAGTTTTTATTTAAGGGATGAATGCCCCACCCAAAGCTCAACCCAGTCTGGCCTGGAGCAAACCCAATTTCCAAAGTTCAGCTGTTTTATTCAAATGCTATCAAAAAAAACCTGACATCAAATGCATCATAATAGACTACCCTGACTACATTAAGTGACAGTCTGTTTGAAGTTTGAAGGATAAATTTTGTCTCCATCACAATATCTTAAAAAAAATAGTAACTGTTACATCATAACTAAAATCCCTTTTTCTTGTACACAATCCCATTTCTTTTCGGTTGAATTTGAAGGTTAATTTATCAAAGGACAGTTGCACGACTTACTCTGCCAGTAAGACTAGAAAAATATACAAAGAAAGCTGCCTGCTTTTAAAAACCACTGATCAACGTTCATTTAACTGGCAGCAAATGCATCATACTGATAAACAGCTGCTTAATGCAGTTAGTTTGAAGCTTGATGGATGAGATTTTACTTTATTTAGGAGACTTGGACTAACAATGCAAGTTCAAATAGCAAAATGGCAGTTTGAGAATTTGAATTCAGTTTTAAAATTCCAGAAATAAAAAGCTGGTACCCGTTAGTTAAAGTGGCATAAATTCCAACTGGCTCACTACTGTCCTTACCTGGTCTGGCCTATATGGTGATGCTAGGTTTTTATCACCAAGTAGCTTTAAAACAAAAATAATTTCCAATGAAATTATCAGAATAGAACCAGGTTGTAATACCATTTAAAAGTTGGCACAAACGCTAGGTGATACAAAAATAAACACAAAAAGTCTGTATTACAATCCATCGGTTCTTTTCTCTATGCATTTATTAAGTTTTTCCTTCACTATAGCAAATATGGAGACAGGTATTTTGAGTAAACTCAATGTTCCCAATCTCTAACTTCCCTTCTGCTTCAGTCAGAAGATGAGGTGATACAGTGTGGAGCCCCCTCACAGATAAACTTCCATTTGCTCAATCAATCCAGGTACTTATGTTGACTGTGGTAAGCTGATTGGAGTCATACCTAACGCAAAGGAAGATGGTTGTGTTTGTTGGAGGACAATCATCTCAGTCCCAGGACATTACTGCAAGAGTTCCTCAGGGTAGCGTCCTAGGCCCAACCAACTTCAGCTGCTTCAATGACCTTCCCTCCATCATAAGGTCAGAATTGGGGATGTTCAGCACCATTCGCGACTGAAGCAGCCCATGTCCATATGCAGCAATATCCAGGTTTGGGCTGATAAGTGGTAAGTATCATTCACGCCACACAAGTGCCGGGCAACGACCATCGCAAACAAGAGAGCATCTAACCATCTCCCCATGACGTTCAATGATATTACCATCGCTGAACCCCCCACTAACAACATCCTGGGGGTCACCTTTGACCAGAAACTGAACTGGACCAGCCACATAAATGCTTTGGCTGTAACAGCGGGGTAAAGGCTGGGAATTCTGCGACAAGTAACTCACCTCCTGTCTCCCCAGTGCCCGACCACCATCTACAAGGCACATGTCCAGAGTGTGATGGGACACTCTCCACTTGCCTGGATGGGTGCAGCTCCAACAACACTCAAGAAGCCCGACACCATCCAGGACAAAGCAGCCCATCCACCACCTTCAACATTCATTTCCTCCACCACAGACGCACGCACAGTGGCAGTAGCGTGTACCATCTGCAAGGTACACTGCAGCAACGCACCAAGGCTCCTTCGACAGCACCTTCCAAACCTGCAACCTCTACCACCTAGAAGGATACGGGCAGCAGTTGCATGGGATCACCACCTGCAAGTTCCCTTCCAAGCCACACACCATGCTGATGGAATTCCTTCACTGTCGCTGGGTCAAGATCCTGGAACTCCCTTCCTAATAGTACTGTTGGTGTACCTACACCCAAGGACTGCAGCAGTTCATGAAGGCAGCTCACCGCCACCTTCTCCAGGGCATTAAATGCTGGCCTAGCCTGTGACACCCACATCCCCCGAACGAATAAAAAAAAAAACACCCTTCTTTCCTCAGTCAAAGGAGAAAAAATGACAATAACAAGCTCCAGCAACAGTAGAAAAAGAGAACCACAGGAGGGAGAAAAATAAAAATGAGATTATATATAAAAGACATGAGGATTGTAAGGCTGAAATCTCACTAAGAGCTCAGAGACAAGCAGCAAGAGCAATGCTTATGAGATTCAGAACTGTCAGCTGAACCACAAGGAGATTAATTAGCAGTCGACTGCCAGGAAATAACAGGTAATTTTACAACAATTATAGTCTGCTCATTTAAAATGTTAATTTTACTGCACCTCGATAGATAATGGATGTATTTTCCTCCCTTCACTACATTGTAAATTCAAGGAAAAAATACAATAGTTTCACAGATTTTTCAATAGTACCGTCATTTTCATGAGACCTCCCTTCTCACAGCACCTTTCCGTACAAGCACAGAATATGCAAACCCTGCCCTTTCACCTCCTCCTTTCCAATCATCCAGGGCCCCAAACACTTCTTCCAGGTGAAACAGCGATTTATTTGTACATCTTTCAATTCAGCATACTGAATTTGCTGCTCATGAGGTGATCTAATCTACATTAGGGAGACCAAACACAGATTGGAAGATCACTTTGCAAAAGATCCCCATTCAGTACAGAAGCGTGACCCTGAGCTTCCGGTTGCTTGTCATTTTAATTCCTCGCCCTACTCCCACTCGGACGCCTCTATCCTCAGTCTCCTGCACTATTCTAATAAATCTCAGTGGAAGTTCGAGCAACAGCACATTACCTATCGATTAGGCAGTTTACAACCTTCGGACTCAACATAGAGTTTATCAAATTTCAGATCCAAACCACTGAACCCATTTTTTCGGACAGCAGCTGTTGCTAATGATTCTGCTGTTGTCATTTACACCTCCTCTAGACCCATCTTTTGTTTCTTTATTTGTCCTAACCTCCTTTTAGCTTGCACCATCATCCCTTTTGTCATTTAATCACTCCAGTCTTCCATCCTATCACAGACTTTTTGTTCCTTTCTCCCTCCTCTTTTTCCTGCCTCTGTCCTTGCTTAAAAAATGTTATATCTCAAACTTTTTCCAGTTCTGATGAAAGATCATTGACCTGAAGTGTGAACCTTATTTCTATCTCCACTGCTGTTGCCTGATCTGTTGAGCTTTTCCAGCACTATCTGTTTTTATTTCAGATTTCCAGCATCTGTGGGATTTTGTTTTGATCATGACACACCTATCCTGGCTATAGATTATATTTCTTGCTGCATCTTTTAAGGGGGAGGCTGGGGAAGATAAGATACCCTGTGCATATGGGGGCACATATTACAGATTTTTTGGGTACATTATTTGGTGTTGTACTAAAAATGAGTAAATTTGGGAAAAATCGGAACATACCCAAATTCACTATTGCCAAATTATTTTATGTACAATTAAAACTAATTTACCCAGACAAAAAAGTGCAGCTGCAGGATAGAACAAATGAGAGACCACTGACAAATCAAAGACTTTCATCCAACCATCTGAGCATGCACACCCAACAGTTTTGCATTGGCAGGGGATTCACTTTACATTTTGCAAACGGGTAGTAATAGGGAGCAGCTTATTCATGTAATTATAAGTCTGTTCAGCAATGAATGCAACAATGAGGTGTTTAGATATTTGGTGGGGTTTTTTTCCCCTTCTGTAGATTATATCTCTTAAGCTGCAACCAGAACAACTGCAAGAATGGTCATGCTGGTTGCTGAAAATACCAAAGACTCAAGCAAATTGCGTGCATATGTCAACTGATTTTCTACAAGCTAATAATGCATGCACCAACAGGCATAATTCAGCAGTTGGATGTTGCAATAATTTTGCGAGCATCAACAAGACACTCATACTTGATTTCACAGCAGTCAGAATCAAATAATGCACACCCATACTGCCTGTTCACAGTTCACCAATGATCCTGGTGAAGTACTAAGCCATACAGATCAGAAGTTCCAGATTCAATCCCTGGTCTATGTTGCAATAACAAAGTACAACCAGGGCAACATAGTTGGCTTCAGCACCTGTGGACCCATTACTGACTGCTAACTACTGACAGCTGCTGGAAGTAGGTGGACATCAGGTCAAATCAGGAACTGGCTCACAATAGTAACCACGCGTTGAATAATCGAATGATAATTTGGGGTCCATATTAATTTAGAGCCAGAATGTGAGCAGATTCAAAATGTGAAAGGTCATGGGAATGTCTAATTTCAACAGGGATGCTTCATTATAATTTTACGTCCATGCTTCGCATTTCAAATGCACGAGTACTTGATGTGAACGGGCGTGACATGATTTCAACTCAGCTATTTAAAGGGCTAATAAATAGGTGGAATAGGGAGGAGTTGGGTGAATCGTACTTGATGAGAAGTAGAAATGGAATCAGGGAGGGGAAAGGCTGGTGCCCTGATTTAATGAGACCCCGCCCAACATATAGCTGGGTAAGGGAGGGGAAGGAGGTCCTATTTTCCAGTAATGGGAAAAGGCAGCAACTTGGCCATAGGTGACTGAAGAGGTCAGCAGCAGGAATGTTGTGTTGAGGACGAAGTTCCAGCGTTTTAATGGGATAATCAAGTCAGGAAAGGTGGGCAGATTGCAGATTCACCTACACCCTGTAGTGCACCATCACCGCTTTTCTAACTTGTCAAGCATACTCCATCACATAATTTTTCACATCCACTTATCTCCATCTAAATGCACTCATTACAACCACCACCACCACCCCACAACTTCCTTTATCCACCACTGTCACTCACCTCAATCCTTATGTAATGTGATCCTACCTAGTCAGCTCACCCAATTTTCAGCACACATTCTCCAAATGTATGCCAGTGGCATTCATGATGCATCTGCCTGATAGCCACCCTCACCAAAGGCATGTAGAAGCACACATGCCTTACAGATGCTCATAAGGTTTTCAGGAGAAAAGAGCCCAAAATATAAGAAAGGGGGCTGGAGGAGGATCGCTAGTCATTCTGGAACTAACAAAATGCAGAGCATGAGGTCCCAAAGATAAGCGGCATGTCAGCATCCCTGAGCACTGGAGATGGAGAGACTCGGATTTCACTGCTGCATGATGACAGAATTAAATATGTCCCACCAACATGTCATACATGACTAAGTCACGTTTGCTTGAATTCAACTCTGATGAAATAGGATTACCTTGATCATGTGTATATCACTAACATTACATTCCCATGACCACATGACTATACCATATTCATCTCTTCCCTCCCCCAGGGTCATTGCATGAAGAACAGAAACTGGTGGCCCTTTGCAGATGAGAATTCTTCAGAAGAACAGATTCCTTCTGAAGGTACACCATCACAGGATAAATGCAAACCAGGAAGCAGCACAGATAAAGCACACTTCAGTAGGTTCTGTTAGACAGTTAGATGGGAAGTCACCTGGTGATTTGCATGGCACAAGTGAGCATACAGAGAGGGATGGGAGAGACAGTTGTGGAGAGTCCATGTCGCTGAGCTAATTCTCTCCAAGCTCTGCTCAGCTGGTCACAGATGCTGAACCTAGTGGGGGAGCCATCAGTGAACAGGCAAATGATAAAGGCTCACCAGCAACTGTGCAATGCGCCAACAGTTCAGCCAGGTACACTTTCCACAATCTCAGAGAGATGAGGAGTCCAGCACAAAAGTTTGTCAATTCATGTTGCAGGCCATTGTGAGGATATCTTACATGGATAGAATGGTCTCCTCTAGAACATGAATCGAGGGAGACTAATCAGTCTCTGCAGGCCCCAACATAGGCCGTTCTATGGATGCTAACATTCCTACCATTTAAGCAGGATAACAGATTCATTAGCGTGGCCTTGTAAAGTATCACTGATCTGCTCCAAACTGCTCTCCAGAAGTGGGAGTGATTTTTTTTCATTCGATGGATGTGGGCGTCACTGGCTAAGACAGCATTGCCCATCCCTAATTGCCCTCGAGAAGGTGGTGGTGAGTGCCTTCTTGAACTGCTGCAGTCCATGTGGGGTAGGTACACTCACAGTGCTGCTAGGAAGGGAGTTCCAGGATTTTGTCCCAGCCATGAAGGAACAGCGATATAGTTCCAAGTCAGGATGGTGTGTGGCATGGAGGGGAACTTGCAGGTGATGGTGTTCCCATGAGCTCTCCCCACCTCAACAAGTAGCCAACCTGTTGCCTTCTCTCCCAATGGCCCAATCTTTGGCAAGGCCCAGGATCCTACACCCAGAGGTCATCAGCTGCAAGCACCAATGACAAATAAACAAGAAACAGAGCAACCTGCCACTACCTCTGTTGAAGCCACATAGTAGACTAAAGAAAAGGAAAATAAAAGCTTTCTAGTTCATTGAGAGTATGATCATGGGTGCTTAATAAATTATAGGTAATTACGATACATTTTAATAAGCCACAAAATCTATAATTTGCACTACTTTCCACTGTTCACCGTTCTTGCACGGTGAGAGTCAATTCGGGTTCTAAGTTTGATGAATGTGAAAACATGAAATGATTGAGACCAAATGATGTAGGTGCAAAAGTACCATGTTGCGCAGAATACAGCACACCACCATGTTCCTAGATTCCCTTGTTGGTGAGTACTGAAGGCATACCAATGGCTTGCTTGAAGGCACATTTGTTTGTCACCAAAATAAAAGCAAAATACTGCAGATGTTGGAAATCTGATATAAAAACTGTGAGTGCTGGAAATACTCAGCAGATCTGGCAGCATCTGTGGAAAAAGAGAAACAGAGTTAACATTTCAAGTTTGTGACCTTCCATCAGAACTCTGATGAAAGATCACAGGCCTGAAAAGAAACACTGTTTCTCTCCCTCCAGTGATGCTGCCAGACTTGCTGAGTATTTCCAGCCCTCTCCATTTTTATTTGTTTGTCATATGGCTCACTTGGTAGTGTTGTTGGTGTGCATTGGTGAGGTTCTCACTTTTGTTTTCAAATGTCTCCATGGCTTCACCTTCCTTATCTATGTAACCTCTTCTTGCCCTACAATCCTCACACCCCTTGTGCCCCTCCCAATCTGACCTCTTGAGCATCCCTTATTTTAAATAATTCCACCATTGGCTGCTATGCTTTCAATTGCCTAGGCCCTAAACTCAAATTCCCTACCCAAACTTTTCTGCCCCTTTACCCCTCTGGTCATCTGACCTAATATCCCCTTATGTGGCTCAGTGTCAAATTTTGTTTGGGATGTTTTACGATGTTAAAGTTGCTATATAAATGCAAATTGTTGTTAATGAAGTCCCACCTCTGGCAAATAATGCCTTGTGCATTTATCTGCAGCTGACTTGCAAGACCCTCGCTATATCTCCAGTCGCAGCCTGAAAAAAAATCAGAGGCAAATAAAAGGGCAACAGTGGCATTTACAGCTACTGGAAATGCATGGCCACCAGGCAGCTGGTCTTCTAAGAGGCTGCAGATATCTGGCACCATCTGTTGTGACAATCTCACTCCCACCACTCTTCTGAGGTCAAGGAACCTAAGCCTTTGGCCTGTAGATCCTATCACATTTATACCGCCTCTTACAGACTTGACCTGTGTGTTGCTCTGCTCTCTCCTCAGCACACCCTTGTTGCTGCTGATGCTGATTGGACATGGGACAAGAAAGACAATCAAAAGCAGCCATGTTGCCATCCATCCTGATGCCCTCTGTGAACTCCTCCAAACAGTACAAATATTCTCACCAAACGGTTTCCTAGAGGGAACTGAGAAAGCAGCTGTGAGCACTGAGCTTTTATTCACAATCAGGACTCCTGACTTTTAACCATCCCCATAAAGAGCTGCTCAAATTTTGCCTTCATTTTACTGTTGCATTTCCCAAGTTCCAGAAAACCAGTTCAGGAGGCGTTAATTCCAAATCTGTCAAAAGCTCAAAAGGAGCCTCGTTTAAATATCCCTTCATCCTCTATAATGTTTCCTTTTACAATACCAAAGAAAGAACTTGAATTTACTCAGCACCTTTCATAACCTCAGGAAGTCCCAAAGCGCTTTACAGTTTAGTCACTGCTATAATATAGAAAATGTTGTACCGCTTTCTGCAGGACAAGTTGATCCAGACACGATCCTCTATAACACACCTGCACTACTATGCAAATATTCTAAAGCAAATGCTGTATTCGAAGCAACTGCACATTTTAAACTGGCACCAAAAACATCTTTGCCCAGCAAACTCATTAGCTCCATCCAGCCTGCATTTGACCAGATGTACTTTAGAGTAATACAGTAGTGTTTGTACATAAAGGCATTTCCTTCCAGGATTTACTGGCTGTTGTAAAACAGTCTATATTTAGGATGATAAATTAAGCCTCAAGGGTGAAACAATAACGGATAGCCTGGTCAGTTTATCATCAGGATAATTGCAAAGGCAATTAAGGCTCGAGTAAGAAATACAGATCAAAATTAACTGTTTGGCATTAGGTAAAAATGAAAGTCATTTTCACTTTCATCGGCTGGGGGGGTAATAACTTGGTGGAGTACATCACCCAATATTCCTCCTGCTGAAATTGCCTGTTCCTGTGTTGCAATGTCTATGATTTTCTATACAAAACAGCAGTGAGGCAGAAAATCTCCACAACTTCAAGTACTCAATTACTGTGAATTAAAGGAAACGATGGCCACAGTGCCACAACACAGGACAGAATGAATGCAACACCTCATGCACAAAACTCTAATGTCATTAAAACATAGTAAGTTTCAAGATCACTTTGGTGGTAGTAGTCGAGTATTCTCTACAGATTAAACAGCACATTCAGCAACCAAACAGCAGTTGAAATACAACACCTACCCAGTACACTGATACGAGATCAAAAATGAAATGTAAACCTCATGATTAAACGGTCTAACATAATTTACTGCTAAAACAGTGAAAACAAACACGATTAACAGCCCTTGTGGGCACTTACACAACAGGCACATGTAAAATTACCCTATCTGATTACACATTGAAGCCTTACTGCAGGCTCGTTCAACAAGTTTCCACACAGACGTCCTGGGCAAATTAGAAATATGCAGCTAACCAACATTTTAGGATTATACTTCACCATTGGTAACCAAACCACAATAGCTCATCTGTCCATATTTAAAATATTGCACCGAGACAGTCAGAACACTGATAGCAAAACACTCCCAAGTGATGTGACAAGTGGTGCTCCCCAAGGATCTGTACTGGCTCCTCAGGTTCTCACCATATTTTTCAATGACTTGGATATACAATTCGCTGTTCCTTCATCCAAGTTTAACACAAGGTTAGGAGGGACAGTAAGTAGTGCAGACGGGAACAGGAGGTTACAAAAGCGACATGGGCCAACTAAGTGAGTGGTCAAAACTGTGGCATATGGAATTCATTGAGGAGAACTGCGAGTTCATCCACTATAAAGTGGATGAACCCAGTGGGTGACCGCGTGGGTTTCCGCTGGGTGCTCCGGTTTCCTCCCACAGCCAAAGACTTGCAGGTTGATAGGTAAATTGGCCATTGTAAATTGTCCCTAGTGTAGGTAGGTGGTAGGAGAATGGTGGGGATGTGGTAGGGAATTAGGGTTAATGTAGGATTAGTATAAAATGGGTGGTTGTTGGGCCAAAGGGCCTGTTTCAGTACTGCATCAATAAATAAATAATTTGGACTGCACAGTGGCGCAGTGGTTAGCACCGCAGCCTCACAGCTCCAGCGACCTGGGTTCAGTTCTGGGTACTGCCTGTGTGAAGTTTGCAAGTTCTCCGTGACCGCGTGGGTTTCTGCCGGGTGTTCCTGTTCCCTCCCACAGCCAGAGACTTGCAGGTTTATAGGTAAATTGGTCATTGTAAATTGTCCCTAGTGTAGGTAGGTGGTAGGAGAATGGTGGGGATGTGGTAGGGAATATGGGGTTAATGTAGGATTAGTATAAAACAGGTGGTTGTTGGTCGGCACAGACTCGGTGGGCTGAAGGGCCTGTTTCAGTGCTGTATCTCTAAATAAAAAAAATAAATAAAAGTGAAGATTGGATGTTTTGTAAATGACGAGAAACGAGGATCTGTGGAAGAGCAAAAGATATTTGGGTGTCCATGTATACAAATCACTAAAAGCAGATGCAAAAAGCAATCAAAAAAGCAAATGAAATATTGGCCTTCATCGCAAGGTGACTGGAATGCAAAAATGACTAAGCTCTGCTTCATTTGTTTAGGGCCTTGGTTAGACCTCATCTGGAATACAGCGTTCAGCTCGTGGCACTACACCTCAAAGGATATATTCGCCTTGGAGGCTGTGCAACATAGTTTAACCATTCTATGAAGACAAGTTGCATAAAAATGGCTTGTGCATAAAAGATTGAGAGTGGATCTAATCAAGGTGCTTAAAATGTTAAAAGATTTTATAGGGTGGATAAAGAGAATCTATTTCCCCTGGTGAGGGTAATCAAGAACAAAAAGGCTTATTCTTAAAACTAGAGGCAGGTCATACAGGAGTGAAATCTGGAAGCACTTCTTCACATAAAAAGGTGGTACAAGTCTGAAACTCTCTTCCCAAAAGGCTGTGGTCAATTGAAGCTTTCAAGACTGTGACTGATAGACTTGTTAGGTAAGGGTATCAGCAGTTATGGAGCAAAGACAGGCAAATGGGGTTGAGGAGCAGATCAGCAATGATCTAACTGAATGGTGGAACAGGTTTGAGGGGCTGAACAGCTCACTCTTGTTCTTAAGTTCCTATCTCTGCCACTCCCCCTCAAAAGAAAATCCTTCGGGATTAGCAAATGCCTCCCCCATAGCCTTAAAAAGTTTTTTTAAATTCCATTTGCAAAATCAAAATGGACAACAAATATGACTAAACAAAAACTGGCATCGCAACACGGAGGTATCAAATCAAGAAGCTTACAGAAAAATAAGCAGAACATTGACTAACAAAAGAATCCATGAGGGCTTGCTTATTCAGCCAGAGTTTCTTTAATCCAAAAGCAAAATGGTGCAAATGCTTTTTTTTCCCCAAAATATACTTTATTCATAAAAATCTGTAAAAAAGAAAATACAAAACAGCGCCAAGTTGACATTTCAAAAAGTGCAAAGGAAATCAGTTTTCTTCAATACAGGAGTGAGTTGCCTCACAACCCTTCCATTCCATTTTGTATGCCATGTTATTTTACAGCAAACCCATATTTGGTGTATACAGCCCGAGGGGTTTCCCATGAGTCCAGCCCCTCAGTTCACTTTGGCAGGAGAACCTTACACTGTGGTCTTTCCCCATTGAGCCTTTGCAGCGGCTGCCCCAGGCTTTTGTGCGTCCCTCAGCATGTAGTCCTGGACTTTGGAATGTGCCAGTCTGCAACACTCAGTCGTGGACAACTCTTTGCGCTGGAAGACCAGCAAGTTTCAGGCAGACCAAAGAGCATCTTTCACCGAATTGACGGTCCTCCAGCAGCAGTTGATGTTTATCTTGGTGTGTGTCCCTGGGAACAGCCCAAAGAGCACAAAGTCATGCATTACAGAGCTGCTTGGGAGGAACCTCGACAAAAACCACTGCATCTCTTTCCACACCTGCTTTGCAAAGGCACATTCCAGAAGGCGGTGGGCAACAGTCTCTTCTGCACCACAGCCACCTCGAGGGCAGTGTGCGGACGGGATGAGACTCCAGGCGTGCAGGAAGGATCTGACGGGGAGGGCCCTTCCCACCATCAGCCAAGCTACAACTTGGTGCTTGTTTGAAAGTTCTGGTGATGAGGCATTCTGCCAAATGACTGACAGTCTGCTCGGGAAACCATCCAACAGGATCCACCATCTCCTTATCCTGTAGAGCCTCGAGGACATTCCATGCAGACCACTGCCTGATGGATTTGCGGTCAAAGGCGTTTTTCCGCAGAAACTTTTCCACAAAGGATAGGTGGTACGGCACGGTCCAACTGGATGGAACGTTCTGCAGCAACGTGTCAAGGCCCATCCTTTGCAACACAGAGGACAGATAGAACCTCAGCACGTAGTGACGCTTGGTGTTTGCGTACTGGGGCTCTACGCACAGCTTGATGCAGCCGCACATAAAGGTGGTCATCAGGATGAGGGCGACGTTGGGTACATTTTTTCCGGCCTTATCCAGAGATTTGAGCATAGTGTCCCTCTGGACCCGGTCCATTTTGCATCTTCAGATAAAGCGAAAAATGGCTTGGGTGTCTGCCAAGACGCAGGAGAGGGGTATGGGTCAGACCTGCGCCACATACAGCAACGACATGAGCGCCTTGCACCTGATGACCAGGTCCTTACCCACAATGGAGAGAACGCTGCTGCCACATGCTCAGTTTATGGTGTACACTGGCTACTCGCTCCTTCCAGGTTTTGGCACACACCCCGGCCCTTCCGAACCATATCCCCAGCACCTTCAGGTAGTCTGACCTGACTGTGAAGGGGACAAAGGATGGGTCAGCCCAGCTCCTAAAGAACATGGCCTCACTTTTGTCGTGGTTAACTTTGGCTCCAGAGGCCAATTTGAACTGGTCGCAGATGCTCATCAGTCTGCGAACGGACAACAGATCCGACCAGAAGACGGCGACATCGTCCATGTACAGGGAGACTTTGACTGGAGTGTCTCCGCTGCCTGGGATTGTCACCCCTCTTATGCCCACATCCTTCCTAATGGACTCCGCAAACAAACAAGACAGGGGAGAGAGGACAGCCCTGCCCGACTCCAGATTGGATTAGGAAACTTTCTGATTCCCACCCACTGATTGAGACTGTGCTACTGATGTTTGTGTAGAGCAGTTTGATCCAATTGCAGATTCCCTCCCCAAACCCCATTTTGGAGAGCCTGTCCATCATGTATGTGTGCAATATCCTGTCAAAAGGTCTCCTGGTCCAAGCTGATGTGCAGATACTGGATATCTGAAATCCTACAGCAAAATACTGCAGTTGCTGAAAATCTGAAATCCAACATCAGCATTACCATTGGATACCATACACTGGTCATATAATCTGTTCTTGTGGAGGTCTGAAAATCAGCAAAGGAAACAGATACAGAAGTCAGGTGAGAACTATAACCCATTTATAGCTCATCACAGCAAAATGAGAACATTATGCAACCCACAGGATTTATACAGCAGCTGCCTCTGGATCAGGGCATGCACAATAACAGATATAACATGACTTGCCAGACCCATCTGCTGACATTTTACTCAGTCAAACTGGCAAGAGCTTGGCTTCAGGTATCACTTACACAGTAAAAGTAATTCTGATTCCCCTGCATTAATTTTCCAGTGTATAAAATTATAATTTTTCATGTGAATTTGCAGTCACTGAATGAACAGGACAAGTCCGTATTCTCCAATTTTACTGTACTCAAGGTTTCTTCAGAAGACGAGCTAGCCTTAAGAGCAGAATACACACAAATATTCTACCCTTGACAGAACTAAGTCTTGTAGAGAACATTTGAACATATATCCTTTCCTCCCCTCCTTTCATATCCCCAATGTTGTTGTTCTGCCGCCATTTAATCCTCGTTTGTCAGACAAATGATGCCTTACCTTTTTTTTTTAAAACTAATTTTTAAAAAAAAAAGCATAGTCCAAGAGGATCTCACAAAAGTGACCTTCTCTTTTTCTATTGATTATCAATAAGCATTGAGTTTCTTAATGATCAAACAAACTAGGAAAAATTAGAACCACTTAAAGCAATTCACTCGTTCCACAAAACAGCAGATACAAACCATTTCTGCCATCCTTTAAAGGAAGCAGCGACAGCAAAGCTATAAACACTGCAGCGCTACCAGCTTGCAAATTTTACATTAATTTCAAGCCACACAGCATTAATATTACTGGTCAGGACCACCCATCTTTCTCAATCTAGTTTTTAAAATTCTGGGCTTCTTTTCTATCCCTTTCACATGCTGTTGATGTGAAGATGACATATGCATTTGGCTTACTGCTGCACTGTCACCAGAGTCAGCCAAGAACAGAGATAGAAATGCCTCAGCATCATCAGCATAAGCAAAACTCTTCTACAAAATATAAATTATATTCCAAATTTATATTCTCTCACAGCTGGAGGTTACGACGTAACCTCTTAAAATGACAACTCGGTTCTTGAAGTCACAATATGGTCAGAGAAGAACAAGCCAACACAGTTGTCCAAATGTCATCAGAATGTTCTTTTCTTCAAAGTAGGCTTTATCATAATTTCCAGGAATTTTTGGGCATATTTAGTTCCTCAGATCCTTCATCTTGAATACCAGCTAAGTTTGAGAGATCCAAACTCAGCAGTACAAAAACCTCAAAGCAAAAGCATGTATAAAGAATTTATTTTTTTATTTATTTAGAGATACAGCACTGAAACAGGCCCTTTGGCCCACCGAGTCTGTGCTGACCAATAACCACCCATTTATATAGTGCTCCTTAAAAAAAAGTGCATTTGAGCATGTTTCTAAAGGGAAAGATGGACACCAAGCAAAAGCTAAAGATGGGAAAAGAGAAAGACTGCAAACATAGATGGAGATTTTAAGGTTATGGGAGCCTTTTGAAGATGGCAAGGGGCTAGCTTAGTTTACGTGGTTTCATAGAATCATAGAGAGATACAGCACTGAAACAGGCCCTCGGCCCACTGAGTCTGTGCCGACCAACAACCACCCATTTATACTAATCCTACATTAATCCCATATTCCCTACCACATCCCCACCACTCTCCAACCATCTACCTACACTAGGGGCAATTTACAATGGCCAATTTACCCATCAACCTGCAAGTCTTTGGCTGTGGGAAGAAACCGGAGCACCCGGCGGAAACCCGCGTAGTCACAGGGAGAACATGCAAACTCCGCAAAGGCAGTACCCGGAACCGAACCCGGGTCGCTGGAGCTGTGAGGCTGCAGTGCTAACCACTGCGCCACTGTGCAGACAAGGCTGAGCATTTGCATCCATCTTCAGCCAGAAGTGGAGAGTGGATGATCCATCTTGGCCTCCTCCTGAGGTCCCCAGATGCCAGTCTTCAGCCAATTCGATTCACTCCACGTGATATCAAGAAATGGCTGAAGGCACTGGCCATGGATACTGCAAAGGCCATGGGCCCTGACAATAGCAATAGTACTGAAGACCTGTGCTCCAGAACCAGCCGTGCTCCTACACAAGCTGTTCCAGTACAGCTACAACACCGGCATCTAACCGGCAGTGTGGAAAATTGCCCGAGTATGTCCTGCACATAAAAAGCAGGACAAATCCAAATCGGCCAATTACCGCCCTATCAGTCTACTCTCGATCATCAGTAAAGTGATGGAAGGAGTTGTCAACAGTGCTATCAAGCGGCCCAATTTATGCAATCTCTCCTTATAAGGTAACCCCGCCATCCTAGGGATTAGTCTGGTGAACCTCCGTTGCACTCCCTCTATGGCAAGTACATCCTTCCTTAGATAAGGAAACCAAAACTGTATGCAATACTCCAGGTGTGGTCTCACCAATGCTTTATACAATTGAAGAAATACATCTTTACTCCTGTACTCAAATCCACTTGCACCGAAGGCCAACATACCATTTGCCTTCTTAATTGCTTGCTGCAGTTGCATACTAGCTTTTTGTGACTCATGAACAAGGACACCCAGGCATCATTTCCAAACCTCTCACCATTTAGGAAATGCTCTGCCTTTCTGTTTTTCTACCAAAGTGGATAACTTCACACTTATTCACATTATATTCCATCTACCATGTTCTTTCCCATTCACTTAGCCTGTCTAAATCCCCTTGAAGCCTCCTTGCATCCTCCTCAACTTACATTCTCTTCTAGTTCAGTGTCATCTGCAAATTTGGAAATATTACAAGTGGTGCCCATATCCAAGTCATTTATATAGATTGTAAACAGCTGTAGCCCCAGCACTGATCCTAGCGGTACCCCACTATTAACAGCCTGTCATCCTGAGAATGACCCATTTATTCCTACTGTCTGTTTTCTGTCTGTTAACCAATTCTCAATTCATTGCAGTATATTACCCCCAATCTCATGTGCTCTAATTTTGTTCACTAACCTCCTGTGTGGGACCTGATCAAAAGCCTTCTGAAAATCCAAATACACCACATCCACTGGTTCTCCTTTATCTATGCTACAAGTAACATCCTCCAAGTTCTCAGTTCTCCTGGGCAAGCTCGTGGCTCCCCTCTGTGCATCTTCCACCAGTCAGGGCTCTCCAAGCAATTATCCAAGCTGCTGCATTCCTAACTTCTGTTACTTATCTTATCATTGGGTTATTCAGTACACTCTAATTGCATCACACATATGCTTTTGTAAATTTCAAAAAGAAAACATTACAGTTAAAGTCATTCTGTATAGGAAAAGGTTCTTTTGTAACTGACATAATTTAGATAAACAAATCACTCATGTTAAAGTTTCACAAAGACCTACAACCTAGTTTTTGAAAATATAGAAGCATTTATGCCAATCTTATTTCTTTCTGTAGGCATGCAAAAAAGTCAGTAACGTCCTCAGTACAATTTTTTTTTATATTTGTTCATAGGATGGGAGTATCACTGGCAAGGCCAGTGTTTATTGCTCATCACTAATTGCCCTTCAGAAGGTGGTGGCAAGCCTCCTTCTTGAACTGCTGCAGTCCATGTGATATAGGTACATCCACAGCGCTGTTAGGGATATCTGCATCCTTTATTAAAGTTCAAAAAATTTAAAATCAACCCAACAACTGAATCATTTATTTATTTAAAAAAGTAAAATATGGGTCCTCCCAGGATGGCTGCGTTGGTTAAATCATTGAGCAACAGAGGCATACAAATAGGGGATCCATCAAAGTTTTAATTGAAGCTTTGCTGATCTCCCAAGCTGGAGAATATGGAAATTCAAGAACCACTGTAGTCTTAAAATGAACTGGGGGGGGGGTTGCGGGTGTGGTTAAAGGGCAGAAAATAACTGTACTCAAGTGCAATAATGTAATTTAGTCCCTATTTTAAAGTCAGTCTATTCATATTTTTATATTTCCACTTTACACAGAATTTACAGCAGAGACACAGGTCATTTGGCCCAACTGATCTGTCTCATTTTAAATTCCTGCGTATAATGGGAATTATCCAGGTAAATTTCTGACGCAGTAATTACATCCTCCCACCAATAGTGAGCGGGAGACTACAATTACAGCATGACAAGTTTACTGTGGCAGTTCCCATTATAAATGTGGACATAATTTATAAAGAATAATGTGACAAAGTGTGCACAGACACTTTAAAACAAATATTTTTAATTTATTTTACAAACTGTTGTTGTAATCTCTAGTCATCCTGTGCTTGTTACAATTCCAGGAGTCTGCTGCATTTGCAGATCGTACAGGAAGCACGATTAGGTGGCTTAATAATTTAGCGTTCCATCAACTCCAGCCAATATTAACTAAAGTGTCAGTAAGGGGGCAGCAACTGGCCTAAGATCCCCAGGTTCAAGAAGGGTTGTCGATCAGGGTTCCCACTCCTGACTGCTACTCAGCCTGGAAGTTCAAAGACAGGGCTGCGTGTTCCCTCATGAGGTTGAATAGTCTGCCAGGCTTACACATGAATAATGGTGAGCAGGAAGTGACAGAATCTCTCCTCCCCATTTCAAGGAACAATGTCCTATCAAGGAGCCAATATCCTCAGGAAAAGAAGAGGGCTAGCACTGAAAGAGTTGTCATGCAAAGAGAAATAGGGAGAATCATTTTAAAAGGAAAAGAAACAGAACTTAAAAACATAAGTAGCACAAATATAAATGAGGTATATTCAGTAAGTCTGATTATTACCCCATTTACTGAGATAGCAACTATCATCTAAATATTAGTTACACAACATTTCATATATTTCACTTGATTCACATTTCATATTTCTTAAAAAAGTCTAAAATAAAAGGAAAAGGCATTTATTAAAATGAAAATGAAAACCAAATGACCAGGTAGTGAAGCATAGCAACATATTCAGTTTCAACTCTGGAACCCAAGTTCAAATCCAGCAGAAACTGAAGGAATATATATCTTTTACTCAGAGGTCACAAGGATGGATTTTACAGCCAGCGAGGGGTGCCAAATGGTGCATAGTTTGGTCCATTGGCTCCACACCCATTGGGAATGGAGCTTGGGTTGCCCAAGCACATTTAAACAATCTGACAGCTAGCAGAAAGAAAGGAGACTCAGACCATCACTCACATCTGGGTTTAAAATCAACTTAGAGTTGACAGTGCGCAAAAATCATTTAAGCCACCAAACCCTCTTGTACGATCTGCAAATATAGTAGACTCCTGGAATTGCAAGAAGCAGAGATTGGCAATAGAAATTTTTTTTAAAAAAAAGTCAACTGCCTTCAGGAGGACCACAGTTGATTTCGCAGCAGGCCAATTTCCAAAGACACCAGAGGCCAATTTCCAAAGACACCAGGTTCTCTTTGATAACGTCTGATAGAAGTGTTCTAAAACGTTACTGCACTAAAGATTAAAGCTCAGTGTGCCAACAGTTCCCAGAACAAACATTTTCATCAGTGACCAGTTTGAGCAGAACTAAGTTGTCATATTAATGACAAATCCAACATTTACAATTAAAACACTCTCAACTTTAGCCCAATGTAATTTAGAGTACTCTGGGAAAGTTAAAAGAAAATGCAATCTTTAAAATAACAAGTTGGTATCAGAGGAGGCGTGTTACAATTACACAATCAAATTCTTATTATTCCTAGTATGCTATTTCATAAAGGCTTTCCAATTAGATGAGAGAAAGCAATTTAAGTTTGGTGAAAATCCAATAAAGTGGATTTAGCAACCTCATCTACCTTCAGAAAGCATGATTACAGAAGCCCTACCAAGAAGGGACAGCCTCACAATCACATTCGTACACTGAAAATACAGTTTAGTTCATAGGGATGGTGGGTGCAGAGAACAAGTGATTATCTTTGGCGTTTAAAAATAATTCATAAAATGAATACGTTTACAGCAGATTCCCAGAATAAAACACTTTGAAAATGACAGCATAAAAATATGGAACACTGTCAGGAAAATGATATAAATGCTTATAGAGAACGAAGTAATGGGTCTCCGTTTCCCTGATTCTTTTTTCCCCAAACATTCTTCAAATTTAAATAGGGGAAGTAGAGGTCAAAACTGAAGTTAAGCTTCATAAATTTGGAATAATTAGTGAGGTAACCTACCTTACTTCAAAACCTTTACAATTAATAACATAGAAACAAATCTGATGCCTCAAAATGAAATCTGGATATTTTTCCAATGGTTATCCACAGAATTTAAATTGTCATTATTCAAACTGCTATCAAACAGCTTTGGTATGTTAAAAATGTTCTTTTCACATTGAATTCTGACCTTTAATTAATATTTGGTTTCTTCCTTACTCTTCCTGAGATGCTGACTCCTGCTAAAGTACTATTTCAAAGATGTCGACAACCCTGCAGTACCTTGCCAAAATGGATACCCTTCATGCTTGACCCTGAACAGGGAGTGTCAGCACGTTTATGCGAAAGCAGAAAACATCTTAGCCGAGCCTGAGCCTGCCCTTATCTGACAGAGTACACAAAAGATGCACTTTACTGCGGGTCTCACCAGACAGCTGTCATCTTGGCAGATTTCCTCACTCCCTAGACCAGGGGAACTAAAGCCAAGCTAATACCTCCCCAGAGTTCAGTTGATGTGACCAGGATTAAACCTGTGACCTTCTGTGTTGTGGGCATTTTCCCATTAAACCATCAGTGGCACACAAGTATATTTATTATTGCTTCTGACAGTGCACTAAGAAGATTAGAACACTATAACTTTATTTCCATGTAAATTAACAGTGCAATTATCACAACTACTTTGTGGTCTGTAAGACCTCAAAGCTGCAATGTCCTTCTGGACCTTTTAAAGTACTTGCTGCAGTCTGCATTTATAAAATAAACAACTGCTCTGCTGGACAGAAATTCAGTTTTGCTTTTAACTCTAAAAGGACTCCATCAACAGTTTTAACATATGACAAAAACTAAATGCCTTAAAAATAAAATTAAAAATCACAGAATTTTACACCACAGGAGGCGGCTATTCAGCCCACCCCACCTGTATAAATCACTGGTTTGGCCTCAAATGGAGTATTGTGTCCAGTTCTGGACACCACACTTTAGAAAGTATGTTAAGGTATTATGAGAAGGTGCAGAAAACATTCACAAGAATGGTTCCAGGGATGAGGAACTTCAATTCCATGGATAGATTGGAGAAGTGGAGTTTGTTCTCCTTAGAGAAGATTAAGAGGAGATTTGGTAGAGGTGTTCAAAATCATGAGGGGTCTGGACAGAGTGGACAGAACCAGAGGACATCGATTTAAGGTGACTGGCAAAAGAAGCAACAGTGACATGAGGAAAAACTTTTTTTTTTTTTTTAAACACAGCAAGTGGTTAGGATCTGGAATGCACTACCTGAGAATGTGGTGGAGAAGAGAACTGGATAATTATCTGAGGAGAAAACATTTGCAGGGCTATGGGGAAAACGTAGGGAGTTGGACTAGGTGAGTTGCTCTTGTAGACAGCCAGCACAGAATAGCCTCCTTCTGTGCTGTAACTATTCTATGGTCCTATGATATTGTACTACAGAGCTCAGGATCATTTAAAAAAAATTGCCATAATGATCATCTTAAAACAGGTGTGGATTGACAATGATAAAGTAACCTCACAAAAGTATTTTAACTGATATCCTTGAGCTTCGAGCATCAACGTAATGTGTGACAGCCAGTTGTGAAATACAAAAATGCAATGAGTGATGAACAATACCTGTTGTGAATAGATTTACAAAAGCTATTAAGCTATTCCCATTCTTTACAAGACAACGTTATTGAAATCAGTTTCTTTTTGTCCATGCAATGGAAAATCTTGCACTAAACAAGCATTCCTTTGGAAATAAGAGTACCAATCACGTGCCAATTAAAACAGCACAACAATGACTGTGTGTGATCGTAATCTGTGGCAATGCTATCTGACATTGAATCAAATTTTGACTCCTCTACGTTTATTATTTGCATTTATTTCCACTCAGGCCAATCATATGAACACAACACACACTGCACATGACATACACCCAATAATGTGGTCCAGACATTGTAACTTACTTATGACTTTGATATTCTAGTGTTATTGATGCAGTGGGTGACCAGATTCACACAATATCAAGTGCCCAATTTACAGCATTTATATCATAACGTGAGAGTCTGACCATAGCTTTGTAGCAACTTTGTCACTCATGCTATCCAGTCTGCCTCACAAATGGACATGCATGCAACTCACGGCATGCAGCCGACGTGGCAGAGACTTTACTAAAAGTGCTTGACCAATCAATGCAAAATTTTAATCTGTAAATCTCAAATAAATAATTTCCCAAAATTAGCATGTAACATAGTTTCCACTTGTTCCGGCAGTTCCATTACTGCTCAGAAATACATTTCTTGGAATTTTCTCATCACATCCAATAAAAGCTTTCACTACTGGCAATGATTCCGAGAAACTGCAAACCCTTGAAGCCGAACAAAGTGAAGCTGAGCTTGAAACAAATTTTAAAAACATCCCCTTTCAGTTAATTGTTGAGATTAAAACAAATTAACAATCAAGCCAACCTACAGCAATTAGTGAAATTTGTTCGGCAAATTATATACAGACAGGACAACAAATAGCACTTTAAACAGTGTCTCATACAAGTTGCTGATTGCGGAGAACTCATCTGCTATTTAACAAGAGTTTTCACATAAAAATTAATTGTCGGAACTGTGTTAAACAAAATATTTACTTAAAAATTATCCATCCATTATATTTAAAACTTTAACTTCACAAAATGATCAGATTTTTATCATTCAGGATGTAGCTCAATACTAAAATTCTGGATGCAAGAAGCCTTAATAAAAGATAATTTATATTTTAAAAAATCACGATTGCTTTACGGAAAATACATGGGACAGTAATTTATCTTCCTTCAACATCTGAAAGTTACATTTCTCTAAACTACTCCTAACTTGTTAATTTAGCAGATTACACTTGTTTATACATACAGTTGAGCTCTTATGACTTCTACACAACTGCAACATAAAAGATCATTTGTTTTGCAGACATATCGGTCAAGGGTCACTTTACTGGATCACCATTTTGAGGATACAATCTAAAGTTCAATATTGTTCAATTGTCCAATCATTAAATAATGCTATGTGTAATGTAAGGTCAGTAGCATGAAACAGCTACTGCAACAGTTCAGACCATTATAAAGTACTATCTTCACTGCTTTACAGCATTTGAGTTATATTCTGATCAAAACCTAGAAGCGTTACAATCTGCTCCATACTGCTCGACCACTGCAGTTGCTGAGTATGTTAGTAATATTATGTATTGAAACATTAGTTTAAATGTTGCCAAAAACTATTCAGCATAATTCTTGGGAAATGAACAGCAGAGATAAGCAAATACATACAGTCCACTTCTATTAATCTGAAGTTGCTTAATTCAAATTAAGCTTAAAAGGGCTACTGAGCCACTTTAATACAGTTGCTTAATTCAAATTATGGGATGATTTTATTTTTGTTAAAGATGACTGAATTATCAGGATTAGACTGCATTGTGTAACTGGCAAGCAAATAAGTGTAAATGTTCATATTCCTAGCCTTATATTAAAAAAAAAGAGACCAAAGGGCGAGTAATTTCATACTTTTCGAAAAAGGTCAATCCTTCTACTGCTATTCTTGACCTTAATTCCCAATAACAAATGTCAAACACCAGTAACATCTTCCAACGCAAAAGGTACTCACAGCAGAAGCATTTACTCTCCAGGTTTTGGTACACTTAACCATACAAACAAAGTAACCAGTCTCCCAGTGCTACTAACCACCCAGATGTGTATTAGCAGGGCATTTCAATTTGGAATATTGAGCTGCAGATACATTTTTCTTGCTTTAGAATGTCTTTGCTCCACGGAAGCTTCTAACTCAGCTGCATACAATATAAACATCTTTCTACTGAATCTTATTCAAATACGTAATGTTGCACGTTTTAGGATGCCTAGGCCTCTTGTTTCAAAAGTTTAGAGCCAACTTGCCAAACTGTGGCAACATTTCTCTCAAACTCCAATGCAGGAAAAATATATTAGAATGCTGGCAATGAAAACGCAAGGTAAAAATCAAAATGAACCAAGTCTTCTAGCTACAGAAAGAATTTATAGCAAGCAATGCGAGAGAGGTTTCAGCCTGATCAAACTGCAGAACTAGGAATAAATCTTCAATGGATTAACAGTTTGTTTATAGAATCAGTGTAAACCCAATTTAATTCCTTTGTCTCTGCAAGGTAACAAAGGACCCACCAAAGTGAAGATCCAGAACACCATGCTGTGTTATAGAGCAGCAGAATATGTAACTCCTGGACAGTTTCACATATGCAGAATTCCAACTCTCAGCAATACCCTAAAAAGGGAGCGGATACCAACATCATGCATACAGTAACTGACCACATTAGCCCCTGGTGGATTCCATCATGTGTGAACTTCACACAATATTCTGCAATTCATATATACTAGCAACTAGAAGACAAGTGCAGACACCAAATCTACAGATCATGCCACAAAATTAAATGATAAATGAAATGATTCCAATAGCAATTTCCTCTCACAGCGTTTGACAGTGCTCTGCTTTCATGACTTATGTCCCGTGCATCCCTTAATGAGATTACTGCCTTATAAATCACTTCCGGGTACTTGTTCTTTTTTAAAAAAAGAAAGTCCATAAGGACCAACTCACAACAATCTTTCATGCTTTTGAGCGGTTGGCAAATTACCAGGAACAAGGTTTTGCATACTCAACATGAAATCTAAGGGGACAGGAAGCTGAAGAGTGCATCTTTGTTACTCCATAAACTTTATTTCATCCAAAGCTCTGCTCCCCATGGGGCGGCACAGTGGCGCAGTGGTTAGCACCGCAGCCTCACAGCTCCAGCGACCTGGGTTCAATTCTGGGTACTGCCTGTGTGGAGTTTGCAAGTTCTCCCTGTGTCTGTGTGGGTTTTCTCCGGGTGCTCTGGTTTCCTCCCACATGCCAAAGACTTGCAGGTTGATAGGTAAATTGGCCTTTATAAATTGCCCCTAGTATAGGTAGGTGGTAGGGAAATATAGGGACAGGTGGGGATGTGGTAGGAATATGGAATTAGTGTAGGATTAGTATAAATGGGTGGTTGATGGTCGGCACAGACTCGGTGGGCCGAAGGGCCTGTTTCAGTGCTGTATCTCTAAATAAAAAATATCCTATCTTGCAACAAGACTTGTTCACCCATCACCCCTGTGCACACCAGCTCCCAGACAAGCAACGCCTCGAATTTAAAGTTCTTACCCCCTTCTATTGAACTCCCTCCAAGGCCTTGCCCCTCCCTATTTCTGTAACCTCTTTCAGCCCAACAACCCTCAGAGAACTCTGCTTTCCTCCAATTATGGCCTAGTGTGCATCCCACATTGCCTTTGTGCCTCCATTGGTAGTCATGCTTTCAGCAGTCTAAGCCCTAAGATCTGGAATTCCCTTCCTAAACCTTTGCTTCCTGACCTCTCTCTCCTTTAAGATGTTGTTTAAAAATTACCTCATTGACCTACCATTTGGTCACCTATCCTAATATCTTGTGACTCAGTGTCACATTTTGGCTAATAATGCTGTAAAGCATTGAGATATTTTATGACATTAAAGGCACTATATAAATACAAGCTGTTATTGTCGTGACCAAAAGAAAATTGACTATTAAAATAAGACGTACACACAAGTCGAACATTTTGTTTGTCAAAGTATTGTCTCTGTTGGTAAGGCATCATTTAAAAGTCAATAGCTTGTCTGGTGTCCCATCACTGCATATTTCAGATGCAGGGGGAGGCATTGAACCGAATAAGGAAAGCTGTTCAGACCAAACCAGTCAATGCTACTTCCCTCTCCAATGCAAATCTCATTTTGTAATACAGTATCTCAATTAGTAATAGCTTCTCATCTAGTAACTGTAATACTTAACACTGCTCAACACATTAGGATGTTACAATTAATCTTCCATTACCCAACTAACTTTTAAGAACTAAAAGCAGAATGCTTTTAATGCTAGAAATTAAAATAATGATAGCAAAGTGCTTGGAGAGGATTCATTACTTACCATATGGTCAAGCTCATTTTTTTTTTGAAATGTCAATTACTTTATAAATGTAACTATTCTGATCTCAGCACAGTCATTGGTTGTGCATACACTGTGACTGGCTTTAGTGTTCCTGGCTCATGGAATGGACAAAATTGAGAGAAAGAAAAATCAGCTACATTCCCATTCCTTTGGTGTCGCCTGCTGAAAATCTGAAAAAGCTTTCCTGCTGCATCAGGACAGAATTGGCGGCCACGCTCTCCATCTCAGGGTAAGGATTTTGGGAGTTGTTCTTCCACTGGTCTGCCACAAGAGCCACAGAAGCCCCAGGAAAACAGCAGAAACATCACTGGGGTGCCATGAAGAGTGGCAGGTGCTGTATCCCGGCAGGAGACAATGTCTTGGGGGAAGAGAAGGATAATGGAGAAACAAGGTAAAAAAAAATTAAAATAATCTGCTGTCTCAATGCTCCATCACTATTATTGTTATCCAAACACCAATCCAAGTTGTAACAATTTGCACAACCATGTTAGAATAGCATATATGGTAACAAATGGGTTTAAAGCCTTTAGATGCACAGCAAAGATCTGAAGTTTGATTATAATGCAGTTTGTTCAGATGAGAGGAGTTTGGATTCATTTCCTACGCTTGAGTCAAGTCCCAGGCGGTGCCCTGCAAACAGTGCACTTTAATAACTTGTTTCAGTTCTAGCCTATGTTTCTATTCACTTCACTCACTGATACTGCCAATATAACAATTTCTTTCAAAAATCAGGTCAGGAAGGAACTAAAGCTGGGTGTTGGTGCATTACCAGCAAAGCTTGATGCTAACAATGATAAAAACTTATAGTTGTGTAAACTTCAGGAAGAAATAAAAAACAGAATTGGAAGTTGCAAACTATGACTAGGATAAATTATTGAGCCACAGGGTTATTGCAACTGTACCAACCTATAATTTCTAATTTTATTCCACATTAAAAAGATTTTAAGTGACCCCCCTCTACACAAAGACAGAGGAAGTTTAAAGCACCATTAGTGTAACCTGAATTTTTTAAATTAGATAGTAACTAAAAATGAACATTTGGTACCACTCCTGTTGCAATCAAAACTCAACAACAAACTTTCCAATGCCAGCTCAGTTTATTGTAAAGAGATGGTAACTTGTGACCAGCACGGAGACACGACATATCTGCTTTTTAACTAAGACTGGCTAGCTACCTCTTTTATAATTATCAATAATGGTTAGTCACTATTTAGGGAAATGGTAAATCCTATTTCTCTGTTCACAGTATGTTCTCTGTTAATGTCACACTTTAAAAAACATACTTTGTGTCAATAACACAAATATAGTACAAAACCTAAATAATGTTGAGAATCACAAAAATAAAAAGAATTCAACTCTAAAACTGGATTAACAACAATAAATCCAGTGTTCCACAAAAATCCAGCTGGATGGCTCAAGCATGTTAAGATTTGAGAAGTAGTTGTCAGATGCTTTCTAACCGGTATTAAGTTCTGAGTACTGATGGGAAAGAGGGTTCCTCTGGAGAATGCACTGAGAGTCATAACCGGAACATGGGTGGCTCAGCTGTGCTGGAATGGAGAAAAAGGGACAAGAGGGCAATAGTGGCAGGGGATTCTATGGTTAGTGGAACAAATAGTCGTTTCTGTGGTCGCAGACGTGATTCCAGGATGCTATGTTGCCTCCCTGGTGCAAGGGTCATGGATATCACCGAACGGTTACAGAGTATTCTGGAGGGTGAGGTGCACAGCCGGAGGTCATGGTCCACATTGGTACCAATGACATAGGTAGAAAGAGGGATGAGGTCCTGCAAAAAGAATTTAGGGAGCTAGGTAGCTGATTAAAGAGTAGGACCTCAAAGGTTGTAATCTCTGGGTTTCTCCCGGTGCCACGGGCCAGCACGTAGAGAGTCCTACAAGAGGAGTAGTAGTACTGGACTTAACCCTAGGGAATGAGGCCGGACAGGTTGTAGAAGTGACAGTGGGGGAGCATTTCGGGGACAGTGACCATCACTCTAAGATTTAAGGTAGTTATGGAAAAGGACATAGAGTGACCAGAAATAAAAGTCCTGAATTGGAGGAAGGCAGATTTCAATATGATAAAACAAGATCTGGCCAAAGTGAACTGGGAGCAGCTTCTTGTAGGAAAGTCTACATCAGACCAGTGGGAGTCATTCAGAAGGAATGAATGAGAGTTCAGGTCCTATATGTTCCCGTAAAGGTGAAGAGTAGGATCAACAAGTCAAGGGAACCCTGGATGTCAAGGGATATAGAGGATTGGATAAGGAAAAAAAAAAAGGAGGCTTATGGCAGATTCAGAGCCCTGAAAACAGCAAAGGCCCTAAAGGAATATAGAAAGTGTAGGGAGGTACTTAAAAAAGTAAGAGAGCCAAGACGGGGCATGAAAAAACACTGGCAGACAAGATAAAGGAAAATCCCAAGGTATTTTATAAGTATATTAAAGGCAAGAGGACAACCAGGGAAAGAGTGGGGCCCATTAGGGATCAAAGAGGCAATGTGTGTGTGGAGCCAGAAGACATAGGTGAGGTTTTGAATGATTACTTTTTATCTGTGTTCACTCTGGAGAGGGGCGATGTTGGTGTCGTGATCAAGGAGGGGGATTGTGATATACTTGAACAAATGAGCATTGAAAAGGAGGAAGTATTAGTTGTATTAGCGGGCTTAACAGTGGATAAATCCCCAGGTCCAGATGAGATGGATCGCAGGCTGCTATGTGAGGCAAGGAAAGAGATAACAGGGCTCTGACTAATTTTGAAATCCTCTCTGGCCAGGAAAGACAGGATTAATCTCCACTTGGAGAGGCAGGGATTAATCAGGGATAGTCAGCATGGCTTTGTCAGGGGGAGATCATGTCTAACAAATTTGATTGAATTTTTCAAGGAGGTCACTAGATGGGTAGATGAAGGTAAAGCAGTTGATGTAGTCTACATGGACTTCAGTAAGGCCTTTGATAAGGTCCCACCATGGGAGATTGGTTAAGAAGGTAAGAGCCCATGGGATCCAGGGCAATTTGGATCCAAAATTGGCTTAGTGGAAGGAGGCAGAGGGTGATGGTCAAGAGTTGTATTGTGAATTGGAGGCCTGTAACCAGTGGGGTACCGCAGGGATCGGTGCTGGGACCCTTACTGTTTGTAGTGTACATTAATGATTTAGACGTGAAGATAGGAGGCATGATCAGCAAGTTCACAGATGACACGAAAATTGGTGGTGCCGTAAATAGTGAGGAGGAGGAAAGCCTTAGATTACAGGACGACATAGTTGGGCTGGTAAGATGGGCAGAGCAGTGGCATATGGAATTTAATCCTGAGAAGTGTGAAGTGATGCACTTTGAGAGGACTAACAAGGCAAGGGAATATACAATGGATGGTATAGATGATGATTAAGGGGATTGACAAAGTAGACGTAGAGAGGATGTTTCCTCTTGTGGGGCAATCTAGAACGAGAGGTCATAGTTTTAGGATAAGGGGTAGCAGATTTAAAACAGAGAAATTACTTCTCTCAAAGGGTCGTGAGTCTGTGGAATTCACTACCCCAGAGTCCGGTGGATGCCGCAACACTGAGTAAATTTAAAGGAGGAGATAGACAGATTTTTAATTAATAATGGGTTGAAGGGTTACGGAGAACGGGCAGGAAAGTGGAGTTTAGGCCGAGATGAGATTAGCCATGATCGTATTGAATGGTGGGGCAGGCTCAAGGTGCTGAATTGCCTACTCCTGCTCCTAGTTCTTATGTCGGACCCTAGGCAGTACAGTGGGACCTTGGGTTGCTTGTCCATAGATCACTGAAGGCAGCAGCACAGGTAGATTAGGTGGTTAGGAAGGGATACAGGATACTTGCCTTTATTAGCCGAGGCACAGAATATAAGAGCAGGGAGGTTATATTAGAGCTGTATAAAACGCTGGTTAAGCCACAACTGGAGTACTGTATACAGTTCTGGTCACCATACTATAGGAAGGATGTGATTGCACTGGAGTGGGTGCAGAGGAGATTCACCAGGACGTTGCCTGGACTGGAGCATTTCAGCTATGAAGAAAAACTGGATAGGCTGGGGTTGTTATCCTTGGAGCAGAGAAGGCAGAGGGGGGACCTGATTGAGGTATACAAAATTATAAGGGGCATTCATAGGACAGATAGGAAGAATCTTTTTCCCTTCGCAAAGCAGTCAATAACCAGAGGGCATAGATTTAAGAAAGGGGCAGGAGGTTTAGAGGGAAGTTGAAAAATGTTTTCAATGGAACACACTGCCTGAAGGGGTGGTAGAGGCAGGAACCCTCAACATTTAAGAATTTAGATGAGCACTTGAAATGCCATAGCATACAAGGCTACAGGCCATGTGTGGGAATATGGGATTAGACTGGATGGGTGCTTGATGGTCGGTGCAGACGCATTGGGCTGAAGGGCCTGTTTCTGTGCTGTGTAACTCTATGATTCCATGCAAAGTTGTTCAGGTGCGATCATCTGTGCGATTATAAATCTACATGCTTCCCAGTCGCTCAGGCACTATTGCACAAAATTTAGCACCACTCCTCAAGGATTGTTCTACCATTTCAAACATTTTAAGCTATTAAAAACTGTGAAAGTTTATAGTACACCTTTTCATTGAATTTCATGCTCAAGGTTAATAAATACTTCGCGTCTATCTTCACAAAAGAGGGCGACGATGCAGATATTGTAGTTAATGAGGAACAGTGTGAAGTATTGGATGTGATAAACATAGGGAGAGAGGAAGTATTAATGGGATTAGCATCCTTGAAAGTTGATAAAATCACCAGGGCCAGATGAAATGTATCCTAGGCTGTTAAAAGAAGCCAGAGAGGAAACAGCAGAGGGTCTGACCATCATTTTCCAGTCCTCACTGGAAACAGGTGTGGTGCTGGAGGATTGGAGAATTGCTAAAGTTGCACCTCTGTTTAAAAAGGTAGCGAGGGATAGACCGAATAATTACTGGCCAGTCAGTCTAACCTCAGTAGTGGGCAAATTATTGGAATCTATTCTGAGAGACAGGATAAACTGTCAATTAGAAAGGCACGGATTAATCAAGGATAGTCAGCATGGATTTGTTAAGGGACTATCTTGTTTGACCAACTTGAGTGAATTTTTTGAAGAAGTAACAAGGAAGCTAGATGAGGGTTGTGCAGTTGATGTGGCCTACATGGATTTTAGCAAGGCTTCTGACAAGGTCCCACATGGCAGACTGGTTAAACAAATAAAATCCCATGGGATCCAGGGAAATGCAGCAAGGTGGATACAAAATTGGCTCAGTGGCAGGTAACAAAGGGCAATTGTTGATGGGTATTTTTGCGACTGGAGAGCTGTTTCCAGTGGCGTTCCGCGGGGCTCAGTACTGGGTCCCCGGTTTCCTTCTTTGGCCTCCTTATCTCGAGAGACAATGGGTAAGCGCCTGGAGGTGGTCAATGGTGTTTGGAGCAGCGCCTGGAGTGGCTATAAAGGCCAATTCTAGAGTGACAGGCTCTTCCACAGGCGTTGTAGAAAAATTTGTTTGTCGGGGCGGTTACACTGTTGGCTCTCCCCTTGCGCCTCTGTCTTTTTTCCTGCCAACTGCTAAGTCTCTTCGACTCGCTACACTTTAGCCCCACCTTTGTGGCTGCCCGCCAGCTCTGGCGAACGCTGGCAACTGACTCCCACGACTTGTGATCAATGTCACAGGACTTCATGTCGCATTTGCAGACGTCTTTAAAGCGGAGACACGGACGGCCGGTGGGTCTGATACCAGTGGTGAGCTATATACACCGGGTCCCCTGTTTATTGTGGTGTATATTAACGATTTAGATGTAAATGTGGGGGGCATGATCAAGAAGTTTGCAGATGACACAAAGATTGGCCCTGTGGTAGATAGCGAGGAGGAAAGCTGTAGGAAGATATTGATGGTCTGGTCAAATGGACAGAAAACTGGCAAACAGTTCTCTAAGTTGAATTCTGTGAGGTGATGCATTTGGTGAGATCAAACAAGGCAAAGGGATACACGATTAATGGGAAAATAATGAGAAGTGTAGAGGAGGTAAGGGACCTTGGAGTGAATGTCCACAGATCCATGAAGGTAGCAGGACAGGTCAATAAGGTGGTTAAGAAGGCACATAGAATCCTTTCCCTTATTAGTGAGGTATAGAATATAAGAGCAGGGAGGTTATGCTAGAACTGTATAACTCATTGGTTAGGCCACAACTAGAGTACTGTACACAGTTCCGGTCACCTCATTACAGAAAGGATGTAATTGCACTAGAGAGGATACAGCAGAGATTTACAAGGATGTTGTCAGGACTGAAAAAATGCAGCTATGAGGAAAGATTGAATAGGCTGGGGTTGTTATCCTTAGATCAGAGAAGGCTGATGGGCGATCTGATTGAAATGCACAAAATTTTGATACAGCGGAGGTGAAGGGTCTATTCACCTTAGCAGAGAGGTCAGTGACGAGGGGGCATAATTTTAAAGTGATTGGTAGAAAAATTAGAGGGGAGATGAGGTAAAACTTTTTCACCCAGAGGGTGGTGATGGTCTGAAACTCACCGCCTGAAAGGGCTGTTGAGGCAGAAACCCTCAACTCATTCAAAAGGAGTCTGGATATGCACCTCAAGTGCCGCAAGCTACAGAGCTACGGACCAAATGCTAGAAGGTAAAATTAGAATAGGTGCAATGTTTTTCGGCTGGCACAGACATGGTGGGTCAAGTGGCCTCTTTCTGTGCATTAAACTTTCTATGATTCCATCATTTGTTAGTCACGTAAAAGGTCATGTGTGACAATTACTGATCTGACCACAATGCAATGACGGTGGGTTTCTTTTACAGTGAGCTGCTCATTTTCCATGACAAAATACTGCAGTTGACTACATCCTGAAATATCTTAAGTATGACTATTAATAGTTTTATGCAATGATTAAAGTGACAAGGTCATCCCGGTTCAATAAACTTTATTCCAGCTGTAATTGCTGCAACTTTGAACTAATTCAAGGCACAATTAGAAGACACTCTAGCCCACACAGCAACCTTTTTCTTTTATTAAGGTTGTGGACTGAAACCGACTGAATATTTGCTTCAGAAAAAAAAGTTCTAATCTTCAGACTGACCGTTTCCTGTAACAGAGGGGGATTTCAAAGAAGTTTGCAAATCTAAATGTAAAGCCATGACCCACAAAGATTGTGAATCAGGAACCAGTAATTAACAACTCATATCAGCTTTAAAAATGGAAAAAGGCAGTTCACAGAGGCAGAAATGGACAAGTTACATTAAGTTTAACTTTCAGATGCTGAACAATTGTAGATGGAAAGGAAGAATGAGGGAGGTGAAAAAAATTCTAGTTGAGGCCGGCAAAAGAATTTGTTTAGGTAGAAAACTGTGCAATTTCAACACAGGGAGGAGGAGGAGGAGGAATGTGTAAGATTGTGTATTTGCAGCTGAAGAACAAAAGAAAAACGTTCAGAGGAACATTACAATCGATCAGAGAATGAGAGCATGTAAAAAGATGAGAGCATGCATGCACCAGTGGAGAGAAATAGTGCACGAAAGGAGAGAGAAAGAGACTAAGTTGAGAATGGCAATACCCATCAGATAACAAGCTTTTCCCTGTATTCTGCCCAGGATTAAAGGGATATTAGAATAGCATCCACAGCCATGACTCTGCTCAGGTTTTGGTGCAATTATAGGTCTTAATCAAGAGTTAGGTTATTGACAGGGAGAAGAATGAGTTGGCATGAAAGAGGAAACTGAGCTTCTTGAACACAGCTTTAGTAAAGGAGATGTGCAAGTTGCATTTGAGGTCATCGATTGTTGTAAAAACCCATCTGGTTCACTAATGTCCTTTAGGGAAGGAAATCTGCCATCCTTACCTGATCTGGCCTACATGTGACTCCAGACCCACAGCAATGTGGCAGACTCTTAACTGTCCTCTGAAATGGCCTAGCAAACAACTCAGTTGTCAAGGCACTTAGGGATTGAAACAAATGCCCGCCTTGCCAGTGACACCTACATCCCATGAAAAAAAACCTTACAGGACTACAGGGATGAAGTGGGGAATGGGGCTGACTGGATTGCTCTACAGACAGCCAGCATGGACCTGATTGGCTGAATGGCCTCCTACTGTGCCACAAAGATCTATGGCTCATAGGTTAGTAAGTCCATGAATAACAATAGATGAAGATGGCATAAACATGGAGTCATCAAAGCCATGAGGTGGTAGCTGTTGGTTCAATTTACAGAGACTGAAAGCTTTTTTTTAAATAAAAGTTGTCTGCAGAGTGTTATTTGGCTGAAGCCTCTATTTGGCCTAAATCAGATTTTCCACTGTTCCTCATGATCCAAACAATGCACAATCCATTGCTCAGACTATCATATATCAGCTGGTAGCAATTTATTTTTTCACATCATGCTCATTAATTTGGCAACTCAATCGGGACAGTTATTTTTTTCGTTAAAATGGAGCTTCGCTTTAGGCAAACACCACTTTGCAACTTAATTGTAATTATTATCCTTAAGAATATCCATCGTAGCTTTGTCCTTTCCTGGGTTTTATCAGTACCTTTCTTTGATTGTTATGTCAGTATCCTCTCCAATAACTTACGGCTCCAAAATCCTCTAAGCAAATTAAAAACAGGATTCGATAATTGCCTCAAACTGTTTTTGTTTAAAAAAAAAACAAAATATTTGGCAGTCACTATTCCATTATGGTTGCAGGAATGTTACTGCTATAGTATTGATGCAGCAATATTTACCATATTTCTCCCACTTATGAGATCTTTCTCCAAATGAAGAACACTTAGCTCACAATGTTTGAGGGCCATAAGAGATAAACTTGTCGCAATAAACCCAAACAAAGCAGCAAGTTAGGCTTCCATTTGACCACATTCCCCTTAAACAAGTGTCAGACACTTTGAAATAACTATCACATTTAACCCTGAACCTCATGAAGTTGATAGCTGGATTCTAACTATTAACTCCCTTGAAGTAAATCAATTAACAATACACTAGCCTTCACGACTCTATACGAAATCTATTTTTCCATGCCTTATTTGTGTTACTATATTTCTTTTTTAGTGCCCCAAGCTACGCACTATTCTTTGCTCAAGGGAGCACACTTCGGCCTGCTCTGAGGCCATTGCATCACCGCAAATGGCCAAGGGGTACTCATCGGCAACTTGTTAATCAAATTTCAGCTTAGCCTCCCTCGGAATGAGGACGTAGCTACTGTCCACTTCCCCCTTGGGCCCAACAGGAGGATAACTGACCTTGTGATAATGCCATTGTATAAACCAGTGCTCCATCATTCCACGTGCACCACTAGATCAGGCTCTACATGAGCCTGGTTGCTCACAACAAGCAGATCTCAACTCTGAAGGCTAAACTCAAGTTAGTCTGCTCGGCAGCAGATGACCAAACTATGCAAAATTATGACTTTTGCTTGTTAACATACAACGGGGAGGTGGTGTCGTGGTGGTATTGTCACTGGACTAGTAACCCAGAGACCCAGGGTATTTCTCTGGCGACATGGGTTTGAATCCCAACACAGCAGAAGGTGGAATTTGAATTCAATTAATAAATCTGGAATTAAAAGCTAGTCTAATGATGGCCATGAAACTTTTAGGGAAGGAAATCTGCTGTCCTAACCTGGTCTGGCCTACACAGGATTCTATACCCACAGCAATGTGGTTGACTCTTAACTACCCTCTGAAATGGCTTAGCAAGCCACTCAGTTATATCTAAACGCTATGAAGTCAATAAAACAGAATGAAACTGGATGGACCACCCGGCATCAACCTAGGCACTGGAAACGACAACGGCAAACCCTGTCGACCCTGCAAAGTCCTCGTTACTAACATTTGGGGGGCTTGTGCCAAAGTTGGGAGAGCTGTCCCATAGAATATTCAAGCAACAGCCTGACATAGTCATACTCACGGAATCATACCTTACCAACGAGGTCCCAGACACTGCCATCACCATCCCCGGGTATGTCCTGTCCCACCGGCAGGACAGACCCAGCAGAGGTGGTGGCACAGTCGTATACAGTCGGGAGGGAGTTGCCCTGGGAGTCCTCAACATCGGCTTCAGACCCCATGAAGTCTCATGGCATCAGATCAAATCTGGGCAAGGAGATCTCCTGCTGATTACAACTTACTGCCCTCCCTCAGCTGATGAATCAGTACTCCTCCATGTTGATCACCACTTGGAGGAAGCACTGAGGGTGGCAAGGGTGAAGAATGTACTCTGGGTAGGGGACTTCAATGTCCATCACCAAGTGTGGCTCGGTAGCACCACTACTGACTGAGCCCTAAAGGACATACTGCTAGACTGGGTATGCAGCAGGTGGTGAGGGAACCAAGAGGGAAAAACATACTTGAAATCGTCCTCACCAATCTGCCTATGACAGTATTGATAGGAAAGACCACTGCACAGTCCTTGTGGAGAGGAAGTCCCGCCTTCACATTAAGGATACCCTCCATCGTGTTGTGTGGCACTACCACCGTGCTAAATGGGATAGATTTCAAACAGATCTAGCAATGCAAAACTGGGCACCCATGAGGTGCTGTGGGCCATCAGCAGCAGCAGACCTGTACTCAACCACAATCTGTAACCTCATGGCCCAGCATATCCCACACTCTACCATTACCATCAAACCAGGAGACCAACCCTGGTTCAATGAAGAGTGCAGGAGGGCATGCTTGGAGCAGCACCAGGCATACCTCAAAATGAGGTGTCAACCTGGTGAAGCTATAACACAGGACTATTTGCATGCCAAACTGCATAAGCAGCATGCGATGGCAGAGCTAAGCGATCCCATAAACAGATCAGATCTAAGCTCTGCAGTCCTGCCACATCCAGCCATGAATGATGGTGGACAATTAAACAACTAACTGGAGGAGGCGGCTGCACAAATATCCCCACCTTCAATGGTGGGGGGGCCCAGTACATCAGTGAGAAAGATAAGGCTGAAGCGTTTGCAATAATCTTCAGCCAGAAGTGACGCATTGATGATCCATCTCGGCCTCCTCCTCAAGTCCACAGCATCATAGATCACTCCATGTGATATCAAGAAACGACTGAAGGCACTGGATACTGCAAAGGCTATGGGCCCTGACAATATTCCAGCAATAGTACTGAAAACCAGTGCTCCAGAACTTGCCGCGCCCCTAGCCAAGCTGTTCCAGTACAGCTACAAAACTGGCATCTACCTGGCAACGTGGAAAATTGCCCAGGTATGTCCTGTACACAAAAAGCAGGACAAGTCCAACCCAGCCAATTACTACCCCATCAGTCTACTTCTATCACTTTACTGATGATTGAGAGGTGTCATCAACAATGCTATCAAGCGGCACTTGCTTAGCAATAATCTGCTCTGTGACACTCGGTTTGGTTTCCGCCAGGGGCACTCCGCTCCTGACCTCATTACAGCCTTGAGTTCAGCTCTTTTGTCCATGTTTGAACCAAGAGGTGAGATGAGAGTGACTGCCCTTGACATCAAAGCAGCATTTGACCAAGTATGGCATCAAGGAGCCCTAGCAAAACTGAAGTCAATGGGAAATCGGGGGAAAACTCTCCGCTGGCTGGAGTTATACCAAGCACAAAAGGAAGATGGTTGTGGTCATTGGAGGTCAATCATCTCAGCGCCAGGACATCACTGCAGGAGTTCCTCAGGGTAGTGTCCTAGGCCCAACCATCTTCTGCTGCTTCATCAATTACCTTTCTTCAATCAAAAGGTCAGAAGTGGAGATGTTCGCTGATGATTGCACAACGTTCAGCACCATCCGCGACTGCTCAGATACTGAAGCAGTTTGTGTAGAAATGCAGCAAGACCTGGACAATGTCCAAGCTTGGGCTGATAGTGGCAAGTAACATTCGCGCCACACAAGTGGCAGGCAATGACCATCTCCAACAAGAGATTCAATGACATTACGATCACTGAATCCCCCACTATTAACATCCTGGGAGTTACTATTGACCAGAAACTGAAGTCACCATATAAATATCATGGCTACAACAGCAAGTCAGAGACTAGGAATCCTGCAGCGAACAACCCACCTCCTGGCTCCCCAAAGCCTGTCCAACATCTACAAGGCACAAGTCAAGAGTGTGATGAAATACTCTCCACTTGCCTGGATGGGTGCAGTTCCAACATTCAAGAAGCTCGACACCATCCAGGAAAAAGCAGCCCACTTGATTGGTATTCCATCCACAAGCGTTCAATCCCTCCACCACCGACGCACAGTGGCAGTGTGTACCATCTACAAGATGCACTGCAGCAACACACCAAGGCTCCTTAGACAGCACCTTCCAAACCTGTGACCTCTACCAACTAGAAGGACAAGGGCAGCAAATGTATGGAAACAGCACCACCTGTAAGTTCCCCTCTAAGTCACACCATCCTGATTTGGAACTATAATCGCCGTTCCTTCACTGTTGCCAGGTCAAAATCTTGGAAATCCCTTCCTAACAGCACTGTGGGTATACCTAGCTCACATGAACTGCAGCGGTTCAAAAAGGCAGCTCACCACCACCTTCTCAATGGCAATTAGGGATCGGCAACAAATGCTGGCCGAGCCAGCGACACCCACATCCCACGAATGAATTTTTTAAAAATTCAAAAAATGTTGCTTTATATTAAAAAGGTAATAATTCAAAAACAAAATGCTGTCCTCACTTCTTCAAGATTATTACCTGGTCAACATCAACAGCACTGCCAAAAAAAGCAAAGTAGTGTCTAGCAATTACTCCAGAAAGAGTGAGATCACTTCTCAATTTCCTGCCCACAGGGCAAAATTATGAAATATTGCACTAATGCGAAAGCCTATGAAATGCTGTCAAAATCACTTTTCCAACATCAAAGCCAAATTTTCTCCCACTTACTGCTGGAATAAATAAAGCCATTCTTTTTGGCTATCTCCAGTACCATCATGCCTCTGGTCTCGACCCAATCGGCCTCCCTACATTCCAAATTAGCCTTAGTCAGGAGGTGCAGAACCAAGACTTACTGCTTGAAGCAAGCACAGCTTCCTCCCCCACATGCACTCTGTTGCCAAGGCCACTTTCTCCCACTTTTGTAATTTTGCCCAGCTCCATCCATAATTTTCTTTCACTGCCATCAAAATCATAGGTCATCACCTCAAGGTGTGATTTACTCTCCTGGTCAGCCTCCCCATCTCAACTTTTTACAAACTGCTCCTCATCCAATACTGAGCTTACATCCTCATCAAGTTCCACACTAACATTACATCATGCTCTCCAAAGTTTCACGGACATCCTGTCCTCCAGGAAGTTATCATTTCTCACCTACACTTCCAGATCGCTCAATTACTTTCCTCAACCTATCTTACTGATCTTGTCCATGCATTGCTCCTCAAAACTTTGCCCTACCCTTTGTTCCCCACTTCATCGCTCGTGGCCATTCACCCAATCTGTGCCCCTGCAATTTCTTACCTACATCTCTTCACTTTATCATCTACCTCCCTGCTTTCAACCAGCCTTCAGCCCATCCATGCTAACCATCTGATGTCCTTTTGTTTCTCCACATTTAAATACCAACACCTCTTCAAGCCATGAGGAGTGCTACAGAAATACATTGCTGTTCCTGACAAATGCAGAGTATTGGAAGTCGATCGCATTTCACTGACATACATGTTGAAATATGGTCCTAATTAAGCAGACTGTCATACTGCAGCATCAAATGACATACAAGCAATGTTTACATAACACAATGTATTGTCATCAAGGTCAAGTAGAATTAACATTTTACTGGTGCGTGGAAGATTTATTCCACAACCTACTTACTGGACCACAACAATGGGGCCATTGAACAAGGAGGGGGAAAATGCTTTTCCTTATGTACAGATGGGAGATATTTTCAGTGTTAATCCAATCGATTTTTGGAGTATTTGAAACTGCAGTGCCCCACCATCCCATCAGATATCCACTCTTAGAAAAGGTACTTGATTTTACTGTGGGCCTCAAGATACTAAGCTGTATATTCATTCAAAAAAAACTTAACATTCCTGGGTTCTGGTTCTATGAGCAGCAAAAACCTAGGGGTACAGAGGTCAGCAGTGTAAGAGTGCTAATGCCTTGCTCCTAGAACTCCACTCCAAAAATAGCTGATGAGATGAAGGACAGAAGTAGCCATTGTTACTAGCTATAATAAAAATTTACATATTGATATAGATACTTTGGCTTTAATGAGCAATAACAATTTAATTGGAATTGGAAAAAGCTTTGCCATTGGGGGGCTCGAAAAAGAGTAAGGAAAATCAAAAATTCTTACGGTGGTTAAGGTTTAAGGGAATTAGCTATTTTAAATGGAGCAAACTTGTTAATTAAGAACAGCAATAATGAGTAACAGAATTCAGTAACACAACAGCATTGATAGCCTTGTTTATAATGGCAATAATCAGAGCACTATAGTTATGAATGATGCACTGTAATGTTACCCAATGAGGAGGTAGCACTGGGACAGCCATGTAGGCCTCCTTCTTTCCTGAAATTTCCATAATTCTATAAATTAGTGCCAACAATTATAACAACTGCCAACATCATAATAAATGTTATGTACTTAATTATACTAATATTGTAACTAATAGTACTCATAAAAAGAGGATGATGATTTCAGTTGCTGTTTATACTAACTAGTGAGGTGAGAGTGACAGCCCTTGACATCAAGGCAGCATTTGACAAGAGTGTGGCACCAAGGCGCCCTCGCAAAACTGGAGTAAATGGGAATCAGGGGGAAAACTTTCCACTGGTTGGAGTCATACCTAAAACAAAGTAAGATGGCTGTAGTTGTTGGAGGTCAAACATCTCAGTCCCAGGACATCACTGCAGGAGTTCCTCAGGGTAGTGTCCTGGGCCAGCTGCTTCATCAATGACCTTCCCTCCACCATAAAAGGTCAGAAATGGGGATCTTCATTGATGATTGCACAATGTTCAGCACCATTCGTGACTCCTCAGATAATTGAAGCAGTCCATGTCCATATGCAGCAAGACCTGAACAACATTCAGGCTTGGGCTGATTGGTGGCAAGTTACATTTGTGCCACACAAGTGCCAAGCAATGACTATCACAAACAAGACAGAATCCAACCATCTCCCCATGACATTCAATGCATTACCATCACTGAATCCTCCACTATCAACATCCTGGAAGTTACCATTGACCGGAAACTGAACTGGACCAGCCATTTAAGTACTTTGGCTACAAGAGCAGATCAGAGGCTGGGAAACCTGTGGCAAGTAACTCACCTCCTGATTCCCCAATGCCTGTCCACCATAGACTAGGCACAAGTCAGGAGTACAACGGAATACTCTCCACTTGCCTGAATGAGTGCAGCTCCAGCAACACTCAAGAAGCTTGACATCATCCAGGTCAAAGCAGCCCACTTGACTGGCACCCCATCCACTACCTTCAATATTCACTCCCTCCACCACCGACACACAGTTTCAGCAATGTGTACAATCTACAGGACGCACTGCAGTAACTCACCAAGGCTCCTTCGACAGCACCTTCCAAACCCTCGACCTCTACCACCTCGAAGGACAAGGGCAGCAGATGTATGGGAAAACCACCGCCTGCACGTTCCCCTCCAAGCCACACACCAACCTGACTTGGAACTATACCGCTGTTGCTGGGTCAAAGTCCTGGGACTGCAGGGTTTCAAAAAGGCAGCTCACCACCACCACCTTCTCAAGGGCAATTATGGATGGGCAGTAAATGCTGGCATAGCCAGTGACACCCACATCCCATGAAAGAATAAATAAAAAAGCTAAGTCTTACAATATTTATGGGATTTATGACAACCGGGAGTAAATTAATGTTAACTGGCACTACCACAAATTACTAATGAATTAACTGGCAAAAAAAAAATCATCAGTAATGATTACTAATAATGGTGGCAATACTCAAATGTTGCCACGACTTTTGGTAATCAACAGGAACAAGCAATTATTAGGAGTTGAGATGGTTATATTTTTCCCTATATTTATAAAATAATTACCAAGGGATATTTCTAATGATATTCATTCATGACGATCAGGCAAGAATTACTAGATTATTAAGGGAGTCTAGATATTAATTAGCATTAGAGACAGCAACGTGATTATTAATGTATTAATTGGGGCAGATGGAATATTTATTAATTGCACTAATGTTTATTAATTGATGTAGAGACTGGGTGATAATTACATTATTAGGACAGTGATTAGTCAGAGTAGCATTGGCAATGTTGGAGGTTAATGCTGCCACTGGGTAGTTTCCACTCACCGCTGTGCGTATTGAACCAGCGTGGCGCCAGGTGAAGTGGTAGCGAGTCGGACAGTGACGCCGCCCGCGACCCCAGGTACAGCTGCAGCTCCCGGGCGCCCGGCCCTCCTCCCGTCTCCTGGTAACCGTTGCTAGCGGAGTCAGGCCCACCGCCGCTGCCGGGACCACCACCACCACCTCCTCCATTTCCTCCGGTGCCGCTGCCGTGTTCGGCTCCATCGCCCGCCCTGCCGCCGCCGCTGCCTCCAGCCCGGCCGCCGCCTCCATACAACCCGAAGGGATGCGCCGGCTCCATCCCGGCCACGCTGCTCACCGAGCGAGTCCTCAGCCCCATGGCGGGGCCACCGGCCCGATAGTGGCTATAGTGTCCCGTGTGAACGGCGCTGTCGTCGGTCGAGACGCCGGGGAAAGCGGTCCTGGAGCGGGCTGCCGTGCTCTGCTTCCCTCCCATCTCCAGAGGCTTGCAATAGGCGGCCAGCAGCATAAACACAGGGTTAGGGTTGGGGTGGGGAAGAGGCTGGGGGGGGGGGGGTCAGGAGCCGAGGCCGCGGCTTCAGTCGGGGTTAATCCACCAGTGGCTCCGGGCGATGCTGTCCCTGTCTCCGCCGTCACCCCACTTCAGTCAAGCGCCTCTACTCCGGCCATTCACCCGCTGCCCTTACTCTCAGAATGGGGATGGGAGCGGCTCGGTTCTCTAACCCAGGCGGTCTCTTGCTTCCTTCCTCTCGGCCATCCCTCGCCTTGTCCCCCCCGCCCAGAGCCCGCTCTGCTCTGCTCTCGTTAGCCGCTCCAGCCCAGGTGCGCACAAAGCGCATGAGCAGCAGATGCAAACAAAGCCCCAGCCCAGAGCACTGTCTGTCTCTGTCTCGGTTCTCTATTTTAATAAAAGCAGGATGTGTCATACAGGAAGCAACATTTTTTTTCAGTAGTTTTTTTTTTTGCAATTCCCCGCCCCCTTTCTATTGCAGCTCGGTTTGCAGGTATTTCCCAACACTGATGTTGCACCTGAAACCAAGTTTTTTGTTTGGATGCCAATCTCACTCCCTCTCTCTCTCAAATTGCAATTGCGGGCATCCTTCTTGAAATTTCAAGGGGTCCAGGTTAGACAATAATAGATGTAAGTTCTATACCACAGACAAGCGCTCTTATATAAATTGCTCTTTACCCCACAAAAGTACAATTTTGATCTGTTCTATCCGAAGTTAAAATGAATAAAAACATATTTGAGAAGATGGTTACGTTTGTTGTTTTTTGTAACAATCTATTATGCAAAGAACGTAACGTAAGAAAACGGGCAGGAGTCAACCATACGGCCTGTCGAGCCTGCGCTTCCATTCAATACGATCATGGCTGATCTTCGGCTTCAACTCCTCTTTCCCACTCTGTATCCCTTGATTCCCTGAGAGATCAAAAATCTGTCTATCCCAGCCTTAAATATCTTTAATGATGAGCATCCACAACCCTCTGGGGTAGAGAATTCCAAATATTCACAACCCTCTGAGTGAAAAAATTTCTCCTCATCTCAGTCCTAGATAATCGGCCCCTTATCCTGAGACTATGGCCCCCCATGTTCTGGATTCTCCAGCCAAGGGAAACAACCTGAGTTCCGAAGAAGGGTCACTGACCCGAAACGTTAACTCTGCTTCTCTTTCCACAGATGCTGCCAGACCTGCTGAGTGAATCCAGCATTCCTCGTTTTTGTTTCAGATTTCCAGCATCCGCAGTATTTTGCTTTTATATTAACCTGAGTGTCTACCCAGTGAAACCCCTTCAGAATCTTGTAAGTTTCAATGAGATCACCTCTCATTCTTCCAAACTCGAGAAGGTATAGGCCCAATTTTACTCAGCCTTTCAGGGACAACCCCGTCATCCCAGGGACCAATCTATTATCATCCATCCACCTCTGGTTTCATGGGGAATCATGACCGGGCCTTTCGATATTGTACAAATCACTCAGGCTGTATGATGCCACAGCACAAATTTGCAGCAAGACTGATTTTATTGGGTTTTGAGTGAATCAGGTCGCTGGGATATGGTGAGCAATACTGAAGGATGGCTCATTCTTGCCTGTACTACTGGCAATCCAGCCAACGAGGAGGTAGAATGCAGAGCTAGGAGCAGGGATGAATTAATGCATAGCCAATGGGATCTATGCCCAGGGGCCCTGTGGAAATATAGGGCCCCCAGTGAAATAATTTAATGTTTTCATGGAGACAGGGTGTTGCTAACTACAGACATATTCGGCGAGGCTTGATCACGTGTTACTAACCCAGAGTTTGCAAATACTATTGCATTTACCTTATAAAAGTTGTGGCTCTGTAATTGAATGTCTTTGTTTGCAGATTCGACTAGCACCTGTTCTGAGAGCCAAGAGACCACCCATGAACAGGTGACACAAGTATACAAGTGAAAAACACAGGCACTGTACTTTTATTAGCATAAGTATCCAGGATATTCATCTTCCATTCCAGAACAGTCATGGACAATGCGGGAAGGTAGCGTCCCTAGGTGGTCATGTGGAGGCCCTGTATATGCTTGGTGCCCTGAGCCCAGGAATTCTCAATCTAGCTCTGGCTAGCAGAAAATAAGTTTCCATCTTTTTCTTTCACCCCACAACCCTGTGCCTGGCAGTCACAGGCTGTACATATCATGCCTCCTTTGCTTACAGCAAGATATTCTCCTAAGAAGATAAGATTTGACAAACAGGAAACTATTGTCATCAAATGCAAATGAGGTGAATTCATGGGGAGAATATGGTAACTGCTCAATTTAAACATGCAGGATACAATGATGTACCTCTCAAGCAGGGAGTGGAAAGAACAGTATTCCCTCATCACCCCAAAGAAAAAAAATCAGTCCCAGGCAGGATCCTAGAAAATAGATTATGGATTGAGATTACTGTATTAGATTGTACAAAATGAATCTCACGGTTTATTCTCAAATTCCTGGATCTACCACTATGTATATATCAAAAAAGGGACATTTAACTTTTTCCCAAAGACTTGTTTCACCTGGTTGACTGCAATATTTATAATGTCATTTACAATATACCCCTGCAGGAAGGAAGCCATTTACAATAATCTGATTACGGGAAGTCCTCACTTAGTTATGAAAAAAATGCCCTAATTAATTTAGCATGAGGCCAAATAGAGACAATCTTACCTACTTATTGTAAGATTCTCCATACTAAATTTTTTCTTTCCTGAAGAAGCTGATTAGAAATTAATATTTCCCAGTGCAAAGCAAACCATTTCTGTTTCTATATAAAAAGCAACAAAATAAAGTACACATATTGATCACGTGAAACTAAACAGAAAATGTTACAAATGTATAGTAGGTCAGTCAGCATCTGTGGAGAGAAGAGCCAGGTTAGTGCTTTGGGCAAGCCCTTGCAGAACTCATTGAGGGTCAGCCAGCCATTTCTCTACAGAAGCTGACTGATCTGTATATTTCCAACATCTCATGCTTGACCCATTTTTACGATGCTTGGTGGGGGAAGTTCATTTGTGTTCAGCTGTAGGAAATGAGCCTCCGGATTGTGACTTTTTTTGGAAAAATTATATAGGTTTCAAATGTGACACCCAAACTGACGGTGGGGTGGAATGAGATGAATGGAAAATTCAACCTTACTTTGGATTGAAAAGTTGTTCAATCAATGTGCAAATCTTTCTCACAATTCAATCATTGTACGTGAACTTGTTGTGTTCTCCATTTTATCAAGTTGCAAGTAACATTCAGTTAGCTGGCTTCTTGATATGGTGATATCATGACACAGTGAAATAATTGTTCTAACAGACAATAAATGGATTTCAAAGTATCCTATACATATACATGTGACTTGATACAGAATGCACCAGTCAACTTCACTTTAAACTTCTTCTAAAAAGGTAATCGCAAACATTAATCAGCAGTTCAGCAATTTCAATTTTGCAATGATTTGGACATTCACAATAGCACAACAGCACGAGTAAATGGGAATATTTGAGAGTGGACGGGTAGAAAGTGTCAATTGGCAATTTTTGGCATGCACATATCAGAATATAGATAATATAGCAGAAACTCACCAAAATGGAATAGTTAGCTGCTTTAACTACAGGATTTCAGAAATGCAGAACGTTTTGCAGACTCAAACATGAAATAAGCAAGGATGGTCTTGGATACATGGAGTTAAAAAGGGAGTTTCAGACATGGACTAAGGGGCTAACAAAGCCACTGAGTGGGCAGGAGCGAGCTTGGAGGCAGGAAACTATGATCAGATCACAATGCAGATGGAATCACAAATATATGGTAGTGTAGCTATTGTTCATTTTGCTTATTTTAAATGGTGCATAGCACCGAATAAATTATTATGGTTTAAGTTCATATATGAAAAACATTAAGAAGCTAGCTGTTACAGAATTAGTTTTGATCAATAAAATAAAAGTGCAATTTAATTTATAGTTTGAAATGATAATTTCACAGTCAATTGAATTAAAGAGTGAATTTATACAAACTTACATTTATATCCCTTCCCTAATTATGGCTTCAGCAAAATAGACAGCCTTAATTTCTTGTGAAGATGCAATTATTCATACAATAAGATGGCCACAAATAAAATCATTGAACAGAATAAAAACACAATTCTTATGACATGATGAAAAGGTATGTTCTTTCCTGTGCAGAGTGAAAGATGTTGTTTTGCAACAATTTTCTCCATAAGTCAGGTTCTATGGTTTGTTTTACATAGACCCCTCAGTCTGAACTTACTCCTGTATTTTCACACAGGCTCTAGAAAGTACATAAGTTGTTAAATTATTAAACGATGTATAAATACTATACAATTAAGTATGATATTATCTTTATAGTTAATTATGTTCATTGGCAATGAAAGGCTCATTGATATCAATAAGTAAAAACGAATGGTACAAGCCTCCCTCTATATTGCCTCTGAATTATCTAGGAATCCCAAAGAAACAATATAGCTTCTCACCTCCCAAACCAATTGAAAAGAAGGAAGAGGTTGAGGGTCATAGAGATATTAACACAGCTGTTTGATTGAGGTAGGAGTTTGGAACATTCTCGGGAAATGCGGCTAGCCCACGTGCAATCTCACAATGCACATCGGCATCCTAATAGGTGGCGGCCAGCAACACATCTCGCAGTATTACCTGATGACTAGCGCCAACCAGGAAGCTGCAGCCACGTACACTGTTCTGGCTGAAGGTGGACAGAAGCGTAGACCACCAATTCACTGATAGTTACTGCATCAAATCACAAAGAAATCGCAAAAAGTAAAAAGACATTGTTAAGCACTAAAGTAGAAATTGCAAAAAAGATTGAAAATGTGAAAATACGCAACAAAATATTTCTTGTTAAAGAAACAAGGAAAAATATTGGTGAAGGAGGAACCTGAGGCAGAAATTGAGGAAAAAGTCTGAAACAGGATAGCATTGCTGGCTTGAACTGCCTGGTTATGCTATTGCTGTTAATGTGACAAATATTAGTTTTCCTAAATAAAAATCTTATAACCAACAAATATAAAAGTTTTGTTTAACTTTGTGATGCAGCATTGAGTTGTGTAGGTCAAATCACTACAGTTTATTAAATGGGGTAGGAAAGTGACATATTGACTCCAAATTGGTCTAAAGTTGTGACCACCCCACGCCCACCCTTTAAAATAAAGGAACAGCTCTAAGACATTATCATGCAATAGATGGGTGCCCAACAGAGCAGATCTCTTGAGCAGCAAATCAAATATTCTTTATAATGTGCTAACAGGTTTCCTATGGCATGGCATGGCACGGCACATGGTGGGTGGGATGTTTGATCAGAGCAGGTGTATTATAAAAAAGTAATTCCTCTTCTCAGCACTAGGGACAGCCTTGTGATGTCGCAATACTGCAATGGGGTGTCAGAGTTAAGAGCACTGGGAGGCCCCAGAAAACGGTGAGACAGGTTTTGGGAGCACTGGAAATAAGATCAATAGTCTGTAATTACAGTGACCGGAGCCAGTTGGCATGGAGCTTTTTTCATTTTAAAAGTGGAGATAAGAATTTATAATGGAATAAGTTGACAGGAAATGTGACACAGGAAATAAGGTTTTGTAGACAGAAAATGTATGTAGGCGTAAGATTTTTAATACATATAGATGAGTGACTCTCCCTTGATTCTGCTTACAGTACGTTAGAGAATGTACTGCTTTATAATGGTACAACAATTGACAATGGTTTCATAGTCATCATTAGACTAGCTTTTTTAATTCCAGATTTATTAATTGAATTCAAACCCATGTCCCCAGAGCATTAGTCTAGATCTCTGGATTACTAATCCTGTAACATTACCACTATGCCACCGCCTCCTTATTCACAACCTCGGTGTCATAGTTGACACAGAGATGAGCTTTCAACCATACATCTATACAGTCATTAAGACAGCCCTATTTCCACCTCTAACATCCCTGACTCTGCCACTGCCTCAGCTCTTCTACTGCTGGAATCCTAATCGATGTCTTTGTTACCTACAGACCTACTGCAGAAGTCTGAGGTGCAGAGGGATCTAGGTGTTCTAGTGCATGAACTAGAACACAAAAAGTTAGTATACAGGTAAAGCAAGTAATAAAGAAGGCTAATGGAATGCTGTCCTTTATTACGAGAGGAATTGAAAATAAAAGTAAGGATGTTATGCTTCAGTTATACAGGGCATTGGTGAGACCACATCTCGAATACTGTGTGCAGTTTTGGTCTCCTTATTTAAGGAAGGATGTGAATGCTTTGGAGGCAGTTCAGAGGAGGCTTACTCGACTTATACCTGGAATGAGCAGGTTGTCTTATGAGGAAAGGTTGGACAGGCTGGGCTTGTTTTCACCGGAGTTTAAAAGAGTGAGGGGAGACCTGATTGAAGTTTATAAGATCCTGAACAATCTTGACAAGGTGGATGTGGAAATGATGTTTCCTCTTGTGGGTGAGTCCAGAACAAGGGGACACTGTTTTAAAATTAGGGGTCGCCCTTTTAGGACAGAGACAAGGAGAAATTTTTTCTCTCAGAGGGTTTGCGACTCTGGAATTCTCTGCCTCAGAAGGTGGTGGAGGCGGGGTCATTGAATATTTTTAAGGCAGAGGTAGATAGATTCTTCTTAGGCAAGGGAATCAAAGATTATCGGGGGTAGATGGGACTGTGGAATTCAAGTCAAAAACAGATCAGCCATGATCTTATTGAATGGCAGAGCAGGCTCGATGGGCCAAATCGCCTCCCGTCATATGGCAGGAAAACCATACCATAGAAAATGGAAAAGGTTAGACAGTTTAATTATTCTACATGCTTGAATGGTGAGATCAGCTGGAAATCAGCTTGCAGATGAGAATGCTAACTTTGTTTGATTGAAGGTCAATTTATCTTCTGTAGATATTGTGCAAAAGGCTAGTTCTCAGAGAGGGAGCTGAAGCACAACATTTTAAGATTATTTAGCACCTGTAAGGAAGAAGGCAGAGTTACAGGAGGTGAAATGTAAATTATCCTAATTATAATAATCATTGTTCAATACGTTTCCTTTCCTACATTGATATATGTCTAGGAGCTGTTCAGTTGTTTTTAAGTCTATTTTGAACAACATTCAAACTCAGCTGATTTGAAGAAATAAGACACCTATTTTGCCTGTCAGTGAGAGGCAGCAATGATTCTGGTGAGACTGTGAGATGGCCACATATGAATTTCTGTAGGAAATCTTTTAGGAGGAAGTGATGCCAAGTAAAGCCATTCCATGGAAAACTGTTGCATTTTCAGCAAATGCTGCAGTGAACATGGGCTCCAGACAATTCACTTACACAAAAATAAAACAGGAAAGAGCTATAATCCTATATGTTCCCATATGCCTTTAATCCCTTTTCCTTTCATTCCCAAATTCATTTGTTCTTAAATATTGACATGATCTCTGCTTCAGTCACTAGTTCTAATAATGCAATCCACGGCCTTGCTACCTTTAACAAATACCTGCCTGCATTTTTAACATCAAGTCACTCACTATCTGTTCAAGATGATTATGGCCAGTCAAAGACACCAAAAGGGCAGCTCCTCCTGTAAAGAAAGAACAAACTTGTATTTATATAGCACCTTTCACAACCTCAAGACATCCCAAAGCCCTTTGCAGCCAATGAGGTACTTCTGAAGTGTAGTCACTGCAGTAATGTAGGGAAACAGAGCAGTCAATTTGTGCAGGCAAAATCCCACAAATAGCAACGGAACCATTTATTTTAGTGATGCAGGTTGAGGGATAAATGTTGGCCACGACAGCAGGAGAATTCCTTGCTATACTTTGCATAGTGTCATGTGTTCCTTTATGTCAACAGAGTCTCAGCTTAATAACCTCAGACCATCCACCACCCCCTCAGTACTGTACCAAAGTGTCAGCCGAGATCGTGTGCCTAAGAGTGGGGCTTGAGCCCAAGACCTCTAATTCAGGTGAGAGGCTAACACCAAGCATTGAGCATGCACACACATTTTGGACCTCATTGTCACTTTACACCTTTTGAGTTCCCAGCAAAATAAATGCAGTTTTACATTAAAGGAGTTCCATTAATGGCAGGTTCGAAGTTATCCTCACTCAAATGGAGAGATCTGAGAGCTGATAGTATCAGAGGGTGATGTTTTCTTGGCCTCTACAAAACTACTGATAGACGTCAGTTGCCTTTTAGTGGCAAAATGTTTTCAGGAGTGGCGCCACCAACACACATATAAACAGGGGGACGCAACATAAGGAGCTCAAGGGTCTGTTTAAGCACCATTCTCCTGTCACTATAATTAATGCAATCACAGGAGAGTGGTGCTTGAACAGACCCTTAAACTCCTTGTGTTGCTCTCCCCTCATAATCCATTACAAATCTATTGTGTTGTTTAAAATGCAGTGTCAAAGAACAAGAGAGGTGGAGGGAGTTGGCCTTGGGCATTGAAATAATTTTATTGAACTGAATTGAATTAAAAAATGACCTGAGGACATTGAAGCCCCAGAAACTAGTGCACAGGCTAGAAGACCAGCGTAGCATTTAAATGACCCAGAATGTTGGTGTATGTACCATTCCAACATTTAGCTTTCGGTATTTGACAATCTTGCTGCCTTCCTAATGCATTGTGCTCTGCTGATTCACAAAATCCATGACGACAGAGGGACATAGTAAAACAGCTTAGAATGAGACTACTGCCAGTCGTGGAGCCACTGCACTAATAGACATTGTTCACAGCGATCCCTCAGGGTAGCTTGAAGATTACTGACTTTATGTTGCATTTCAGCTCTTCAAGTCTGCTCTGCCATTCAATTAGATCATGCCTGCTCAGTATCAACTTCATTTACGCACTTTTGCTTCATATTAAAGTCAGAAAGTCACCTTTACTTTTGAGTTCAAATTGTGTCGATGTTTTTTCCAACTGGTACATAATGGCTAATTTTTCCCTCAATGTGGTGCATTTACATGCAAAAAAAAGTGACAGTTACAGCAGGGAACTGAGATGCCCTTTGAGGATATTACACATTTCCTCAGGCTGATAGCACTGGTAGTTACAAATCACACAGCATAAATTCACTGATTGAGAAATGTTGCTCTATCTTAGTGGACTCTTGCAGACTGACTTGTGCATCAAGCCTAACTGTGGGGCATGTTTCAGCTTTGACGTCCATCATTAACAGGACAGAACAGGTGCTTTTTGATGAAAAAATACATGCTTTTCTATTTGATTTGCCATGTAGGAACATTAACTTTGAAAGATAATTCAGCATCATTAAGTGAATCAAGATAGAGCAGCAAGTACCAATGAGGATGAAAGAACTGACAACCCTGCTCCAGTGCAAGCTTCATCTTTTTGCATTCAAGCTTCATCCAATCAATGAGTTCCTGCAAAAAGCAGTGTTAGTCCTTGACAGCATATAACAAACCCACTGGATTTGAATAAATCACAGACCAGTTGTTCGGCCACTTGTATGTTTTGGATTCCTATACATAGACATTTTCATTTTCAAAGCTTGATAAGATTTTTTTTTTGTGTGGAAATCTCTAAGGCATCTTTGTGCAGCATAGAGTCACACAGCACAGAAACAGGCCCTTTGGCCCATCATGTCCGTGCCAGCCATCAAGCACCTATCTATTCTAATCCCATTTTCCAGCACTTGGCCCATAGCCTTGTATGCTATGGTGTTTCAAGTGCTCATCTAGATACTTCTGAAATGTTGTGAGGGTTTCTGCCTCAACTATCCCTTCAGGCAGTGTGTTCCAGATTTCAACCACCCTCTGTGTCAAAAATTCTTTCCTCAAATCCCCTCTAAACCTCCTGCCCCTTACCTTAAATCTATGCCCCCTGGTTATTGACACCTCTGCTAAGGGAAAAAGTTTCTTCCTATATACCCTATCTATGCCCCTCATAATTTTGTATACTTCAATCAGGTCTCCCCTCAGCCTTCTCTGCTCGAAGGAAAACAACCCTAGCCTTTCCCATCTCTCTTCATAGCTGAAATGCTCCAGCCCAGGCAACATCCTGGTGAAATAAAAACACGAAATGCTGGAAATACTCAGCAGGTCTGGCAGCATCTGTGGAGACAGAAGCAGAGTTAACATCCTGGTGAATCTCCTCTGCACCCTCTCCAGTGCAATCACATCCTTCCTATAGTGTGGTGACCAGAACTGTACACAGTACTCCAGCTGTGGTCTAACCAGCATTTTATACAGCTCCATCATAACCTCCCTGCTCTTATATTCTAAGCCTCAGCTAATAAAGACAAGTATCCCATATGCCTTCCTAACCACCTTAGCTGCCTATGCTGCTGCCTTCAGTGATCTATGGACACGTACACCACAGTCCTTCTGACCCTCTGTACTTCCTAGGGTCCTACCACCCATTGTATATTCCCTTGCCTTGTTAGTCCTCCCAAAATGCATCACCTCAATGATTTAATAAAAATGTAATCCATAAGCACGCATCATGAGTAGATACTGTGCTGTGCTTGTTTGTCAGCAATACTATGGTGATTGGATTGGGTAGGCATAGCCTCCCAGATAGACTGGCAGATATCCCTGAAACCACAATCTGAACTCTCTGGTGCTGTCAGTCAAAAACCAGAAGGTATACCCTCTCTCTGGTACCAAACGATTCTCCATTTTAGTCAGTAAAGACCTTGATGAAGAGGAATGCTGATAAAAACTTCAATACTTTGCTTCTCCCCATGGGTTTCTGATAACAGGATCTGTTCTGTCTCACACTCCTGCTTTGCTTGCTCAAGCTGCGCCATCTGGTGGCCTTACAGAGAGCTGTTAATCTGTCTCAAAATCCAGCTGATTGATCAGTTAACTTGGTTATTAAAAAACCGCCACCACTGGAAATCAAATAGAAAGCACTGGAAATATACCCAGGTCAATAAGCATTCACAAAAAAGAGAAAGGTTAGCATTTGGGACGTAACTCAACAGAAACATTACAGCCAAAATATTAACCCATCTCTTTCATAGAAATCATAGAATGATACGGCACTGAAGAAGGCCAGTCGGCCCATCGTGCCTGTGCTGGCTTTTTGAAAGAGCTATGCAATAGTCCCACTCCTCCCTGCTCTTTCCTCTATAGACCTGTAAATTCTTTCCCTTCAAGTATTTATCCAATTCTTCACACCTTTCTGCAAACTAAGAGGTAAAGCAACACTCAACCCATGCAAAAGGGGAAATTAATTGACAGCAACACTTCCAATCTTCACAATCAATCCTTAAAATTGGACCAACAATGGAACTAGCACCAATGTAGGTGATCCACACTATTTACTCTTTTTGATCATTGTTGAAGAACATGGGTATGTCATCCTTCCCATATGAGGAAGATTCTGCTTTTGGGGTCCTGTACTAGATAGGCGTATTTCTGGAGCAGGCCTAACTGGTTGGATGCCTTTGTCATAGATTCTCCAGACCCCTGGATCTGCTCAATTGACCAGATGAGTTGAAGTTCTACTTCACAGCAATGATCTAAAAATTTAGTCACTCTTCCAGGCCTAAATCAGGACAAAGACATGACGTTTCCAAATTACTGTCCATATGTTTATTTACAGGCGTTACTGGGGAAGGGGTGTCACAGACAAATATGAGGGTTTAATTGAGACTGTTTTTAGGAGACTCATTTTAAATAATTTGCATCCAAATGCCAACTTGCCAAGTGGAAGTTTTAATGATTTCCTGCTGTGGATATCATGCCTTTCATTCAAAATAGCTGGAACAGGTGCACACTTACAACAGTAGAGAAGATATTGCTTTAATCTACATCTGAGCACACAACATTGCAAACCACAGTAATCAGCAACAACAACTTGCATTTATATAGTCCCTGTAATATGGTAAAATGTCCCAAAGCACTTCACAAGTGCGTTATCAATAAAAAAAAATTGGTACCAAACTACATAAAGAGATATGAGGGAAGATGACCAAAAGCTTGGTCAAAGAGGTAGGTTTTAAGGAGCATCTCAAAGGAGGAAAGAGAGATAGAGAGGCACAGAGGTATAGGGAGGGAATTCTAGAGCTTAGGGCCATGGCAGCTGAAGGAACAGCCACCAATGCTGGAGCAATTAACATCAGGGATGTTGACGAGGCCAGAAATAGATGAGCACATATATCTCAGAGGGCTGTGGGGTTGGAGGAGATTACAGAGATAGGGAGAGGCAAAGCCATGGAGTGATTTGAAAACAAGGATGAGAATTTTAAAATCAAGGTGCTGCTTAACTGCAAGCTAGTGCAGCTCAGCACGCACAGGGATGATAGAGGAACAGCACTTGGTGTAAGTTAGGAGACTACAGCAGAGTTTTGGATAACCTCAAGTTTACAGAGGGTAGAAAGTGGGAGGCTGGCCAGGAGTGCACTGGAATAGTAAAGTCTAGAGGTAACAAATGTATGAAAGAGGAAATAGACGGTCTTGTCATAGTGCCAATAAAGTTCAAGTGCATTCATAATGCAATGTAGAATCATAGAATGGTTACAGCACAGGAGGTCATTCGGCCCCTGCTGACCCTGCCAACTCTCGGTAAGAGTAACTTAGGTAGTCCCATTCCCCCACCGTTTCCCCATAGCCCTGCAAATGTTTTCAGTTCAGGTGCTTTTCCAATTCCCTTTTGAAAGCCAAAATTGAATCTATCTCCACGACACTCTCAGGCAGTACAATCCAGATCCTAATCACACACTGCGTAAAAAAACTTCTCCTCATGTCGCCATTGGTTCTTCTGTCAATCACCTTAAATTAGTGACCCTTCCACCAATGGGTTTCTCCCTATCTACTCTGTCTAGACCCCTCATGATTTTTAACACTTCTATCAAATCTCCCCTCAACCTTCTCTTTTCTAAGAAGAAGAACCCCAGCTTCTCCAATCTATCCATGTAACTGAAGTCCCTGATCCCTGGAACCATTCTTGTAAATCTTTTCTGCACCCTCTCTAAAGCCTTCACATCCTTCCTAATGTGCGATGCCCAGAAAAGGACAAAATACTCCAGCCGAGGCCGATGTTTAAAGGTTCATCATAGCTTTGTATTCTATGCTACTATTTATAAAGCCAAGAATCCGGTATGTCTTTTTAACCACTTTCCCAACCTGCCCTGCCACCTTCAATGATTTATGCACATATACCCCCAGGTATCTCTGTTTATGCACTCCCTTTAGAATTGTAACCTTTATTCTATATTTCCTCTCTTTACTCTTGTATTACTTCATACTTCTGTGTATTAAATTTCATCTGCCACATGTGCACCCATTCCACCAGCCTGTCTATGTCCTCTTGAAGTCTATGATTATTCTCCTCACAGTTCACAATACTTCCACATTTTGTGTCATCTGCACATTTTGAAATTGTGCCCTGTACACCCAAATCTAAGTCATTACTCTAGAAAAGCAAAGGGCCTAGCACCGACCCCTGGGGAACCCCACCTTCCTCTAGTCCGAGAAACCACTACTCTCTGTTTCCTGTTACTCAGCCAACTTCGTATCCATGCTGCCACTTTCTCTTTTATTCCATGGGCTTCCACTTTGTTGGCAAGGCTATTATGTAGCTCTTTATCAAACATCTTTTGAAAGTCCACGTACACCACATCAACCACATAACGTCATTAACCCTCTCTGTTAGCTCATCATAAAACTGAATCAAGTTAGTTAAACACGGTTTTCTTTTAACAAATCATGCTGGCTTTCCTTAATTAATCCACTCTTGGCCAAATTTTATCCTGGAGTTTTGTTTCTAAAAGCTTTCTCACCACTGACTTGACTGACCTGTAGTGCTGGATTTATTCTTACACCCTTTTTTAAACAAGGGTGTAGCATTTGCAATTCTCCAGTACTCTGGCACCACCCCTGTATCTAAGGAGGATTGGAAGATTATAGTCAGTATGTCAGCAATTTTTACCCTTACTTTATTCAGTATCCTCAGATGCATCCCATGCAGTCCTGCTGATTACCCTGATAGAAATGAAATGTCCTCAATACAAGCTTCCAGGAAAATAATAACCATCACAATACTGTACAAAACAAAACAGTCTATGATGTACTTCATGTAATTACAAAAGTAACTCCTTAAGAAACACACCCTCAATGTCCTCATCAACTATGACACTGTCCCTTTCCTTTCTAAGGCCTTGAACATGCTGTCACCTCTCAGTTCTGTGCTCAGCTGCTTGTAAGGTCCCTGTTTGAACCCCTCCCCACCCCATATGGTTCCATAAAGTTGTGTTATCAGTGCCTAACCTTTTGTTTCTCCAGAAGAAACACACTCCCTTTCTAGAGAACCAGTCTGTTCCCGTTCCAGACCTTCCCAAACCGCCCAGAAATCCCAATTCCTAGCTGTTCAATAATGCTTGTGCATAAATAGTTCACATAATATCTCAATTTTTGTTCAGAGCATTTTCTCCTCTTTGCTTATGTATGTTGGTAATATTGTCACCACCTTAAGCCCATTGAAATCAATGGAGTATGCTGCTACATACCACCTCCAGGCGCGTATCCATTGTCTCTCGAGATAAGGAGGCCCAAAAGAAAGAATGCTGCTACAGTAATGCTAACCCAACACTTCCTCCACCGGGTGGCACTGTTATCTCTTTAATAAAGAAACACTATTAAAAGAACATTAAAATTTTTAAAAATGCTGGAAATACCCAACAGGGTCTGGGTGTTCTATTGCGGTACTCTCTTCCAACACTAACAACCTGTCTTTTCTTCTCACAGGAACCTCACCTGCTGCTTAGTTCCAGCAGCTTCTGCTTTTCTTTTTAATTTATTACAAAGAGACCTGTTAACATTGCTTTCTCCAAAGACGGTGCCCTAATCAACCTGTTACAAGGAACATAGCTAATCAATAGACTGCCCATGCACCAGGTACACCAGACTGCCTGCATATAACCAGACCTTGGCTTTATATTAAATGGGTAATATTTGTCCAGAATGAGTTGTCGTTGTTGTTTCGAAGTGTGTTGGGCTCCATAAGATACCGTCCCTTGGGATCATCTGCATTGTTACACTTTGTTGATTGAGATCTCAAGATGTAATTTAATTTTTATTGAGTGTCAAATGCCATGGTACTGCCACAGTTTTGAACTTTTCCCAGATGATGCATATTTCTTTGAATATGATTTGCCATGATGTGCATTCTCTAAGGATAATCTTGATAGAGTCTGATTTTTCATCAAGAGGAAAAGATGTTTCTAAAATTCAGGCATTCTTGGGTTGTTAGTTCCCTGCTTCCCTGAGAAGACTAATAAGGGGTCCATGAGGAATCAGGTTCCAAATAACTTACCATCAAAAATTGTTACACAGAAGCTACTGAAAGAAAACTCCTGGAATTTCATTATTTCTCTTTTCTTGTTTTGAAACAGTTTATTATTTATATTAGCCTAGTTATTGCATTTCTGCTGCTATGGGCTGAATTTTACCATGTAGAGGGGGAGGATTAAAACTGGTGAAATTGACAGAGCGTGGAGAAACCAACTCCAACCCGCAAACTTCCAGGTTTCCCTGCAGCCTGTTAACATGTGTTAATCGCTCAATTAAAGTGATATTGACGTGGTTTTCAACTTCAACTTTGGGTCCATGGGATTCCCAGGCTTCCTGGAACTTGCCAGTGAAAGCAAGGCAAGAGCACAATGGCAATTGAGGAGTGTCAGGCAAACCCCCCACCTGCCAAGACTGAGGCACACGTGATTTCGCCACATGAACATTAAAAATTAAAATTTAAATTTATAATTGCAAGCCACTGACTGGAAAGACATTTGCATAGTAACAGACAGTGTTGGAACAAAGGGACCCAGTCTTATGCTTCCCTAATACACAGAAGAAGTGGTCAGACCAGTTTTAGTCACATGACTGACTGTTGGAGTTTTTTTAATTTGAACTTCCAACAGGAATTTGAACTCAGAAGGCTGTTTTTCTGCTGGACTGAAACACCTCTCTCCTGTCTGTTCTCATCTTGCTCTCACCAGCTTCGGAAACCATGAGCCCCAAGAGAGAAAAGTCTCCTATAGTGAAAAAGTTTAAGAAGAATACTGGGCCCCAATGAAAAATACGAGCTGTCTACAAACAAGGACTCAACAGCGAGCTGGAAACACAGAAACAGTAACAAGAAACCCCCTTTAGAGACTGCCTCAAACCTCTCCATTTTATTTTTTTTCTGCTCTTTTCTTCCCTATTTGCATGTGCATGCTAGCGTGGGCACGTCGTAAATCCGTAGGCTTTAACCGTATTTGAGTTTAAATTTAAAGTTTAATAAATTTCACTTTTTCTTAAACTGAAGAAAGCTTGTTTAAGCTCATTTCTTTGCCTTATAATTGGAAATCTGTGAATGAGGATTCACAAAGGGGGAGCTCCAAGACTGTGTGTTTAAAAATTAAACCCTCTTGCAATAAGACCAGATGAAGACAGTTAACAGATCCCGAGACACCTTTTTCACCTGGTCGTAACAGGAGGCTGAAACCATTTCAAGGCAATAGGCCAACAAGTACTCAGGACTGATAGCTGCTGTATCACTTGCTTGTAGGAATGGGTTTGTTCACAATACTTGTGCTGAGAGGTTTCTTCAACACTGGAAGTGTCATCTACACTTTGGTGGTTTGAAGGGCTAATCTGCACTTTGGAGCTCTCATCTATCAGATCAGCGTGGGTGCCGCTTGTGCTGCCTTAGATTGAACATCAGATGTGGACCCAGATAATCAGCAACATTAGCAGCCGGTCACAGATCTGTATCTCCCCAGGACCGTGGGGATTCGCAGAGAGGTACAGCTTGCAGGAGGCCATACCCAACACATAGGCTCGACAGACAGAGGATAAGATTCCTCGCTATGTCAGAGCACCAGTATCTCAGGAGGCTTAGGGTCTTGCGCCAGGGGTAGGGCAGATATTTACAGCCTGTTGGAACAAGACCTGCTGTCAGCTGGACCTGTGGCCACATTTTACCACAGGCTGTCAAAGTCATCATCGCTCTTAACTTCTTTGCCTCTGGATCTTTCCAGGAGACATTTGCAGGATCTCACAGTCAGAGTTCTCAGAGCCGGCAATCACGGGTCGGCAATGTGTCCGTACACGGACACCAGTGTCCATGGTAAAAAATTTGAGGTCCGGGGTTTCCGTCTGGCCCGCGAATCCTCTGTGACGGACAGTGGGCTGCCGGTGGCTCAGCTATGATTGACGGCTCTCCTGTTAAAGCCAGGCGGAGGGGGTAGGTGGAACCTGTGTCTGATGGACAGCAGCTGCCTGTTTGTGATTGGTCACTGTCGGTGACTGACAGTGGGCTGGTTAGGCAGGGTGAGTGTTGATTGGCGGTACATGGTGCCAACGCACTGAGATCAGCCGCCCATGCTGTTTTCGCACAGTTCACGGAGTGAACAGGTCCGGCTGCTGTGGGGGAGAGGGAGAGAGAGGCCGAGGGGAGAGCAGGAAGTGGGCCAGCACACAGCCAGCGGCGCAGCACTGAGGGACCACACAGAGAGAGTCAGGCAGTCCTTCAAACAAGCACCGGCCTGGGGGACGGGGAGAGAGAGAGAGTGGGGAGAGAGGGACACAGAGATCGGGAAGAGAGAGTGAGACAGAGAGGTGGGAGAGAGACAGGGAAGGGAAAGAGAGAGATGGAGGGGAAAGCGAGAGAGAGATAGGGGGGAGAGAGAGACAGGTCTGCAATGTGCTGCTATTGGTTATGCCCCAAAAATCTGGTGCAACACAGTTCAAAATCACTTGATATCAGCGAAATTGAGACATCTGCTATTGTATAGCGATTTTCTTCATGATTGAAATATTTTCTTTATACTAAAACCAGCCCTATACTGCAACAAAGTGCTGGTGGTCTCAGCTCCCCTGAAATTTTTCAGACCCCCCGCTTCTGCACCAATGTGGTCAGAAGGGTTAGGGAGCTGGAATGGCCTTCCCAATTCAGCCATCTGCATGATAATGGAAAAGAGGAACATAAGAACAGGAGTCGGCCATTCAGCCCTTTGTGCTTGTGCTGCCATTCAATTAGATCATGGTTGATCAGTACCACAACTCCATTTACCCACTTTGGCTTCAAATCTCTATTTAAAAACTATTTCTAAAACATTATTGGACTGCAAACTTGGCTTCTTGTGGAGGCTGGGCCTTTATTTTGTATATTCAGTATATTTACTGAGCAAAAATAAAGGCTGCTGAAACCAGGAAACAGCAGAGGCAGGAGGCTCTGACAGTGATGCGCCATAGCAGAATTCAATGACCTACTCAGTATTACCTCAACTGCTGGTGCTGTATTGGCACTTCTTTTATACTGGTTTGGATTACATACCAGCCTAGGCAAGTGAGGTCTGCCTGAAATTTCAAGTTCCTGTTGGCAATGTTAACATTAAAATCAGTGTACACTTCAATGAATCTCTAAGTGCGATCCAGGAAATTCCAAACCTACATCTCTATGGTGCACCATGCTAGGTCACTGCAACTTTGGTGTCACTGTCAGTGCAATTTAAAGAAGTGTCTTTAAAAAAAAAATTATTCTCTGGATTTGGGCAAGGCTGGCATTTATTAGTCATGCCCCCATTTAAATGAATGGCTTGGCTAGGACTCAGAGGCCAGTTAAGAATCCAGCCACATTAAAAAAGAAAGGTTTGCATTTATATGGCACATTTCATGACCACAGGATGTCTCAAAGCACTTTATGGCCAATGAAGTACTACTTTGAAGTCTTGTCACTACTGTAATGTAGGAAACAGGGCAGTCAATTTCTGTACAGGAAGCTCCCACAAACAACAATGTTGTAATAGTCAGATAATCTGCTTTTGTGATGTGTCACATAAACTAGACTGGGTAAGGATGGCAGGTTTTCTTCCCTAAAGGTAATTAGTGAACTAGTTGGGGTTTCCAACAATCTGACAGCACTGCAGTCACTTTTACTGATACTAGAATTTTATTTTCAGGTATTTATAAACTGAATTCAAATGTGCCCAATGTGTTTTGTGTCTATTTTCCATGATGTTGATTTTTTTTATTGGCGTTGTTCAGTTTACATCTGTGGGATTATTAGCTGGGGGTCAAGGAGGTCAAAGTATTATAAGTAATAATTCTATTTTTCCAATATTGCAGATCTTCAATCAAGTTTCAATCAGTTTCAATCAAGACTGGTATGTAGGTTCAGTGGGTCTTACAGTGAAGACATCTTGCAATTCTACTTTTTGAACTTGTGTTTGACTACTCACTAAAACGTGACTTTAAATCTGGGCATTGACTGGGATTTAACATTTGCATTTGAGCTTTCCTTAGAGAGGAGCTTTGCTGAACAGCCAATGTAACTTAAGGAAGGGAGAGGAGGCTAGCTGAGTTGGGGGACCTCGGTACACAACTGTGCCTTTCAATGAGTCAGCAATACAGCATCACCAATGCCAACCATTATGATGTGCTGTTCAGTCAGGAGGATGGAATGCAGCAGGGAATGCAGAATTTGTGAATTCTTTCAGAGAAACACATTTGATCAGCTGAATCTTTGCTGTGAATTAGCGTAAAACTTCCAATTTTGTGCATTATAGTTCATGTTATGAAAATATCCCGAAGATTAACTGAAAGCCATAATTTTGAAGCCACCTTCTGCAGTATTGTACGAACATTTAAACAGGCCTTGGCACTGTTGTGTATTAAAAGAACAGACTTTCACTATATCAATAGTGGGAAGGGACTGAATACTATAAACATTCACCCTCTGCCCTATAGGTGCAATCTGAGAGTTTTGGTACTTACAGGTTATCATCAGACACAGATTTGTGGTATTCCGTTACTCCCTGCCATCAATAGGTTTAATATTCAAGGCAGTGGGTGCAAAGAGCTTCACGACCTTTAGAGGGAGAACTTGAACTAGGATGACAAACTGCAAAACATCCAAATAATAGAGGTTCTTATGTTAACATTACTAACAGATTTCACGGTGTATTATAAAATAGCAACAAAATCTTCTTATACAGAATCTGCCTCAAGTCTGACTTGTAATCATAAGCAGATGGATAGGTCACTTATTTCATAATTGTTTGTGGCACCTTGCTGTTTGCAAAATGGCTGCCACATTTTCCTTTCAGAACATGCAACTGCACTTCAAAGTGATTCATCCTATAATACATTTTAAGAACTTTAACAGATATAATAAGGAGTATATGAATGTAAGCATTCTTTAAGTTTTCTTGAGTTGTCGAGACCTTTCACAAGTGCCGGAATCTTACGCGCCTCTGTAGGAGCTGGGGAGGGTGGGGGGGTGTGTGGGGGTGGGACGGTGGTGCGGGTCGTAAAATTGAGTGGGGGGGGGGGTGTGGGGGTGGGACGGTGGTGCAGGTCGTAAAATTGAGTGGGGGGAGGGGGTGCCCTTCCCGTCGCCTTCCCGCCCTCGCTGGAATTTTACGAGGGGCAGCGGCAGTGAGAAATGGCCTGCTCACCTCAGGCCAATTAAGGCCCTTAAGTGGCCAATTAACTGCCACTTAAGGGCCTCCTCCTGCCACTGTTCTTTTACCAGCAGCAGGCGGGCAGCTCAGGACATCCAGGGGGCCGTCCAGTAATAGCCTGGGCGGGGCTGTCCTGATCAGGCACCCTTTACCCCATGGAGGGCCCTGCCATGGCCCAATTTCCCCCACTGAACTACATTACCACCCCTTGCCTCGCCAGAGCCCAGACGATTATCCCCGGCAAGGCCACACAAACTTATCTTTTTTTCGAGGCAGGTGTCCCTTTTGCTCCTCTCCCTGGCTGAAGTCCCAGCAATGGCCACTGCTCCAAGTGGCGCTGCTGGGACTGAGTGGCCGGCAGCTCTTAGAGGCGGGACTTCCTGCTCGGAGGGGCGGAAGTTCTGCCCGAGTCCGATGAAGGGCCTGGGCCACGTAAAATCATAGCGTGGCTCCCTGGACCGGCAGAGGCAGGCTTGCCCCCAACTTTTTGGCAGGTAGGCGGGGCCTCCCACCCAACATAAAATTCTGGCCAAGGTTACCATCACCAACAGCTATCACCAGCCTTACCAAGGACTACACAAGTTTACTACAGGCAGTTGGTGAGTTGGCGTGGCCTTTAAGGCTAGATTCTCATCTTCTTCTTGTTCTTTGGCCTCCTTGTCTCGGGAGACAATGGGTAAGCGCCTGGAGGTGGTCAGTGGTTTGTGGAGCAGCGCCTGGAGTGGCTATAAAGGCCAATACTAGAGTGACAGACTCTTCCACAGGTGCTGCAGAAAAAAGTGGTTGTCGGGGCTGTTACACAGTTGGCTCTCCCCTTGCGCTTCTGTCTTTTTTCCTGCCAACTGCTAAGTCTCTTCGACTCGCCACACTTTAGCCCCGCCTTTATGGCTGCCCGCCAGCTCTGGCGAACGCTGGAAACTGACTCCCACGACTTGTGATCAATGTCACAGGACTTCATGTCGCGTTTGCAGACGTATTTAAAGCGGAGACAAGGACGGCCGTTAGGTCTGATATCAGTGGCGAGCTCGCTGTACAATGTGTCCTTGGGGATCCTGCCATCTTCCATGCGGCTCACATGGCCAAGCCATCTCAAGCGCCGCTGACTCAGTAGTGTGCATAAGCTGGGGATGTTGGCCGCCTTGAGGACTTCTGTGTTGGAGATGCGGTCCTGCCACCTGATGCCAAGGATTCTCCTTCACTCTTGGCTGACATGCGTTGTCCAGGCCTCGCTGCCGTAGAGCAAGGTACTGAGGACACAGTAGATTCTCATATTGCTGCTAATATTCCTAACAATGCCACTGCTGTCTGTCAGAATACCACAATATTCTAACTGATGGTGAACACCAGTGTGCCATATCTACAACATTCAAATTTATTATCCATGATGAGGTCACGACTACTGTCAATGAACATAACATTCTCTATAATCTTGCCTTTCTATCCATGAAGCCATTGAATTTTCCATGGCTGTCTCCCCCAATCGTTCAGCATCTGTTGCCAATCTCTATCAGCAATCAACATCTCCATAGAACTTCACCTTGCAATTATTAATACCAAGTAGCCAGCACATTTCAGCACTATGGGTTGGGGCTCTTCATAGGAAATTTTCCTTATATCCCTCAAAACATAGCCAAGACTAGCAAAACATGTCAATGTTTGACTCGGGGGGTATCCCTCATGCCCAAGATAGAAAGTTCTGCAATCAGGCCACGCTCTAAAAATTCAGTGCATAATATGTACAATACACTGTACATGGGTACAGTACTGAGGGTGTGCAGCACCATCAAGTCTTTCAAATGAGACATTTAGCCAAGGCCTCATCAGATGGAGGTAAAAGATCCCATGGCATAATTTGAAGAATAGCAGGGAATTCTCCAGTATTCTGGACAACAATCTTCCCTTAACCAAAACCACCGAAAACAGATGAGCTGACCATTTCTTTCATTAGCTTTTTGTAGAATCATATTGTATTCAAGTTAACGGCCTGTTTGCCGACATAATGACAGTACTATACTTAGAAAGTAATTAATTGAAATACTTTGGGACATCCCAAAGTGCTATATAAATGCAACTTCTTTATCTGGGGAAGTCTAATCATTAAAACTTTAAATCAACTTCAAACCCTTCAATTATTTCCTGGAACATTGTTCGAACACTGACTGCATTTTCTAGTTTGGGAATTGTTACATTTAACTCCTATTTCCATTGTGTATATCTTGTTTATGTTGGATAAGGTTTTACTTCAATATAGAGCTTTTATTGTATATGTTTATATTAAGGAACTTGCATTACTGTTTTGAGATTTTCTTTTATGCACCTTGCCCTCTATTTGCCATTCAAATTTATTATCCATGATGATGTTTCAATCATGTTTGAAATATTACTAAAACTTTTCTGAAACAGCTTAGACAACCAAAGTTAAGTCTTATACAACATAAGATTTTATGCAAACACTCAGAAGCTCATCAAAATTGCATCTGTTTGGTTACATGTCAAATCTATAATCTTCAAAAAAATCTTTAGTGGCAGCGATATCATGTGGAGTTACTCACATAATTTTAAAAAGGCACTCAGGGCTCAAGGACCTACTCCTGTATTTGTCCTGTGAACCTTGCTCATCACACTATGTCTGGCTGTGCTGTAACCCTTACAGCTCTGGCATTTCCCTTACTTGTTTGACTTTTGGAGCTTGGTCTATCTGTAGTTCTGATGGATATACTGTTTGAGATATGGACATGCTGTGCATCACCATGCTCCAGAGGCCCAGCCCGAAGTTTGCATGACATCCAGGCTGGGGCTCTCTCATCACAAGGTTACAGAGTCATAGAGTCGTACAGCATAGAAACAGGCCCTTCGGCTCACCGCGTCCATGCTGACCGTAATGCCTATCTATACTAATCTCACCTACCTGCGTTAATTCCATATCCCTCTATGCCTTGCTCATTCATGTACCTGTCCAGATGCCTCTTAAATGTTGCTACTGTTCCTGCCTCCACCACCTCCTCTGACAGCTCATTCATGATGCCCACTATTCTTTGTGTGAAAAATTTACCCCTATGATCCACTTTAAACCTCCTCCCTTTCACCTTAAATCTATGCCCTCTAGTTTTAGTCACCCCTACCATGGGAAACAGACTCTGGCTATCTACCCTATCTATGCCTCTCATAATTTTATATACCTCTATCATGTCCCCTCTCAGCCTCCTTCGCTCCAGGGAAAACAGACCCAACCTATCCAATCTCTCTTTAAAACAAGCCCTCCAAACCAGGCAACATCCTTGTGAATCTTTTCTGCACCCTCTCTAGCTTAATCACATCTTTCCTGTAGTGCGGCGACCAGAACTGCCCACAGTACTCCAAATGCAGCCTAACCAACGTTATGTACAACTGTAACATGATGTCCCAACTCTTGTACTCAATGCCTCGGCCGATGAAGGCAAGCATGCCATACGCCTTCTTCACCACCCTGTCTACCTGTGTTGCCACTTTCAGGAAACTATGTACTTGCACCCCAAGGTGTCTCTGCTCAACAACACTCCCCTGCCATTCACTGTATATGTCCTGCCCTGGTTTAACTTCTCAAAATGCATCACTTCGCACTTGTTTGCGTTAAATTCCATTTGCCAATCCCTTGCCCACTTTCCCAGTTTATCTATATCCTGTTGTAACCTTAGACAACCTTTTTCACTGTCCACTATACCACCAATTTTGGTGTTATCTGCAAACTTACTAATCATGCCCCCTACATTCACATCCAAGTCAATAATATATATGACAAATAACAGAGGGCCCAGCACTGATCCCTGCGGCACACCACTGGTCACCGGCCTCCAATCTGAAAAACAACCCTCCACTACCACCCTCTGCCTCCTATCACCAAGCCAATTTTGTATCCAATTGGCTAGCTCACCCTGGATCCCAGGTGTTCGAACCTTCTGGACCAGCCTACCATGCGGAACCTTGTCAAAGGTCTTGCTAAAGTCCATGTAGACAAGGTCTATCGCCCTGCCCTCGTCAATCCTCTTGGTCACCTCCTCAAAAAACTCAAAATCGTGAGACATGATTTCCCACGCACAAAGCCATGCTGACTATCCCTAATCAGACCATGCCTTTAGAAATGCATATAAATCCTGTCTCTCAGAATCCCTTCCAATAACTTTCTCACCACTGATGTAAGGCTCACCGGCCTGTAGTTCCCTGGCTTATCCCTGCTGCCCTTCTTAAATAAAGGTACAACATCAGCTATCCTCCAGTCTTCCGGTACCTCACCCGTGGCTAATGATGATACAAAAATCTCTACCAGGTTGCTGGCACTCACTGACTTATACTGGCTCCCAGTCTGACAGAGCCATATTATAAAATCCTTACCCTTGTTTCCAAATCTCTCCATAGCCTGGTCCCTCCCTCTCTCTGTAATCTCCTCCAGCATGACACCCTTCAAGATATCTGCACTCCTCTAATTCTGGCCTCGTGAGCATTCGCGATTTTAATCACTCCACCATTGGCGGCCATGCCTTCAGCTGCCTTTGCCATAAACTCTGGAATACTCTCCCTAAACCTCTCCACCTCTCTACTTATCTCTCTCACCTCCTTTAAGTCACTCTTTAAAACCTACCCCTTTGACCTATCTATTAGTCACCTGTCCTTATACCTCTATATGGCTCAGTGTCAAATTTTGTCTCCTGTGAAACTATGTTAAATGTGCAATATAAATGCAAGTTGTTGTTGTTGTTGGAGTGGTCCCATTCCTGGGCTCCTGAGTCAGGAGCTGGTACAGCTTGTTGCTATGCTGAGATTAAGTTAGCAACTGATTCAGCCACTCTATTCGTTGAGACCAATTAAATCAGTCATTAGGTGTTATCCCATGACTCAGTTGATAGCACTCATGTATCTGAGTCAAAAGGTTCTGGGTTCAAATTCCAATTTAGAGACTTGAGCACATAATCTAGGCTGATACTCCAGTGCAGTACTGAGGGAGTGCTATAATATTGGAGGTGCCATCTTTCAGATAAGACTTTAAACCAAAATAAAAGCAAAAAAGTTCTAATGAAAGGTCACTGGCCTGAAACGTTAACTCTGCTTTTCTCTCCACAGATGCTGCCAGACCTGCTGAGTATTTCTAACATTTCTTGTTTTTATTACGTTAAACCAAAATCCTGTCTGCCCTTGAATTAATCTGATTCTAAAAAGTGGAGCTGCATTGACAGACTCATTTTTGGTAGCATATATAGATTTATATTTTAAACACTTAAATTTTATCCCATTCTTTGGGATCCTAACACCGTGGAAAGTTCTCTCACCAACAGAAATATTCTATTCCCTTAGACTATGGTGGGTGAAGTAGCCCTCTAATTCATAGCTTCTTTTTGAGGGATACATCTCTCTTCAATTCAGTGCCTTGCTCGAACCTCATTAGAGGGGGAGGGGGAAAGCAAGTAGGTTGATTGTGCTAATTGCTATGTTTAACATCAGTAGAATAAACCACTGTTCACTGGAATTTCTCCTTGCCTTTTGTATTTTAATATTTATTTCAAGTATTGTGTAAGAAAGTTTAGTCAGATGCTATATTCACTTCTGTAATGTAGAACAGAATCCATGCACATGATTGATTGTGATTGTCTGATTAGATCATACTAGTCTGTTGTTTTAGTTAAAATGTCACATTCATTCAGGGTTTTTCCAAACTCTTGTATATTTCTCAAATCTACTTTACCAAATTTATTATTGTTTTACACAAACATTTAATATATCGGAAAGAAGCCAATCCTTGTAAAAACACCTATGGTTATTAACCTAAAATGCAAATGTTTGAATGCCTTTTTTTGAAAGACCATTCCAAAAACTTTGTTTTGCATTTCTTTTTGTAGGTCTTTTTTCACAAATTCTATACTGTATATTGATAAATGGCAATTTTACAACTGTCAAATTTTGTTCATTTATCAAGGAAACAAGATAGTTGCCTTGGTAATTATCTCTTTACCTTCAATTAATTCTAGATGAGTAATTTAACAAAAACAAAAACCATTTCCTCATTATTCACCCTCTGCCTTCATGTATCCTCCCATTATCATCATCTAGTAACCTGCATCAAAGTGGATATATTCCCCTGCCCTCTGGAATAGGGTTTCCGCGACCTGTCTGATGGCATGATGAGCTATTGATTGCAACATGACATCTAGGTCTGCAGTTGATCCCTGGAATAACCTGGTTGCATAGAATTTAAGGGGAAAAGTGACCTTTCTGGCTGCAGGTAAGGGACTACCATGGAGGCTGCGAGGCCTCAGGTCATTGTGGATCAGAGTACAAAGGTCTGCAACCATCTGCCTCGATAGGCACAGCCCCCTACATCACTGGTGCTCTGTCATTTGTTGGTAGCTGACTCTTGGGCAGTGCACCTGATGTGTCTTCTTCCCCTTGCAGCACCCCAGCTCTGTCCAATGTCAGAGTAGCGTGTTCCCATCTGACCTCCCTCAGCGGGCCTTCCCTGCCAAACCCTGCTGCCCAAATGATACCAGCAGCCTCACGACCCTCTCCATATTCCTACCACAAATACAAGAATTTCAGTTCCAGCAATGGTTACTCTGTGGCACTTTTGGAGCAGCAGAACTTTATTTTGGGCGTCTGCATTACGTTAATCAGCCCTTCCCATAGCCCTCATGGCCCTCTGAAGTGTTCACGACTTCTCCATCCTGTCATGTTCCTGGCATGCCCTTCTATTGAAACTTGCAAACTGCTCCTGACAAGCCTTTCAATGAGCTTAACAGGTGATTAATTGGAGGTGTTTGCACTTCCCATTCCCTCCTGGCATCCCTTTAAAAATTGCTTCATGTTCCATAGGCAGTCGGACCCAGAGTCAATCTCCGAGAACGTGGCCTTCAAATCGTGCATGTCCTTACTCTCACTCCCACCGGGCTTCCAAAATTCAAACCCCTGGTATGGAAGTCAGATACAGAGTGAGAGCTCCCTGTTTATGTTTTAATGGTCACTAGTTTGAGAATTTGCTAGTCAGAAAAGTCTATTTACACTGCTGTCAGGGATTGTGCGACATGCTTCATTTTCAATGTTGTGAGGGATGTTATGCAATAGATTACATATTTCTGCAAATGTTATTCTGTTGATTCACAGGTCACATATAAAATATATCGGTCTGATGGTTTGTAATTGGCCTCATCTCACTAGAGAATGCTTCAATGTGCTTTCTGGAAGATAGAAGAAGGTGGTGGCATGTGTTTGATTACAGTATCCAGCTCACATAACAAGGGGTTTTCATTGTTACAACCCTTGCTTATACTATTGCATGACTAAATATTGGACAGTAGAGATAAACACCTGATCGTAATGGCCACAAAGTCCACTTCCAGGACTGGCCAGTGATACTAAACCTGAATATCTAGTGCAGAAATTTGTAATATCATAAAATGTCACATCCAGAGCAAACATGGACACGCAGCATACCCTATGGAAGAAATGGTTCCACCAGCTTGCAGAGGTGGATCTTCAGAAGCAACCCAGTCATGGCAAGTACCAAGTATGAATATATGGCTGCATCTTTCGTGCCTGATCAGGTAATGCCTTCCAATGACCAATTCCCTCATCAGCTATATGAGAGACATGTGCCTTAACTGTGGTGGAAGCATGCATTGTAGCAACTCCCTTGATGTTCTAAATGTCCAAGTATAGTGGTGCACACCATGCCTGCACCTCCAAATGTTGAATCCAAGGCCTCATTTAAAGGGAAAATTTCCTGAGGAAAGGTCACAGACCTGAAATGTCAACTCTGTCTCTCTCTCCACAGATGCTGCCTGACCTGCTGAGTATTTCCAGCATTTTCTGCTTTTATTTCAGATTTCCAGCATCCGTAGTATTTTGCTTTTACCTCATTTAAAGGGCCTCCAGTAAAGAGACATGTCAGCTACAGTACAGTGACAGACACAATAGTGGGTTAGTCCAGTCTTGGAACTGAGGAACTAGAGTGTACTGAACTTGGTTAACTCATAAAGTGTACATATGGATATGTTGCTTTGTAGCAGCAGGGAGCTCAACCTGAAACAAAAAAAGAGACTTGCATTTATATAGTGATTTTCATGACCATTGGACATCTCAAAGTGCTTTACAACCAATGAAGTACTTTTGAAGTGTAGTCACTGTTTTAGTACAGGAAACGCAGCAGCCAATTTTGCACAAAGTAAACTCCCACAAACAGCAATGTGATAACGACCAGATAATTTGTTTGGGATACTGATTGAGGGATAAATATTGACCAGGACACCAGCGAAAACTCCCTTGCTCCTCTTCAAAATAGCGTCTTGGGAGCTTTTACATCCACTAGCATAGGCAGAAGGGGTCTCTGTTTACTGTCTCATCCAAAAGAGGATACATTCAACAGTGTAGTACTTCCTCAGTACTGCACTGTGTTAGCCCTGATTTCTATGCTCAAGTCCTGGAGTGGGACGTGAAACAACAACCTTGTGAGTCAGAGGCAAGAGTGCTACCCACAGAGTTAACATTGTAGGTCTGGGCATTTCAGCAGAACACAGACCTGAAATGTTAACTCTGCTTCTCTCTCAACAGATGCTGCCTGACATGCTGAGTATTTCCAGCATTTTCTGTTTTTATTTCAGATTTCCAGCATCTGCAATATTTTGCTTTTATCATCGCTAAGTACAGTTATTGTTCTTCAAATGATTATAAAGTGCTTCTTGATCACTTGGTATTTAAGCATATTTAAGCTGGCATTCAAGTAAATGGAACATCACCGCCATCATAAACAGGGAAACAGTTCTCAACCTTAACCACAGTTACAAGATACTGGGCAATAATTCCCAATTGTGTCTTCTGTGACCAAATTCCTACAAAGGCTAAACTGTCAGCAAAACTTTCATAGAATCTGCAAGAGTTGCTTTTTACAGACTTATAGGCCTCCATTCCAGGTCAGATACCAAAAAAAGTTTGTAAATGTGTCCATTTAACTAGTTCCTAATATAAGGAACTTCAGCAGATCATGCCTATGATATGTGGAATATGATGCCTGCTTGAGAAATGCAAGTGCAGTGGTAATGAAATATGTCATTCGATTTACCTTTTCCTCAGAGAGAACATTTCATTTCCTTGTAACATTCCATCTCGGGGCTAGAAAACTGACAAATAATTATGAGTCACAGTCAGTACTGGTTCCTGCAATCCATAGGCCTTGCAGCGGCAAGCATTCATTTTGGGGCCGAATTATACAAAATGGCTTCCTTTTACCTAGGGCACTGCAACACAATTAAATATATTCTATTCCACGTTTTCCATTAGTCACATCCATTCAGACATATTTAAATACATAGCATATGCCCTATGCTGTTTTAAATACAAGCACATCCTGTGTCTTTTACTCACTGTGGAGATATGCTCAACTCTAATTAACAAAGTAATGCACACAGTGACAATGAGTCAATTTGAAAATTCAAAAGTATGAATGTATGAGTTTGTTTGCAGTGATGGTCATTAATGGGATACACACTCAAGCTGGAGGCATGCACAATAAATAATGATCTATCAATAGTCTATCTTCCTAAATTTGCTGACCTCAACAAACTTCATCATGGATTCACCCCAAAAAAGTAGAAGGCTAAAGCATAGCCTTTCTGTTAAAACCACATTGATTAATTGAATATAAACATCACATGAGGAAAAGCAGGGGAAGAAGCAGCTACAAATTTATTTATACACACATACAACAGAAATGTATAATGTGCTCTTGATCAGTCATTGAAATCAAAAGGATACCTTGTTTGGCATAAGAAATGGCACCTAAGGGATCATGTGCAAGAAAAATAAGAGCAGACAACAATGAGGACTATGGGCACAATTCAGAATGGTTACTTTAATTACCGGTCAGTTCCCGTTTTTCACCTCCTTGTTCCTGAAGGCACTGATTTTGGCTGAAGTACAATTTTCTGCGCGTCAAAAACCCTCTGGTAAATTAGTAAATGGAGCAATTTCTGTGCATGAAGCCGATCTTTTTTTAAATTCAATTATGGGATGTGGGCATCGCTGGATAAGCCAGCACTTATTGCCCATCCCTAATTGCCCTTGAGAAGGTGATGACGAGCTGCCTTCTTGAATCACTGCAGTCCATGTGAGCTCGGTACACCCACAGTGCTGTTAGGAAGGAAGTTCCAGGATTTTGACCCAGTGACGGTGAAGGAAAGGCAAAATAGTTCCAATTCAGGATGGTGTGTGACTTGGAGGGGAACTTGCAGGTGGTGATGTTCCCTTGCATTTGCTGCCCTGGTCCTTCTAGTTGTTAGAGTTCGTGGGTTTGGAAGGTGCTGTCTAAGGAGCCTTGGTGCATTGCTGCAGTGCATTTTGTAGATGGTACACACTGCTGCCACTGCGCATCGGTGGTGGAGGGAGTGAATGTTTATAGATGGCGTGCCAATCAAGCAGGCTGCTTTGTCCTGGATGGTGTCAAACCTCTTGAGTGTTGTTGGAGCTGCACCCAAGCATGCAAGTGGGCAGTATTCCATCACACACCTGACATGTGCCTTATAGGTGGTGGACAGGCTTTGGAGAGTCAGGAGGTGAGTTACTTGCTGTAGGATTCCTAGCCGCTGACCTGCTCTTGTAGCCATGGTATTTATATGGCTACTCCAGTTCAGTTTCTTGTTAGTGGTAACCCCTAGGATGTTGATAGTGGGGGATTCAGTGATTGTAATGCCATTGAATTTCAAGGGGACATGGTTAGATTCTCTCTTGTTGGAGAGGGTCACTGCCTGGCACATGTGTGGCGCGAATGTTACTTGCCACTTATCAGCCCAAGCCTGGATATTGTCCAGGTCTTGCTGCATGTGGACATGGACTGTTTCAATTATCTGAGGAGTCACAAATGGTGCTGAACATTGTGCAATCATCAGCGAACATCCCCACTTCTGACCTAATGATCGAAGGAAGGTCATTAATGAAGCAGCTGAAGATGGTTGGGCCTAGGACATTACCCTGAGGAACTCCTGCAGTGATATCCTGGAGCTGAGATGATTGACCTCCAACAACCACAACCATCTTCCTTTGTGCTAGGTATGACTCCAACCAGCGGAGAGTGTTCCCCCTGATTCAGTTTTGCTAGGGCTCCTTGATGCCATACTCGGTCAAATGTTGCCTTGATGTCAAGGGCAGTCACTCTCACCTCACCTCTTGAATTCAGCTCTTTTGTCCATGTTTCAACCAAGGCTGTAATGAGGTCAGGAGCTGAGTGGCCCTGGTGGAACCCAAACTGAGCATCACTGAGCAGGTTATTGCTAAGCAAGTGCCGCTTGATAGCACTGTTGATGACACCTTCCATCACTTTACTGATGATTGAGAGTAGACTGATGGGGCGGTAATTGGCCGGGTTGGACTTGTCCTGCTTTTTGTGTACAGGATATACCTGGGCAATTTTCCACATTGCCAGGTAGATGCCAGTGTTGTAGCTGTACTAGAACAGCTCGGCTAGGGGCGTGGCAGGTTTTGGAGCACAGGTCTTCAGTACTTTTGCTGGAATATTGTCAGGGCCCATAGCCTTTGCAGTATCCAGTGCCTTCAGTCGTTTCTTGATATCATGCAGAGTTAATCAAATTTGCTGAAGTCTGGCATCTGTGATGCTGGGGACTTCAGGCGGAGGCCGAGATGGATCATTAACTTGGCACTTCTGGCTGAAGATTGTTGCAAATGCTTCAGCCTTATCTTTCGCACTGATGTGCTGGGCTCCCCCATCATTGAGGATGGGGATATTTGTGTAGCCACCTCTTCCAGTTAGTTGTTTAATTGTCCACCCCCATTCATGGCTGGATGTGGCAGGACTGCAGAGCTTAGATCTGATCCGTTGGCTATGGGATCACTTAGCTCTGTCTATCGCATGCTGCTTTATCAGTTTGGCACGCAAGTAGTTCTGTGTTGTAGCTTCACCAGGTATGCCTGGTGCTGCTCCTGGCGTGCCCTCCTGCATTCTTCATTGAACCAGGGGTGATCTTCCAGCTTGATGGCAATGGTAGAGTGGGGATTATGCCAGGACAAGAGGTTACAGATTGTGGTTGAGTACAATTCTGCAGCTGATGGCCCACAGCGCCTCATGAATGCCCAGTTTTTCATTGCTAGATGTGATCGAAATCTATCCCATTTAGCACGGTGCCACACAACATGATGGAGGGTATCCTCAATGTGAAGGCGGGACTTCGTCTCCACAAGGCCTGTGCGGTCAGGGTGGAGGCTGAGGATGTTATAGAGTTGGAAGTGGACAGTCTTTGTACTGGAGAGGATATGGTGTAAGAAATGTAGTTCAGGGTCAAACAGGATATTGTGGTTGAAAACAGTCTAGTGTAGTCTGAGATTGTGGCCAGAGAAGCAGAGCAAATTGATGGTAAGGGAGCGGGGTTTGAGCAGAAGCTTCAGCCTTCCCAGGAGGAGATTAAGATTCAACCAACACCAGATGTCAGACACCACTGAGGTAGAGCGACCAAGAGATGTGGTGAAGAAATGGGACTGGTGTCATTAGTGTACATATGAAAACCTACCCAAGGTGTACAGATGATGTTGTCAAGGAGCTGCAGGTAGATAAGGAAGAACAGGTGGCTGAGGACACCAAACGCACATGTCAAAATCTTTCAGAAATCCTAAATCAATTCAGTTGAATGTGTTTTATACATCACCACAGCTGAGTTATCAAGTGTTGGTAACATGAGGAATGTCAGCTATTTTCTCAAATAAAACCGGTTTAATTTGGATGACTCAACTTGGTGATCAAGTTATTTCATCAACAGCCCGAAGCTTTATGCAATACTTTGAGTTAGAATAAAGACCAGATATGGATCTTTTTGAGCACGTATAAGAGGATACAATCTTTTATTTATGGGATGAGAGGTATACAAACCTGGTTTTATGGGTGATTTCCAAATTCTAATCTTATCCTTTAAGACTTTATGCAAAGGTAATTTCTAACAGCCAAAATCTAGGAATTTTTTAGAAGCATAAAAGATTACACATCTCTGACTAACGTTTTAACATTCTCTCAAAGCCTTTCCGCCTCTAATCGTATCTCCAGCGGGCATCAAAATTCTGCCCCTTGTGTCAACATTAGCTTATCCTGGTATCCATAGTAAAGGTCTGCAAAGGAAACCCGACCCGAGCCCGAATGCCGGACCCCAAAGTGCGACCCGACCTGACCCAACACATGTTGTCGGGTCCCGTCGGGATCGGGTCAGGTAGCAGGCCTTTAATCCATAGGCTTCAGGTGTTACTGCTCCTTATTCTGGGACATTATTATAAGCATTCCTTTGATCTAATTTTAATTGGCTGTCCTGTCTAAACCATTGAATTATAGAATCATAGAATGGTTACAGCTTAGAAGGAGGCCATTCGGTCCGTCATATCTGTGCCAGTTCTCCACAAGAGTAATTTACCTCGTCCCACTCCCCCGTCTTTTCCCCAAGCCCTGCAAATTGTTTCTCTTCAGATAATTATTCAGTTCTCTTTTAAAGGCCTCAATTGAATTTGCCTCCACCACATTCTCAGCTAGTGCATTCTGGATCCTAACTACTTGCTGCGTAAAAACAGTTTTCCTCATGTCACTGTTGCTTCTTTTGCCATTCACCTTGAATCAGTGTCCTCTGGTTCTGAATCCTTCCACCAATGGGAACAGTTTCTCCCCATCTACTTTGTCCAGACCCCTCATGATTTTGAACACTTCTATCAAATCTCCTCTTAATCTTCTCTTCTCCAAGGAGAACAGGCTCAGCTTCTCCATACTAGCCATGTAACTGAAATTCCTCATTCCTGGAACCATTCTCATGAATCTTTTCTGCATCCTCTCTCATGCTTTAACATCCTTGCGAAAGTGTGGTTCCCAGAACTGGACACAATACTCCAGTTGTGGCCGAACCAGTGTTTTATACAGGTTTATCATAACTTCCTTGTTCTTGTGCTCTATGTCCCTATTTATAAAGCCAAGGATCCTGTATGCTTTATTAACTGCTTTCTCAATCTGTCCTGCAACCTTCAATGATTCGTGCACATATATCCCCAGGTCCCTCGGCTCCTGCACCTCCTTTAGAATTGTATCCTTTATTTTATATTGCCTCTCCTCGTTCTTCTTACCAAAATGAATCACTTCACACTTTTCTGCATTAAATTTCATCTGCCAATTGTCCGTCCATTCCAGCAACCTGTCTATGTCCTCTTGACGTTTATCAGTACCCTCCTCACAATTCACAATACTTCCAAGTTTTGTGTCATCCACAAATTTTGAAATTGTGCCCTGTACGCCCAAGTCTAGATCATTAATATATATCAAGAAAACCAGGGGTCCCAACATCGACCCATGGGAAACCTCACTATATGCCTCCTCCAGTCCAAAAAACAACCATTCACAAGTACTCTGTTTCCTGTCACTCAGCCAATTTCGTATCCATGCTACTATTGTCCAATTTATAAACCTGGGAATAAATATGGCAACTGTTGCTGATAGTTTCAGCTTTTTTATTTGTTTAGGAGGTGTGGACGTCGCTGTCATGGCCAGTATTTATTGCTCATCCCTAACTACCCTTGAGAAGGTGATGGTGAGCCACCTTCTTGAACTGCTGCAGTCCGTGTGGTGTTGCTTCATCCATGGTAAACTGTTTGGTAAAGCATTCCAGGATTTTGACACAGTGATGATAAAGGAACAGCAATATATTTCATCATCAGGCTGGTGTGTGACTTGGAGTAGAATCTGCAGGTGGTGGTGTTCCCATGCATCTGCTGCCATTGTTCTCACGGGTTTGGAAGCTGCTGTCCAAGAAGCTTTGGTAAGTTGCTGCAGTGCGTCTTGGATATGGTACATACATCTGCCACTGTGCATCTGTGGTGAAGGGAGTGAATGTTGAAGGTGGTGGATGGGCTGCTTTGTCCTGGATGGTGTCGGGCTTCTTCAGTGTTGTTGGAGCTGTACTCATCTAGGCAAGTGGAGAGTATTCCATCACACTCCTGACTTGTGCCTTGTAGTTGGAAAAGCTTTGGGAAGTCAGGGAATGAATCACTCACTGCAGAATATCCAGCCTCTGACCTGTGCTTGTAGCCTCAGTACTTATGTGACATGTCCAGTTAAGTTCTGGTCAATGGTGACACCCAGGATGTTGATGGTAAATGAGCAGAGGGATCTTGATGCCCAGATACACAGATTATAAAAGGAAACAGACAATGACATAAAAAAGACAAGCAAGAATCCTTGATTTAGTATCCGGTGGCATAGAACTCAAAAGCAAAGAAATAATATTACATTTGTACAAAATATTAAGATGGCCACTGTGGCAGGAACATTGGAACAGGAGGAGACCATTCAGCTCCTCCAGTCTGCTCCTCCATTCAATTAGAATGTGGCTGATCTGACCTAAACCCCATTTACTTGTCTATGCTCCATATCCCTTGATACACTTACCTAACAAAAATCTATTGCTCTCAATCTTGAATGTTCTAATTATCCCAGCATCCACTGCCTTTTGGGGGAGACAGTTTCAGACTATTACTCCCCTTTGTGTGAAAAGAGAGCTTCCTAATTTCACTCCTGGACGGCCTGGCTCTGATTGTGAGATTATGTCCTTTTGTTTTCAAGTCCCCCACCAGAAGAAATATTGGACTGTATCAACCCCCTATCAAGTCATTTTAACATTTTAAACATCTCGAATAAGTCACCCCTCAATCTTCCATATTGAAAAGGAATACAAGCCATATAGAAAGCTGCATAATGAAAGAATAAGATTCAATGGGATATTACCAGTGATACGGAGGTAGGAAGAGATGAGTTGCGAAGTTACAGGATTTTTTTCACTAGAGCTGAGAAGGTTAAGGGGTGACCTGAGAAGTCTTCAAGATCATGAAGGATAATGAACGTACAAACATAAAAGGCAGGAAAAGAACAGTTGGTCTTTCAAGCCTGTCCATGCCATGATGACCAGAGTCTCATGACTAAACACTTCTTCCCAAAGCCAACAGGAACAGATTGCTTCCACTGGTCGCTGAGACTGCAATGAGAGGTCACAAATTTATAATAAGCACAAAAAGAACTGAAGGTTAGAAAATATTGCTTTTTTACACTGAGGTTAGAATCTGTAATTAGCTGTCAAAAACTGTTGTCAAAGCAAAGTCCATTATTTCTTTTAAAGGATATTAGTTGTTGGAAAAGGGGGCATATTAAAAGCTATGGGGAGTGAGCAGGAAAGTGGGATTAAATGACTCCCATCGAGAGAAACTCTTCTTATTGAGTAGCCTGCTCTGTGCTGTAAAATTCTGATTCTGGTGGAAGGAGAATTAAAGCACAGCATGAGCAAAGAGAAAGAGAATCTCAACTACCCTTCAGCTCCAAAGTGCTCTCAAAAGTCTCAGTAAACCATAGAATATAATTTGGAAATAAAGGTAAAGTGGAGTGGGAGGCTGTACATGGATCAGAAAGATGAAGCAAGTTGGGTATATTCCAATTTACTATATAACTGTCAGACCACCAGCTGAATTTTATCAGGAGCTAAGAAATTCCGCTGCTGGGACTGAAATCGGGACCCAACCCCATGCCGACGGGATCCTGGGGCAGCATTTTACTGGCAGCAGCCAATTAACCGGCCGCCACTGGAACCACTGATCCAATTGAGGATGATGGCCTGCCTCCCAGAGCTACCAGACCAAACAGAGGGCCAGCAGCTCAACAGCCTCGACAGTGCCACCATTAGAGGTGGCCACTGCTGAGGCTGCAAGATGAAGGAGAGGGCGCCTCCATGGCGAGGTGCCATCAAAGACAAGGTAAGTTTATTTTAAAGAGTCAGGGCCAGGCAGGCAGGCCTCGGCGATTGACCGGGGCTGGGGTCACCTTTGACAGACAGTGCCATACCCGGTGGGGGCAGCCATAAAGGAAGGCTCCCCATCCCCCACCTGGAAACCTGCTGGGAGGCTGCCAGGGTTTACCTGGCAAAATGTTGGCGGGTCAGGAGGTGACTCTTAATTGGGCATTTAAGTGACTCAATTGACCACCAGGTGGGTGGCCACATCGCTGAGGTGCCTGTCGCTATGGCGGTGGGAAGATGTCGGGCTTTCCTCCCGATGTCTTCGGCCACCACTTCACCAGCCCTGCTGCTTCCCAGCCTGTCTCCAAAGGACTGGTAAAATCCAGCCCCTCATTTCAGCATCACAACAATCATAACAAATACTATCAATCTCTTAGCTTAAAAGATTTTATTTAAAGCCAACCGCCAGGGGAATTGCAGGAGGGGAAAACAGAGTGAGAAAACACTCACCCAGGAATCAAGCCTGTAACAGCCCTATCTATAATGGAAAACAAAAAGGAGCAATATGCTGAAACATCAGTAACTTATAAAACCTTAAACCAGACTTTTCAAAAAGAATTCAAAAAAATAAATACGAAAGGTCTACCAAAAGCTAGCCAAGTTTGTAAAGCAGTCTCCTGGATCATCAAAAAACCTTTAACAAGAGTAGACAGCCTGGAAACCTAACATCCCTGGAGATGTGTCTAAAATCAAACATGAACTAGAGCTGTTTTCTTTTCAGTAGAGGGCCCAAGGGCTTATATTAACAATAAAAAAATGAAATGCTTCACCAATCAGGAGGCAATTTAATAAATTATTAAACATTCTTATTCCTCATGCTTTAAGCCATCAGCAATTCACATTAATTTAAAGTGTCATCTTGGCTCCTTTGGTAATACTTCTGCATCCGAGTCAGAGGTTGTGGGTTCAATGCCTATTCCAGGACTTCAGCACACAATCTAGGCTGTCACTGATTACTGTACTTTCAGAGGTAAGGCTCTTTAGATGAGGTGCTAAATTGAGTTCTCATCTGCTTGTTTAAATTACAGTTCAAGGTAGAGCAAAGAGCTCCCTAGCGTCTTGGCCAACATTCTCCCCTGAACCAACACCACCAGAAATAAATGAGCTCATTATTTCCCTCATTGCTGTCTGTTGGATACTTCGACTGTATTTGCTTATGAAACAACTGTCAGTGCATTACAAAGTAATCACATTGTGTGTGAAACATATTGAGATGTTTCAGAGTGATGTGCTAAGCATATGAATGCAAGGCTTTACTTCAATTCCCTTCCTATTAAGCATTATCAGCCATAACAGCCTTAGCCCAATGGAAGAGTGGTAGTCAGCAGTGCACAAGCATTAACATCGAAAACTAGAAAAAGCAGATGAGGAGTTTCCAAAGAGCTGACACCTCAAAAGCAGGCCTGAAAATAGACCTACGACACATCAAGATAAAGAGTTAAGCCAACAGTTTAATGGAATATGGCCTCGGTGTGATCTACCTTGCAGATTGACCAATTTTCCATCACTTTCATTGCAGTGTACATAACAATTTGCAGCAGTGGTGGCTCAAAAGTTATTGAAGGAGGAGTGTGTGAGTGTTAACAGCATGAATATTAGTTGCTATGACAACATGTTGTCCCCTCCATCACCCTCCTCCCGAACATTTTGATTGTTGACACCTGATTGAAGAGTATCTATTACCATCTTGGAACCTGTTATGATTTTGATGTGAATCTCACATTACACCTTTCTTTAAATGAGGTAAAATATATAATTACTCCAACTCCACTGGTTATTTTATCTCCATGCCTTGGTAATTCCTCAAATACAGTGTTATGGACAGGTGAGAGATGATAGGGATGGCGCTCCCTTTGTCAACTGACTGAAGACAGCGGGTGGAATTTTATGCTGGTGGCAGAGGTCTCGACAAGAGGGAAAACCGATGATGAGATCTCCGCATCACCACTTTTCCAGAACGTCCTCTGAATTTAATGCCAATCAGACACTTAACTTGACAGTGGCAGGCCTTCCATAGGATTTAGGACCCCATTGCCAGAATGGCTTAAAGCCCTTAAAAATGGCGCTGGCGCCCTGTGTGGTGGCACCAGACTCTGTTGCCGGGGACACGGCAGCCGCTCCCTTATGTCATTAGGGGCTGACGGTTCGCCCCCTCTATTTAAATGAGCTCCCGCACGAAATATCACGGGGGCTCCTCGGCAGCCGCTGAATGCGAGCGCCGCGCTGAGTTTAAAGGGCGCCGCTGCAGAGCACGGCATCTGAATAAAATTCAGCCCAAAGTGTCTGCAGCAATATTGTGAACACAGTTTTTTTTAATTAGTTGGAGAAATGCAGCCATTACCACAGGAAGGGTCATTTGCATTTTAATGACTTCTCAAAGATATATCCAGAAAAATTGCTTTCATTTTAATTACTTCACCATACCTTGTGCAGACATAAAAATTAGCTCAGGGTTCTTGCAGTTCCATGCGTATTGACAGGAAAGAAAAGGTCACCTGACCTCTCAACTCCATTTTGTTTTACAGGAAAGTGTCCCATTTGGGTTTACTTCATAAGTTTGTATTTATAGTGTCAAGAAAACATGCTATGTCAAATGAGGATTTTTAATTAATCAGTTGGAAACCTACATTTAACTTTTCAAAAGCTGGCAGCCAAGATAGCCACCACAATTTGCATTGAAATACCTTACACTTCAAAGGAGGGACATATGTCTGAGCTAGCCAATATTAATTTGGAATCAGCTAACAGCTTCACTTTAAGTAGCAAAACCTTCAACACTATCTTGAAGCAATGAGATTAGAGAGAGATTGAGAATTCCTAGACTTGAGTCTAGTTAAATGGCAAATGAGGACACCAGACAATCATGCCTCCCCATCTGTCAAAACTAGCAGCCTTTTGCTACAAAGGGTCAAACTGCTGAGACTTTGGGTGCAGAATATAGGGGGTGTCTCTCTATCACTTTCTCTCTCCAGGTGACCTTGAGGCATTCAAAGCTTTTCTCCTGGCTGGAAAAGATCCAAGACAAAGACCCCTGGGAAGAAGATCACCTGTGCTACTGTCTCCAAGAATATCTACCAACCAAGAACATCAGAACTCCAAATTCAGCCACAAGACAACAGAATTAACAGACTGTATATTATTTTTATTTGTTCTGGACTCTAACCCAACCCAAACTATTCCTCATCATTCTGTAATCTATTTGTGTGTTTGTGATTCTTATATATGTATGTGGGTGAAAGTGCAGTGTAATTTATTATTTTATTTAGATTGGGTTTTTGTTGAAATACAATAAACTCACCTCTCTCATGTTTAAACTCAAGAAAACCTGTCTGATTGGGTCTTTTATGATCACAACAAAGGCAAAAGGTTAAACATTTACTGAAGTGGTAAGTACAACCACTATTTGAAAAGGATTAAATCCTGTTGTGGTCAAACAAGGGGAAACACAAGAGAGGAGCCTTGCCACCCCTCCTCACCTGATTGTAATAGTATGTCATAAGTTCCTATTGCGTGAGCATGGCAACAGTGATAGGAAGTGATAAATAAAACCAATTGACATAGTCACACCCTTATCTCAAAAAATTTAGTTACAACCAATGTTGACAAAAATACCTCTTCACATTAAACAATATGCGAGGAAAAGAAAATACATAAAAAATAATTTTTGGGGGGGGGGGGGGGGCAAACATTGAAAAGATCCGTAAATCAGACTCTCAGAAACCAACAGCCCATTTAATATTTTTCTGCCTGAAGTTTGTGTCCAATTAAATAAATTAACCTCTTGATTGGTTCAACCTTTATGCTTTTGATTGACCTGCAGGTCAATCTTCCAAATGATCTGACTGGTTGATACTAACAATCTCCGATGCCAGTGCATAATATGTTGTTTCTTGTAAAACAATCTGACAAGTTGGAAAGTTGCCTAGAAGGATATGTTGTTAGGGTTGGATGAATTAGGTTGGGAGGAGGCTTCTGCAAAGCCTAATCACCAACGTGAACCATTTTTGGCCAATATCCTATTTCTGTATTTTATGTTCTCGCTCAGGGCTCTGCAATGTGCAGATCCAGAACCCTGTGCAGCTCTTTAATATCTCATTTGCGGCTCCCAACCTTTTCCAGTTGGATTGCATTAACATGAAAAAAAGCCTAAAAAAATTAATTCAAGGAAAGTAAGAGCCGTGTTTTTATTGTGAGGATAAAAAGCTAATCATTATACTGCAATTTACAGTTTCAAATTATTTAGTCTAATGATAAACATCATTGTGCTCTCTATAAACCAGTTTCAGGGGTATAGATACACCTTCGTTATAGATAATGCCTTTTAATAGCTCCCTGGAGAGTTGGCATGGACTCGATGGGCCAAATGGCCTACTTCTGTGCTGTAAATGAGTCTATGAATCAAGGAACAGACTTTATGGCTGCGACCATTATTGTTTCTAATATAGCTGAGATGATAAATTATTCTGAATGTGCTATTAAAAGATTTTTTTAATCGTCAGAATCTAGTACTGAAAAAATTGACTTAATTCTACACATCTTAAGTTAAAATTTGATTTAAAGATGACGTTACTGGCAGAAATGTAGTTAAAAAAAATCAAAAACGCGATAATTCAGAGTTAGGTCTATTTTAATTTTGTTTTTTTCTATTGATACACAAATTCAATACATGTATTTTATTTATCATAAATGCAAATTTTACATTCTACACTTGGCAATTTGCCATGAATTTGGTTTAATCATGCTGAATTTTCATCTTGTGGCTCTCAGTAGTTTTTATTTTAGGCATTTTTTTTTTTTTTTAAAAGGCTCTTCAGGTAAAAAAAAGTTGCTGATCCTCCTCGCCCAACCCCCCACCCCCATTCTAGTTCCATGGGCAAAGAGGACACAGATGAAATTCAACACAGAAAAGTGTAGCCATGAGATTAGATAAAAGAAGTGGGAATGTGAAGTACACGCTACTTGAGCTAACAGCAGGAAAGAGATTTGGGGTTTGTGGTGAATAGGTCATTGAAACCAGGTAGTTAAGGAAGCAAAGAAAACTTTGGGATTTATGGTTAGGAGTGTGATTTAAGGAGATCAAAGATGATGTTGAAGCTGCATCTGGCCTTGATGAGATTGCTTCTAGAGTTCTGAGTTTAGCCTTGTTCACTGTATTACAAAATAGATGTAGAATTATTGAAGGAGTTCAGAGGAGAACTACAAGTGTGATCCCCAGACTTGGAGGCGGAGTTCAAATGAAAGCTCACCTACCCATGGACTTTAATTAGATAGTGTTCCGGCCAATGTTTACCCCTGAATCAGGTTATCTGGTTATTAACTCATTGCTGTTCGTAGGACCTTGCTGCACACAAAATTGGCTGCCATGTTTCCTGAGGTTGTAAAAAGCGCTGTATAAATGCAAGTCTTTATTTAATTTAGGCAACAGTATTTAAGTGGGTAATAGAATTAGGGAACAGAAATTAGTAGCAGGTTTTTAGAAAACCAGATGACTTCACTCCAGGGAGGGGGAGAAGGAAGGGCGACTTATATATCACCTTTAAGGTCATCAGGACCTCCCAAGCTTTTCACAGCCAAAGAATTACTTTTTTTGAAGTTAGTCACTGTTGTAATGTAGGGAAAGGCAACAGCCAATTTTCACACAGTAATGTCCCAGAAATAAATGACTGGATACGCTGTTTTGGTGGTACTGATTGTTAGTTCAAGAATCACGGAGAAGAACCTGCTGGGAGTTTTGTAAGGAGACATTCGATGGGAATTCAATTTCATGGTGTTCCCGTGCATTGTGCATTGGCATCCAGGATGGATTAATGGATTCATTCTAGCAAGGATTTTCAGGTAACCTTTTCTTGCATTCTGACTTAGGAGACATTGTGGCAATCGTTAGGGCACCCATCCACCAATGTAGGGACTAGGGGGGTTGGGCTCCCACCCACCATTGCCCTCACACCTACAACTGCAGGCAGAGGTGCATCCACCTCACTCTGTTTGAGGATTAGTACATGTGGTTGCTGTAACTCCAAGGGAAGCCATGGCAGCGACTGTAATAAGTGAAAGCCTAACTAACCTTAATGCTCAGCTGCTCTTTGGAAGCAACCAAATCATAGTATTTCCAGCCTCAAGTATTAGTGCATGAAGGAAGGGACGTTAGGGTAATCAATAGCCAGCTGCCCTGCTATACCTGCCGCTAACCATATCTGCAGACCCTGGCGTACTTACCCAGCAGTGGTCATGTGGGATCAATTTCACTGACCCTGGGTCAGTAGGGGGCCAGATGTAGAACTATTTATCAGCTGCAAGGATATGTGGAATTACTGTGCACTATATGGCTGGCACAGAAAGTGACAGTAATAAAATAGCAGAAAATGCTGGAAATGCTCAGCAGGTCTGAAAGCATCTGTGGAGAAAGAAAGAGTTAACGTTTCAAGTCAATGACCTTTCATCACAACTCTGCTTTCATTTCTGATTTCCAGCATCTGCAGTATTTTGTTTTTATATAAGTGGCAATGATGGTTAGCTGGGACCTCAGATCTGCCTCCATCACCTTTCCAGCATGTCAAAATGTTGACCTTTGGGAACTTGAGCATTTTGTCTCCCCCAATCTACCTTTCAAATATTTACACCCAACCTGGAGTGCAATCTTGCAGTCTCCCCCAATTAGGCTCCTTCCCTGCAAAGGGCCAAATCCACACATAGAGATATGAATTGATAAGCTTTTGAATTAACCATAGAAAATTGCATGCAGTCAGCATACTACTCCTCTGGTCAGCTTTGCACTCAGTTTGTGGATATTAGGGATTGGACTTCACTGGGGTAGAAAATCTAGGCTAGTATCTTTGAAAATTTCAATTTTAGTCAATGTCTGTTTTCTTGCAATCAACATAATTTATAATTACACAAGACAACAGATGTGCTTTGATAAAGTGAGACCTTTTAACATCGTTTTCATTGCCAAAGGAAATAGTTCATCTTAAGCAGGGTTTGTACTTGTTTGGTGCTGGTTATATTGAAAAAGGTGCAGATGCTCCTGCTGGACACTATGCTTTGCTGATTTTAGATTATCAGACTGTAGGTTGTTTTTAGAGAATTCAACATTTGAAGTAAGGACAACTGCGATTGGATTTTTTTAAAGATCAGTTCAATTAGTAAATAAGAAATTGGTATCTCGAGATTCTGATTCATGTATTTTCCATATAATTAGCAAAAGGCAAACAATTTGTCTCATTTTAACTGATGAAATGGTCAAATAGTGCTAGGACTGTGGAAACATCATTGCAATGAAGGCAGCTGATCAGGTTGGCTGGCTATGATATGTAGGGTTAGTTAGATATTTCAAAGTTTTGTTCAATTTGCTTGCGGGAGTGGAAGGAAAGTCTTTGGGGATCCTTTTTATTAATCCGGACATTGGGTAGCAGCTGCAACAGCGCAAGAGGGTTTGGTTGTAGAACAGGCATTGGTTTCTTTTCATATGTGAAATGTTAAGTGTCTGATGTGCACCACAGGGAATCTGACTTCAAAAGAATAGCATAACCTTTTATCTTAAATGATTGTGTGCTTTATCAATAATGTTTGATTTTAGTTTCTAATGTTCTCTCTGCTTTTGGATCTTAGTAGCACTCATTTTTAATGAGGAAGTGGGCAAACAGCTCAATATTCTAGGGTAGATTCAAGGCTTGGGTGCTCCCTGTGCGGATCAGCACTCGCAACGAGATTAATGCACTTCTGGTCATCAATTTTGATTAATTAATCTACATCCTTGAGCAGCCAAACTGCTCTCATGGCACATTGAAAATGTGACACCAACAAAAGGAATGACCCTTATTGGATCCAGTGGGAATCCCTGATTAGAAATCAGAAACCAATCAGCAAGCACAAGTGTCTTGATAAAAAGGATAATTCATCAATGAGAATGTTAATGTAGGAATTGGTCGCTACTTTGAGCTAAATGGTCAGGCATCATTATGTAGCATTGACCCAGTCACAGATCTGAATTAGCATTCAATTAGCACAGAATTAGAATAGATTTTAAAGTGAACGGCTTCAACCATTTTCAGGCTTTAATGGATAGACTGTATAATCTATACAGCCATTTTCCACTCAAAGGATTTTCAATTATCATTTCTGAAGAAAGTTTGTGTCCAAAATGTTATCCCCTTTTTTTCTCCTTAGATACTGACAGACCTGTCGTGTATTTCTGTTGCGGATTTCCAGCATTTTCTCCACCCTGCTTTTAACAAGAAAATAAACTGCCGAGGACCTAGATTTACACCTAAAGTTGCAAATGGGTTAGGAACCGGGTGAATTGCAGGTTCATCCAGGATACTGTATGCTGCAGGGAGTAACTTTGAGGGGCTTGTGCCCATATCCTTGCTGCTTCAGAGGACAAGTTTGCTCTCTTCTGAACTCATTTAGGATTTAGCCCAAACATGTAATATTCTTTTATGAATTGTCAATGCTTTCAGAATTATTTCACTTAACTACACTTAAGTACCACACTGAACATATACAGACAAGCTACTGCAATGTATTTTACAACTTATCGAAACTACAAAGGTCACTTGAAAGGAAAGTTGAATGACAAGTTGTATTTAACCAGCGACGGCAAGGAACTTCAGCACCTGAGGCAGCCACCCGGTAATATCAGGCAACCTCTTGGCGGGCCGGGGGGGGTGGGTGGAGAGGGGGTTGCCCTCCTGATCGGGCACAGTGTCCCAGAGGGGCCTCCCACCAGCAGCACAAGCTGCCCCCGATGGAGCATCTCCCCTGCCTTCCTGAACGACACCCAATCCCCTTGGAAGGCCCCAGCCAATTAGGGTTTCAGGTCTAGCCAGGGACACTTACCTTTCTCAGGGCCGGCATCCATGCTGCTGCTCTTGGAGGCAGTACTTCCTGCCTCAGAGGGGCAGAAGTCCCTCCCAAGGCCAATTAAGGACCTGAGCCATGCAAAATTGCTATGTGGCTTCCAGACCCGGCAGAGGTAGGCTCACCCCTGACTTTTAAGCCAGTGGGAAGGGCCTCCGCCACCATGTAATATTACAGCCCTTGTGTCCAGTTCTGGGCACTGCATTTCAGGAATGCATTGGAGAGTGTGCAGGAAAGATTATAGAAACATGGCTCCAGTGATGAGACTTCAGTTATGTGGACAGATTGACAAAACTGGGACTGTTCACCTTAAAGAGAAGGGAAGGTTTGGAGGAGATTTGATAGAGGTGTTCAACATGATGATGGGTCTGGACAGAGTAGATAGGGAGAAACTGTCCCTATTGGCAGAAGGGTCGAGAACTAGAGGACACAGATTTAAGGTGTTTGGCAAGGAACCAAATGTGATGAGGAAAATCTTTAACACAGCGAATGGATCTGGAATGCACTGCCCGAGAGTGTGGTAGAGGCAGATTCAATTGTGGCTTTCAAAAGGGAATTGGATAATTATCTGAAGAGAAAAAATTTGCAGGGTTACGGGGAAAAGACAGGGGTGTGAGACTCGCCAAGTTGCTCTTGTAGAGAGTCAGCACAGATAAAATGGGCCAATTTTCTCCTTCTGTGCTGTAACAATTCTATGATTCTAACTCCCTGGTCAGCGTCTCAGGCTGAACTGGGCTGTTCACAACCTCAGCAACATATCTGACTCAGTTAAGCTCCTGACCTGATATTAAAAAAGGTCTGCCAGCTACTACCTCCATAAAATCACCCACCTTTTCCTCTACTTATCTCTCACTGTAACCTTCATACATGCTGTTGTCCATCCAGACTCAATTATTCTAATGCTGTCATGGACAGCCTGCCATCTTTCATAAATCCTGCTGCCTCTATCCTATCCTGCACTATTGACCTCAATCTCAGGCCCCCGAAACTTCAAATTTAACATTCTCATCTTAAATCCACCTGTGGCTTCACCTCTCCCTAATTCCATAAACTCCTATGGCTCTGCAATGTTTCCCAAACTCCGTTGCCCTGACTGCAGCTTCTTGTGCATCCCCAGTTTTTCCTCTCCAATAGTGGCTATGCTTCAGCTGCCTAAATCCCAACCTCTAGAATTCACTCCACTTCACTCTCTCGGTTTAAGACCTTCTTAAAATTCATTTGTCTGCCAAGCTTTGGTAACCTGCAACTCCCTTGTTTCAGCTTCCATATTTTCTCTTAAACCATTGGGAAATGCTATTAAGGCACAATATAACAGTGGTTATTATTGGCCTATACTTTGCACGGGAAGCAGTTTTCAGTTTGAAACACCAAAATATTTAGATCCTCCAATTCCAGCCTCTTACATGTCTCCAGTTTTCATCACTCCACCATTGGCAGTGGTGCTTCAGCTGCCTTGGCCTTGAGCTCTGGAATTTTTCCATCTCTACTAGTCTTTCCTCTTTTAAGACATTCCTTAAAAGCTACCTCTTTGACCAAGCTTTTGATCAGCTACCCTATTATCTCTATATGGAGCTTGGTGTCAAATTTCATTTGACAACAGTCCTGTGAAGTGCCTTGAAAAGTTTTGCTATACAAGTACAAATTATATGTGTGCCACAAATATCTCATCACATTGTAAAATTCCCTAATGAATGTTGTATGACCTAAATTCAACTCAGGCATATTAGACAGACCAAAATTTAAAATTTCATACTGATCTCTACACAACTAATCTCTAATAAATCCACCAGGTTTTGTAGTTAAATACTCAAATGTAACAGGGGTTCTTGTATTGTAAATGTATATTACCCTATATATTGACAACCTACTTGATTTGTTCCATAGGAACATAGGAGCAGGAGAAGGCCATTCAGCCCATCGAGCCTACTCCACCATTCAATACGATCATGACTGATCATCCATTTCAGTGCCTTTTTCTCACAGTATCCCCATATCCCTTGATGTCATTGGTATTTAGAAATGTGTCAATCTCTGCTTTAAACATATGCAATGACTGAGCTTTCACAGCCGTCTGGGATAGAGAATTCCAAAGATTCACAACCCTCGGAGTAAAGAAATTTCTCCTTATCTCGGTCCTTAGTGGCTTCCCCCTTATTTTGAAATGGTGTACCCTGGTTCTAGACTCCCCTACTAGGGGAAACAACTTACCTGCATCGACCCTCTCTATCTCTAAGTATTTTGTAGGTTTCAATGCAATCACCCCTCATTCTTCGAAACTCTATAGAATACAGGCCCAGTTTCCCCACTCTCTCTTCATAGAACAGTCCCGCCAACAAGTCTGGTGAACTTTCATTGCACTTCCTCTTTGGCAATAATATCTCTCCTAATGTAAGGAGACAAAAACTGCACACAGTACTCCAGGTGCGGTCTAACCAAGGTTCTATACAATTGAAGCAAGACTTCACTATTCCTGTACTCAAATCCTCTTGCGATAAAGGCTAACTTAAAGGCCTGTTACCCGACCCAAGCCCAATGGGACCCAACGACATGTGTCGGGGTCGGGTCGGGTCGCTCTTCCGGGCTTAGGATGGGTCAGGCCGGACACACACACACAGTATTAATTGGACTTGAAAAGTTGTTTAAAAAGATGAAGATTGGAGACATGAAGTCAGTGATTGTTTGGTCACGAGTTAAACAGAAACCCATGGAATTGTGCCCAGACAGGTTGTGCCACACTGTACCAGTATCTGTATTGCTTAAAATAAACACAGCAATTGCCCGAAGTCTCCGAAAATATTATACATTACCTAGACTCCTGCTTTACAGGTTGAACTACTAGCTGCAAGTTTATCCAGTGAGCAGCTGAGATGCAGAGACCAGGAAGGTCCTGAGTGATTGATTATAAAATATACAGTATTTATATAAAATGATCACGGTCAGGACTCTAGTCTACACACATACAGTACAGTACTAGACTAGAGTCCTGACAGCACAACACCTCCTTTTCCTTTTTGCCTGTCCTTCCTAAATGTCGAATATCATTGAATATTCAGTTCCCAGTCTTGGTCACCTTGAAGCCATGTTTCTATATTGGCAATCAGATCATATCTATTTACCTCTAATTGTGCCTTTAAATCATCTACCTTGTTGCGAATGCTGCGTGCATTCAGGTAGCGTGTCCTTTACCTTGTCTTTTTGACATTATTTTGCATTCTAAGCTTAGTTGTTACTTGCCTTTGCTCCACCTGCCTTCTAACTTTGCTTGCTACTTTTCTACTTCCAGTTACCAGCTTTACTTCCTTCCAATTTAAGCTATCCTCAGGTTCCCATCCCCCTGACAAGCTAGTTTAAATCCTCCCCAACAGCACTTGCAAATCTCCCTTCAAGGATATTAGTCCCGGTCCTGTTAAGATGTAGCCAGTCCATCTTGTACAGGTCCCACCTGCCCCAGAACCAATGCCTCAGAAATCTGATGCCCTCCCTCCTACACCAATTCTCCAGCCACGTGTTCCATCGATCAATCTTCCGATTCCTATGCTGACCAGCATGTGGCACTGGGAGTAATCCTGAGATTACCGCTTGAGGTCCCGTTTTAAAATTTCCGTCCTAACATCTGGCTATTATAAAGCTCTGACATACCAAATTAAGCTGATCGATAACTTGTTTTAATGGTGGTTCTATAGAAAGTATGCAATGAACATACCCACTACCTCCACCACCTAGTAGGACAAGCACAGCAGATGCTCAGGAACACAGTCACCTCCAAGTTCCCCTTCCAAGTCACATCATTCTGACTTGGGAGACACATCGCCATTACTTCTTTGTTAATAAAAATCCTGGAACTCCCTATATAAACAGCACTGTGGGAGCATCTTCACCACACAAGAACATAAAAATTGAAGCAGGAATCTGTCCCCTCGAGCCTGCTCCGCCATTCAATGTGATCATGGCTGATCAGATTGTGATCTTAACTCCACTTTCCTGCCTGCGCCCCCCACCGTCTCCCTTGTAAATCAAAAATCTGTCTAACTCAATCTTGAATGTATTCAATGACCAGAGAATTCCAAAGGTTAAGGATTCTCAGAAAGATTGTCGTGGTTCAAGCCGAGCAGCTCACCCTCACCAGACAATTAGGGATGTGCAATAAATGCTGTCAGTGATACCCAAATGCCGAGATTTAAGATTTTTTTTAAAAACCTCCCACGCAAAATAGACTAGCCCGGAGTAGTAAACTGGAAATGTTAGGAATTCGGGTCTGTTAGCGATACTTCCTCTGGTTCAGCCGTTCCTGCTGCCTGATCCTTTATGGAGTGAGCTCACGCTTGCCCTTTTCATCTCGACTGGTACGGCATTAAGATCAATGACAATTGACAAGCAGTGACAATGACATTCCTGTGGGATCTGGACCGGCTCCTTCCTGGCGCACATATCCCTCTTCAATGGCTTTGGAGGCGGGCCGAGCTGACACAGGTGAGGTGAACTTCAGTTCGAGTCACAAACTACTTTATTTGGCCGCAAGGTGAAACGTAGAGCAATAGATACAACTACTTGTTCCACACAAAAGAGTCCAATTTGTATCTGTGTAACGAAACAAAATAAAAAAAGGTCCAACACTATCACCCTGCACACAATTTCAAACTCAAAAAATCCCCGTTTGTTATTTACAATGCAAGACAGAACCTTTCTCCCAACAGGCTTCTCCACGGCACTAGCTACCGAACTCCTTTCTAAAAGGCAGATTGCTTTTCGGCACTATGATTCGGCTTTATTCCGACTCTGCAGAGTCAGGCAGCCAAAACAAAACGCTCCTGAACACGGGGTACAAGATGTTTACCACTTGGAAGTAAGTGAATTACTTACTGTTTCGGTCTCTTGGGGTGGGAAAAAAATGCATTTGGCGTATTAATCTTTCGTTAACTTTAAGTTCACAACGCAACGTGGAACCCGAGGGGTTAATTGTGGTTAAAGTGCGCTTTGAGTTAAAGCAAGTTATACTACAATCCTTTCCATGCAAAAATTACCGGAGTCCTAACACGTAGCAGGATACTGAGAAAAACACAAAAGCCCATTTAGCAAATCTATATGGAAAATCCCGTTCACAGTCTTCAAAATTCCTCAACCTTTAAAACAGCGAGATAAAACAAAACTAAAAGTGTGCAAGTAGAAATGGTCAAAAAAAAAATCACATTGACGATGCCTTCATTGCCATCCACAGGAGCTGTCCACAATGAGCATAAACCGAGGGCTCACTAAGTGGATTTATTTTGAAGATGGATTTCAACAACTGGACCTAGAAGGGAGACTGTTGGAGCTGGGCTCTGGAATACGCCAAATAGAGGTTTACGATTATGTACTATTCACCCCTCCCCAGTTTGCCACTTCATCAAAACCAACGGGGCAATCGCGTCAGAGACAGTTATTGCTGGAAGTCTTTCTACAGAACAGGCAAGCTGCCAATAAAACAAAAGCAAAATACTGAGAATGCTGGAAATCAGAGAAAATGCTGGAAATAGGTCTGACTGTATTTATGGAAAGAGTTAACATTTCAGGTCTGTGACCTTTCCTCAGAAGGCAACATTGAGCACACCTTCATATTTTGCAGAGACTAAATTATACTAGACAAATAAAAACAGAAAATACTGGAAATGCACAGGTCAGACAGTATCTAAGGAGGAAGCTAACATTTCAGGTCAATAACCTTTCCTCAGAATTGGCTGGGCGATTGGGTGTCACAAAGGAGACTTTTTAAAGGACTCCAATAGGTAGGCAAACATGTTGTCTGAGCCATGGGCTGCTGGCCAAAGCAGCGAGAATCAACAGCTATCTAGTAGGAAAGGTATCTTGTAGCCCTGTGGCCAGAGACCAAATGCTAGGAGTTGTCTCTACCATTTAGCACTCACCATTGGGAGTCAGTTTCCTCAGTTCCCAGTCAGGGTACAAAGAAATTCCAGGTGGTGCAGGTCAGGCGGAAACTGCACGAACAGTTTTAAATGCTGATGCTAAATAAAAAGGTTTTCTTTTTAACAAACTACTTTTTATCTATTGCAATTTGCTATTGTACTATCAACTCAATTTACTTTCATAGGTGGGATTTGTGAAAGTGGAAAATTGGTCCTTTGCCAGATTTTATCATTCCTGTCTCCTTGAACGTTCTACTCAGTCATACAGCACAGAAACAGGCCCTTTGGCCCATCGGGTCTGTGCTGGCCATACAGCACCCAACTATTCTAATCCCATACTCCTGCACTTGGCCCATAGCCTTGTATACTATGGCATTTCAAGTGCTCATCTAAATACTTCAATATTGTGAGGGTTCCTGCCTCCACCACCTCTTCAGGCAGTGCATTCCAGATTCCAACCACCCTCAGTGAAAAAATGCTTCCTCAAATCTCCCCCCCCACCCCCAAATCTTCTGCCCCCTACCCTAAATCTATGCCCCATGGTTCTTGACCCCTCCACTAAGGGAAAAAGTTTCTTCCATCTAATCCATCAATGCCCCTCAATCATGTCCCCCCTCAGCCTTCTCTGCTCCAAGGAAAACTACCCTAGCTTTTTCAGTCTCTCTTCGTAGCTGAAATGCTCCAGCCCAGGCAACATCCTGGTGAATCTCCTCTGCACCCTCTCCAGTGCAATCACATCCTTCCTATGTGTGACCAGAACTGTACACCATATTGGCCAGTTGTGGCCTAACTAGCATTTTAGATAGCTCCATCATAACCTCCCTGCTCTTACATTCTATGCCTTGGCTAATAAAGGCAAGTCTCCCATATGCCTTCCTAACCACCTTATCTACCTGTGCTGCTGCCTTCAGTGATCTATGGACAAGTACACCAAGGTCCTTCCGACCCTCTGTACTTCCTAGGGTCCTACCATCCATTGTGTATTCCCTTGCCTTGTTAGTCCTCGCAAAATGCATCACCTCACACTTTTCAGGATCAAATTCCATTTGCCACTGCTCTGTCCATCTTACCAACCCATCGATATCTCCCTGTAATCTAAAGATTTCCTCCTCACTATTTACAACACCAATTTTCATGTCATCTGCGCACTTACTGATCATGCCTCCTATATTCTCATCTAAATCATTAAGTACACTACAAACAAGGGTCCCAGCACTGACCCCTGCAATACACCACCGGTCACAGGCTTCCACTCGCAAAAACAGCCTTCGACCATTACCCTCTGCCTCCTGCCACTAAGCCAATTTTGGATCCAATTTGCCAAATTTCCCCATGGGCTCATAACTTCTTAACCAATCTCTCATGCAGGACCTTATCAAAAGCCTTACTGAAGTCCATGTAGACTACATCTACTGCTTTACCCTCATCTACACATCTAGTCACCTCCTCAAAAAATTCAATCAAATTAGACAGACACGATCTCCCCTTGACAAAGCCATGTTGACTATCCCTGATTAATCCCTGCCTCTCCAAGTGGAGATTAATCCTGTCCCTCAGAACATTTTCCAATATTTTCCCAACCACTGATACTCACTGGCCTGTAATTACCTGGTTTATCCCTACTACCTTTCTTGAATAATGGTACCACATTCACTGTCCTCCAGTCCTCTGGTACCTCTCCTATGGTGAAAGGGGATTTGAAAATTTGTGTCAGAGCCCCTGCTATCTCCTCCCTTGCCTCACATAACAGTCTGCGATACATCGCATCTGGGCCTGAGGATTTATCCACTTTTAAGCCTAATAAAACTAATACTTCCTCCCTCTCAATGCTAAGTTGTTCAAGTATATCTCAATCCCCCTCCCTGATCTCTACACCTATATCGTCCTTCTCCATAGTGAACAGATGAAAAGTAATCATTTAAAACCTCACCTATGTCCTCTGGCTCCACACAAAGATTGCCACGTTGGTCCCCTAATGGGCCCTACTCTTTCCCTGGTTATCCTCTTACCATTAATATACTTATAAAAACACATTGTGATCTTCCTTTATCGTGCCCACCAGTGTTTTTTCATGTCCCCTCTTCGCTCTCCTAATTGCTGCTTTTTTTTTTAATGAAGTGCCACCCTACACTTTATATACTCTAGTGCCTCCGCTGTTTTCAGCACTCCAAATCTGCCATAAGCCTCTTTTTTTTTTCCTGATCAAATCCTCTATATCCCTTGACATCCAGGGTTCCCTGGACTTGTTGGTCCTATCCTTAACAGGTACATGTTGGCTCTGAACACACTCAATTTCCTCTTTGAATGACTCCCACTGGTCTGATGTAGACTTTCCTACAAGTAGTTGCTCCCAGTCCACTTTGGCCAGATCCTGTTTTATCATATTGAAATCGGCTTTCCCCCAATTCAGTATTTCCAGTCCATCTTTGTCCTTTTCCATTACTACCTTAAATCTTCGGGTTATGGTCACTATCCCCGAAATGCTCCCCCACTGACACTTCTAACACTTGTCCGGCTTCATTCCCGAGGATTAGGTCCAGTACTGCCCCTTCTTTTGTAGGACTTTCGACGTACTGTCTCAAAAAGCTCTCCTGTATGCTTTAAGAATTCCGCCCCCTTTAAGCCTTTTGCACTAAGACTATCCCAGTTAATATTGGGGAAGTTGAAATCCCCTATTACATTATTTTTACACCTCAGATTTGCCTACATATCTGCTCCTCTGTCTCTCCCTGTCTCCAACTGTTTGGAGGCCTGTAATACACTCCCAGTCAAGTGATTGCCCCCTTTTTGTTTTTAAGTTCTATGCACATGGCCTCATTTGAGGAACCCAAGATGTCATCCCACCTTACTGCAGTAACTGACTTCATCAACAGTGCACCAGTGGACATTTTCTCCTTTAAAGCTTTTGTAACCTCAGCTCCTACTCAAATACACAATAGCTATTTCAAATGGTTCTTGAGCACCATGTGTAACAAGGAAATAGCCATTCAGATTAACACAAGGAAAAAGCCCAAGCCCTCCTCCCAGAGTATTGTGATGTGAAGAGTGCTTTCAAGAGCACATGTTAAACTCCCATCATTTACTTAGCTTTCCACATATAGGCAATTCAATTTTCAAGCATGATTTTCACCAGATTTTCCCATCTACTTCTCGTGGGAAAGGTCTGGAGAGGAGAGAAAAAGACAACATTCAATACTCAAGTTGAGATTAAAGCAGAACTACTAAGCATTGTCTTCTAATTTAGAAGTTGAACAAAATGACCTCAAAACTGGTGGCAACAGGCAACAACTTCTCTCGTCGCTACTATGGTCCCAAAAGGCAAGTTTATTAAACAGATAAATGGAAATGAACTGCAGTCTGACAACTCAGTGCTTGGTAGATCAATTAGTTTTATGGTCACAAGTTAGCATTCTGCAACAAAATTCTTTATAGGCCTCAATTTTGCTCATTTTGTAAACTAGAAATTTATCATAAAAAGCAATTTGATACAATGCTGCAGATATAAATTCAACATTACACAAGATTCTACATTTTGAATTCCTAGGGCAATGCTGTATATGGGGTACATTCCACTCAGCAATTTAAACAGTTTCACAGGACCCCAACAGTTGCATTCAAGTGAGACAGTTTTACCACATCCCTCAGTTACTGAGTTCATAATTGTTTGTATATAAAAAGCTCACATATCCAAAACACACCAGGCCTAGCAGACATTTCAATAATGTCCAATTGCATCACTACATTTTAGATTGTTTTACATGACATTCTACATGTGAGGAACATTATTCCCAAGATCAGAATCGAGATAGGAAACAGCATTATGTAAAAGAAAGATGGGTTGGTTTTAGAATGCTAATCCTTCAGTTTAATTTTTCCTTCAAGAAAACTGGCAATTAATTTGGGTTTCATATTCTAGCTTTGTCAGTGATGGTAATCAATTTACAGCTTAATGTTACAGCAAGCAACAAACAGTAGACACTGGTCCACCATAGCTGACACCTATTTTGCAAAGGAAATTAGATAACTGTCAGACCTAGGGGCCTGGCTCGAGTTTGAACAATCATGTAGTTATTTTAATAAAAGCACCAATGATTCTAAGAACACAAGAACTTAGTTTCTAAACTATGACTAGTGCACAAAAATGTACATGATAAATCGATGTATAGGCACAGTATTAAATTAATGCCTTATATCCTTAAGATTTTGCCTTTATATAAAAACTCCTATTGTATTTTGATTGACAGGCATCTCCCACCAATAGTGGCGACTGACCAGGGTTTATTCACAAGCCAGGTAAGCCTTGAAACAGTTATGCCATTTCAGGTTCTGGAATTTGGTCAAAAACCTGTGGTATTAGAATGCTAGTCAGAAGGAATTATAAACATTGCTTGGGAAGAGAATTTGGAAAAAAAACTACTTTCAAAATATACAGACCTTTATTTACATTACATTTCACCTTATATAGAATCTCTTAAGCATTCATAAATGAGTCAATATTTGCAGTAAAAACAGTAGAAATGAAATTTCTTTAACTGCATAGTTAAGCCAGCATACTGTCCCAGAAAGCAGTGGAACAAGTCAGCCCAGGGTTACATTCAGAATAGTCAGCGTTCAAAGCATAATAGTCAGTGTTCAACCTACACGACCCTAATGTTAAGAGAAACAAGTTTCATCAAACGCTAAGTTTTGGGCTGGGATCGGGGGTAGTGAGGCATCCATAGAAAAACATTCCACACCAGAAACCTAAAATTCTTTTACTGCTTGATAGTAACAGACAACACTTCCAGCACCCATAACCTCCATTGCTTAAAAACTTTCCACATTTTCTTCTAAAATAAAAAGAAGAAATGCTGGAACCACTCAGCAGGTCTGACAGCATCTGTGGAAAGAGAAGCAGTGTTAACGTTTCGGGTCACTGGTCTATACTGTTCCATGAACTGACTGGTGAAACAACCAAATTGATAATTGTGCAACACATATCCCTTGCCCATAGAGAAGCAGAATCAAAAACTACAATACCAGCTCTTCAAGAAGTTTCATTCTATTTGTGTCGTGGGGAAAATGCATTTTTAATGCCCTTAAAAAGGTGGAGACGGTGGCAAATTTTCTTTACAGTTCATGTTTATATTAAATACTGGTAAATTTAAAGCAGCTACTCTTAAAAAGCATGATGGGGCGCATAAGTGTCTGAAATTTAAAGATGTTGAATTAAATGCACAGCAATTGGCAGACAATCTAAATGCTGGAGGGATTTGATGAGCAACTAAAATGAAAATTCGCTGGACGTTTGTAGAGCAACATCACATTACAACCCGAACTTCAAGAATTTACAGAACACCAACCAGTTTGGAAACCACACTACTTGGAAAGCAATAGTATGACACTTGTAAATTACAAACCCTAACTAAATCCAACATTAAGGAAATGGTTTGTGCAGACAAAGCTTTAATTGGAGAGTAGAAGTACAGGTGTCGGATAAGTTAAGCAATAAAATATTAAGGAAGTTAAAACTTTGGAATGAGGGTTTCATTGTTCCTCACATCTGCTAACATGGAAAACAGAATAAAACCTGAATGATAAATTAAATTGTGCAGCTTGATTTCCCTTTTTCTTTAACATTTTTACTTACTAACCATAAACTGCTGAAAATTCAAAAGCTCAAACTTTAGTGTTAATACTTCCTACAATGCATAATTGCTTTGACAAGATTTATAGATATCAAGGTCCAAAATATATACATTTAACAATTAATAAATATTGATCAACAGGCAATACAGCTCCCAAAGATCAGGCACTTTTGTTAGAAAACATTGGGGTATAATATTTGGACAATTCAGAAAACAGTGAAGCTTTTTGCCTTCTCTAGGTGTAGAAGGAATCCTACATGTAGCTGTAGAACTTGGGTCTGGCCATTTGTAGGAATGTATCTGGACAGAGATTCTCAAGAGGCTGGCTGATTGACAAGGCATTAATAGTGTGATCTGGTGACCAATCGTAGACATCAGTGACTCTTCTCAAATATTTCTTCTGGAATTACAGTATGGAATGGGTAATCCCAAAACTGGCTAGTAATTCCAAATCCTAAAATGGGAGAGGAGAAATAAATGATCCAGGTTAGAAGTTGCATTACACCTGATAAATTCCCAATTAAACTTTAATGTGATACATGTAGAAACACATGAAGGTACTGCATCTTACTGACTGCAAGGTTCCAGGCTAACTCCCTTGACTATCCTCACCATAGCTGGCTACAATTAGACCCTTTTGCTGGGCTTTATAATGAGGAAAGAGTTGGGAATTCCACCCTTGATTATATTCATGACCACCATCAGCAACCCCCAACCCCTCCCAATAAAAAAAGTACACAGGCAGATTATAAAAAGAGGGCCTGATCAGGCTTGGCTGTGGTGTGCACGATTTCCCCACCCATGCCGAATCAATTAACTTGCAGCCATTCAATATCCGGGTTGACACATGAAGAATGGCCACTTGGGGTGGAGTGGAGAATTGAAAAAAAAAAAATTCATTGCAGCAGATGCTCAGCACCTTGGAAATGTTTCACAGAATAAACCATTGCCTCCAGGGAAAGGGTGGACTAATTTAACATGATATTGGAAAAGGCATGTGCACGAGATCAGTCCTAGGGAGACTTGTCCATTCTCAGGAAAACTCTTCCCAGCATCCCCACTTACTATTGGGAGATGCACTTCACCCCTTAAAGGATGAAAATAATTCTACTGCTTCATCTTCAGATCTATTTTCAGCTTTTTTGCACTGCTAGGAGTATTAACTGTTTAAACATTTTACACACATTTGGATGGTGTCCCTCTGTTCCCTTCTAAATTTAGACTGGCAATGCCAGTTCCACCTTGCCCATAAATCAGGCCATGAAGGTTAGGCAAGCACATTTCTCCTCTTCCACCTAACCCCCTCAGCAAAGGCAAGGATTCATACCAGTTTCTTGATCTGTGTTGAAACTAAAACCCTCAAAATAAACTTCAAAATACTGCTGGAATAGAGAGACACTAAAAGCATCCCAGGACCGTCAAATTTAGAAACAGTTTGATAATTTGAGAAAGTAGGGCCTCCCATAAAGACAACTTTCACGGGATTTTCAACCGCAACATGAATTTACAAAGTCGGCCAAAAACAGGTGTTTGCTATATTAACAAACTGGGCAGGAGAACAAGTGAGGATGTATCTCGCATACTGCTAAGGATAAATTTAGTCTGTCAAACCATTTTTCTTTGAAAAGTACGTATTCTAAATGCCACAGAAGCAGAAAATTATTGAAACAAGGGCAAGTTACTGCACAAAGGAAAAAAAAAGTGGGGATGCTGGTACATACCTAGACTGGTATAGAACTAGCTTCAAACCATGTTTGAAAGATCTGGGGTATTGGATTTAATCAGCGGACTCATGAAACAAAGAAATTAACAATGCTGAACTATTTTGCTAAACTCAGTGGACAAGTCATTGGATGTCATAGCAAAATTGCATAATGCTCTGATCAAACCACACCTAAAGTACAGTGCACAGTTTTGTGCAAGACAAACATTCAGGGTTTGAAGACAAAAAAAAGTGCCAAAAAAGGTGAACCCCAAAGTTAGAAGATTGGTCATAAGCAATGCTTCCTTTAACTTCTGCTTGCTGTGTACAGCCAGCTTGTTGCACTGCACAGTCTCTTAAAGATGTGCACATGCACAGCCATGTGCCAATTTTAAAGGGAACGTTGGCTGTGCACAGCCTTTTTGTCCTCACATGGCACATTCCCAATTGCTGTGCAGTCACACATTTGCATGGCTGAGAGAGAACACGAGGGAAGGAGGTTATTGAGGACATCTTACAGAAGTATATATGATATTAAATGGTATAAAGAGGTAAATCTAGATTATCACTTCAAGGTAAGCCATAAGGATAGGACATGGATCCAACAGCTGAAACTGGTAAAAGGTGAATTTTGGAACAATTTGTTCAGAGAGTGATCAGCACTTGGAATAGCCTAAAGGTAGAGTAGGAGGCAAAAATCTTTATTCAAGAAATCAGTTGGATGCTATGATTTGGAGAGGGTAGGGTGGGGGGAAATTGTACATGTCTCTTTCTGGTTGGACATATTAGGATAAGCTGAGGAAGTCACACACCCATTTGAGGTCAGAATAATTGTTGACAATACGTGGAAATACAAGGGAAACGTCATGTCTGCAATTTCTATGATGCAGTAGACTTATGATCTCCTGACAAGCATCAATTTCCTTCAAGGATTTAAGCAGGGGTTCACAGGAGAGGTTCAGCTTGCAGGGAGCAGCTATTTGCTGTTTTAAGCAAACTGCTGGCCTCATTACCACTAATATTGCACTCAAATCTCAGCTATGCATTTTCCTTGCTTTAAAAAAAAAGGTAGCCAAACAAAAAAAGTTAGTTTTGGCTATGATTATGAACTCAATTTATTTTACATGGGAGTTTGCTTACCCCATATGCTTTAAACAAGAGTAATATGTACTGTGACAACTGATGAAAGGCTGCTTACGAACTCTCAATGGGTATGGGTGAACGATAAAAGCACAGTACATTGAGGTGGGAGACAAGCGATGGTTGGCAGTACAGAAATGGGGTTGCATAGCTTGAACTCAGCAGGAAGAAAACTAACTCCTCAGCATTAAACCAAGTCACAAAGATTACCTCAAATGCATCTCATGTTAATGTAGTATGGGATTGTCCAAAACTGGGATTAAGGCACATTGTCAGGGCAGAGTACAGGCAGCTTTTACTCTGAAGTTTGTTATACTCAACATTGGGCTCCAAAAGGTAAAACAGGTAGCATTTTCCAGAATTGGCATCTTTCCCTCCGATGGATGTTTGCATCCTACCTTATGTCACATAGTGGCCCAGATACTGTCAATGCTGAGTGTCATTATTCCACTGAAACTGACAGCAACTTCAGGAGTCCGCCCATGTGCGGAATAATGCAGAAATTGTGGTCAGTGATTCTTCTATGCTTTTCCAGATGTGCACTGTTGAGGTACCCACCCACTGGCCCCAACCCCAGACAGCAGTCAATGGGAAATCTTTGAACGGATGAGAGCTTCTATTCCTACACTGTTAGACTCACTGTAAATACTGTGAAAAAGTTACACCTTGTAAAATGAGGTGCACCTGGATTTTTAAAATGGTGTACGAAGATAATTACTGCTAAACTCCCTCACTGCTCTGAAAAGCTAATTTATATTTGTGGAATGTCAAATTTCTCCATTTGTTACAAAAGTTCCACACATTTTAAAATATCTTTACTTTAACTGCTATCTTAATCCAATCAATCATTTCACTTATAAATTTAAAAGTTGAGATTCAGTGCTTTTAACTTCCTGGTTTACTGTCTGTGGGAATGTGATTACTGACATCATTGCTGCTGCATGCCTGGAGATCCCTTTGACTTGGCAGCAGATTTGAAACAGGCATTGGGCAAGCGGAAAGTCACACCAAAGATTGCTAAATCTAGGTGGGCAGCTCTTAGAAGTCAGGTCAGTGGTAAGCACCAACATTCCCGCTAATTATTTTATTTTTGAGCCGGCAGGCAATTTCTTTAGGTGTGCGGCCCCTTCAAATGTTTGTGTGGCTGCGCACACAGTAATTTAAAGGGGGCTAACTAGTGTATGGCCTGTGTAGGGACTTTCAGGTTGCTGCACAGCCAGGCAGCTTAGAGGGAACGCTGGTGGGCACCATTGTTTCACCACTGACTGCAAATTTTGGGCCACTGTTTCAACTCGATTATCTTTTGAAATTAAATTGTTTTGGCCAGTCCTGGTTGAGGAGTGGTGGTTTTGGGGGTCCAGGTGGGGGGCAGGAAGGAAGAAGAACAGAGGTGGGCTGATGGCAGAATATTGGACAGAAAATCCAGGAGGAAACACAGCTCCTCAACTTGGTTCAAATAAGCATTGAAGAATACCAAAAGCTTCAGAAAGATTGCTGCCTCTTCAGAATATAGCACTCCTTTAAGTACTGCATGAAAATGCTAGCGTAGATTGTAGACCGAAATCCTGGAGTGGAGTGTGAACCTGCAAACTCATGTGGGCAGTTTAAAAATAAGTTCCATACTTTAAAGGGTTAATACACTCCTCCGCTTGGGCTTTCCTCACATCTCTTGCAAGGAACAGAAACAATTGATTATTTGGACACAAGAGGGAAAAAAGGAGCAACAGTTTGTTAATTCAGCTGTTTCCAATATTAAATATAAAAATGTCAAACTAGTTGCATGTACCTAATCTTTGGTGTTCAAAATGATGCTTAACATGGTATGCTTTAAGTCCATAGAGGTAGCTGCCCTTCTTTGGAGATCCATAATGTAGATAATAATGTATCATATCATAGATAACGTAGCCACATAGACCTCCAACAAAGATAGACTTGCCGACTGCTCCTGGAGCAAAGAAGTGAAAAGCAGCCAAGAACAATGCTACAACGAGTGATGCTGGAACAGGTGGGAAGACCAAACGTGAACCATCAAATGGAGACTGCAGAGAGGAAAGAGAATACATTTAAGTATTTACTTGACAGGTTTGCTTAGGCGTACAATTTTCATGGAACATAACTTCCCAATCTTCAACTCTTAATTTAGCAACATAAAAACTAGTGCTGTTAAGAGCTAAAGACCTGCATAGATAGGTTTCAGCATCAAGAGCACGCAGAACATGCAAGTTTCACAGCTTTATAAAAAGGAGGACGACAGCAATTTTCAACCTGGGTCACAATATTTACTTTGTGATACAATTGGGGTCGGGGTTGTGCAGTAAAAAAAAAAGGGAAAGAAATTTGCAAAATAGTGAAACCCTTGATACACAAGTTTTCCTTTATAGAATGGTGCCCCAATCACTAAACTATATAGCCAGAAAGTGAAAATCTTTGGTCAAACAAACCAGTAAACAAAAGCTTCTCTGCATTAGAGGGGAAGGGGGAGAGGGAGAGAGTAGGGTAGAAAAAAGAAGAACCCTTAGCACAAACATACCCTCATTTTAAAGAAAATGAATTGGTCTTCCTGATAGACGATCTATATCCAAGCTAGCTCTAAAATGTGTAGGCTCGGGCATGACAGGACCAGTATCCAGGCTGTAACAAGTGATGTCTGTGGTGCATTGTACACCAGTGTTGGAGCAGCACATAGTGTAGGCAGAAGTCTAAAACAATCTCCATGACAAACAGAAATTACTAAATTGAAGACTTTAAAAAAAACAGCAGGAGCACTTTCTACCCAAATTCCTTCTCTTCTATGCCACAATCTTCAGAACAGTTTTCCCCAATCTTTAGAAGTAGTTTAACATTGTTACATTTAGTATTGGAGGGCAGTAATCATTATTAAAAGCCACTTTCAGTACTTCACACAAATCAGGGAGAAACCTGTGATCTTCACCAGTTCCATACTGCAAATGCCCTGCCCATAGTCTTTAGTATGGTGCAGGCAACTGCATTGTAAGTTCTGGTTAAACAAATTAAAATGTGATAGCCAAGCATTCCAAAGCAAACAGCACAGAAAAAAATGAGGAAGATCTCAACATGAAAAAATCTTCCACATACCTTTGGCACCTCAAAATATGGTCGATACTTTGGGTGTGGGTTCAGGAAATTGTAGCTTAATTCTAATTGTATGTTATTGTTATCCTCAAGGTTCCAATGTCACAAGGCAGTCATTACAACAGAGTACAAAGCTGCCTACGTGACTGGAATGAAGTTGCACAATCTTGGAATGAGCTTGTAAGACATGCATTCTGGTGCACATGTGGCAACAGGGCTACCTAAACTTTTATCAAACGAAACAGATAACTGCCAATCTGTGTCTCTTTATCCCATTAAACAAGCATTAAAGTCCAAGTACCAAATTGCCATGCAATCTCAAATGTGGTGGCATGGAAACTTTTTGTATAAAGTCAACAATATTTTATCCAACAATTTATGTCCAAGCATAACCCTAAAAGTGAAATATGATGGTTCTACCACAAGGTGTTAAAAGCTCACCAACTTGATAACTTTAAAGTAAACTGTCTCAAGCACAATTAATGTAATTTTCAATAAGCCCCATAATACTGGGGAGCAGAGAGTGTGCTGCACTCCTAGCAATGATGCTGGAACTGATTGAGGGGCATAAAATATGACACTGTTTAGGACTTCTCACAATTAAAGGCAGTCGTTTTAACTTCTGGGTGATAGTACAAAATGGATCATATCAGACAAACTATGATTTTCATATCCACTGACTTCAATTACAAACAAAAAAAATCAGGACACGTGTATAATGGCCATCAAGTCGGAAATCACCCATCGCCAAAAGAGCAATGTGCAAACAATGTGCCAAGAGGATAAGGAAGGAAAAATTCCATATGAATTTATATGAACCTATCAATCTGGAAAAAGAAACTGAGATGTTACTGCCAATTGGAGAACTTTATTTGTCTGTAGGATGTGGGCATTTCTGGCTAGGCCAGCATTTGTTGCCCATCCCTAATTGCCCTTGAACAGAGAGGCTTGCTAGGCCATTTCAGAGGGCAGTTAAGAGTCAACCACATTGCTGTGGGTCTGGAGTCACACATAGGCCAAACGAGGTAAAGACAGCAGATTTCCTTCCCTAAAAAGGACATTAGTGAATCAGATGGGTTTTTAGACTAGCTTTCTAATTCCCAGATTAATTGAATTCAAATTTCACCATCTGATGTGGTGGGATTTGAACCCATGTCCCCAGTCCAATGACATTACCACTACACCACTGCCTCCCCCCACCCCAAATCACAAATACAAAACACATCTCTGGAATCTAGTACAGAAATGTAAGATTGGACTTTCAGGGTTTCAATATCATGAAACAGGCCCTTAGTCTTTTTTCTCTTGTCACAATATATGATATATATTTTTTTTTAAAAAAAGGATGGAGAATAAATGACAATTGGTGAATGATGGACCAAAAAAAAAAGGTAGATCATACTTTGATCATGATCATATACTGAACAGCATAATTGTTAAAATCCTGCATATAGGAGATGCTATTGGCACAGATGTCAAGGCCAGGAGTGGGTGCAGAGTGGACTCAGTCTGCCTGGTAACAGCACTGAATTAGTCTGTTCTAAGGTTCAGAACATAATCATTGTTTGATGGCTTTCAAATGTTATCAGCTCAAAAATATATTAAGCTTTCAACACCTTTTACAGGATTTCTATACTTTGGGAAACAAAAACACAAGAAAAGATCAATGTCCCTGCCTGCAGGGTCTTCAGGATTACATCTGACTGGAGGAAAGAAACTTAAGGATGCTGTTCGGAATGAAGCCCAATACAATGGTAGAAACTTTCAAAAGTGACAATGTGAGGACATTTCTTAACAGCAGTTACTTATGTCGTCAAATATAAATTGGGGGTTTGCTTTTATTTGGTCAACATTCATGTACACTTAAGTGTTAACCATTAGTTAAAATATTAAAGTGTATAATATTTACAAAAATCTTCCACTATATTTTATAAAGTAAAAAAAAAAGCAATACTTTTACTAGCCTTACTGCTGTATAAGATGCACTACATCACAGGGCTACAATTAATGCTTATAAAGTAGGGCTGCTCTTTTGAAATGCACCAAATTTTTTTAGATTTGGCAAACGTATGCAAATGAATCTACATCGGATGCTTTAATAGCGTTTAGCTACAACTCAAAGCATGAGGAAGGGATAGAGAAACAAGCAGATTGGCTATTTTGTCCACCTCTAATTATCGGAAAATATTTGAAGATTGTTTAATTTGTGGTTTCATATAAACGGCATTGAATAAAAACTGTACAATTTAACTTTACACCATTTACAATAGAAACTAGCTGTGAAGCTTGCACTCTCCCACCAATAATCACAATGGTAGTGCAGTAGAATTGCTGCTTCCACCACAGGTCCATATTTTGACAACCAGTTTAAGTGACTGTCAATGCCACAGAGTATAGAAACTGCCAGGATAGAATCATCATGCCAGTCAGTGATCTAGTTAGAGACTGAGATTTGTTAACTAAAAAAATACTGTGCTCTTATGAAAGAGTTAAGTGCCTGTTAAAAATGTTTCACTACAGAAATGTGTACAGATGCCATAAGTTGTTTCAACAATGAAAAAGATTAGATTTATAAACCCACTTGTGTATTAGATGCAATGTCAAATTGAACATCTGAAAATAAGGTTAAAAGGATTTGAATATAAATTGCCCAACTTATAACTTCAGATCATACAGGTGTCTATCCAATCACCTTGTGGTGCTGCCCATGAAGCATAAAGTGAAGAGTGATGAGGTAGTAATTGCTGGCTGGTGGTTTCATATGGAAAAGGTACCGATGGATCAGATATTCAACCAGGGACCACAGAAACATTCCGAACAAGAATAAAAAGGGGAAGCAGTACTTGTGGACAGGGATGGAGTATTCTACAGAGAGAGAGAGAAACCATTAGTGAATCATTGCTCATCTACCAGATTTCAGTCCCTATAGCACATTTCCATATTCATGATCACCCACACTAAGCAAGGCCAGATGACTCGACAATTGATCTATTAAAAATTTTAAAGATTACTGTGAAGTTAGAAACTTCGATAGCTCCAAGTTATGATCAGTTTCTTTATATCCTTAAAGCATTAATGAAGTATATGCAGATATTGCCTCTCCTCCCCCAAACCAACCTCACCATCCCACACCCCTCCAGCACCAAATTCCTGGTCAAAAGGCTAGGCGGGCTGCTGCCAATGCTGTTTTGTAATTGGACACAAGCACACAAAAACGTGCGCATCAATCCACTCATACTTTGAACTTTCCCCTCCTTGCAGAGGAATCATTCAATTTTAGCACCATGCCTCTTGGAGAACTTGCTATGCATAAAGTCTTGAGCACAAATCTGTGCACTTCTCTTCTGTCAGAAGATAGTAATGCATGATTTGGATATAGCTGGTAAGCATTTACATAATTTTCAAATCTATGTTACTTCATTGGTAATAGTCTTGGAAGGGGAAGGTGAGAACATATCAAAAGTTGACCAAGCATCATTAAGAATTACATTTTGTTGCACAATTTAAGATACTTGCTATCCTGAAACTGCTGGAATACCTGATGTAATGGATGTGAAAAGCAGAGTTTTGCCTTCGGCCAGCTCAGTGTAGTAGTACCAACTAAAGAAAATCACCAAGGGAGTCCAAACCAAAGGTACCACATACCTGCAGAGAGACCACAGAATGAAAAAAAGTCTTCAGTTCAACAACTAACTGCTTGCTAAAGTGAAATGGACCCAGAACAGATGGTATTGTGTAGAGCATGCTAGGTTACCCACCGTACATTTCATCTTCCTCATTTAATCCAATGTAGATTGACCTTCACAAAGAAATGCACATCAGAGGACATGCTACCTTTAGCAGCGTTTCGTTCAGAGGAGCTACCTTGGTCAGGTGCTTTCCCCATTAAATTATGTCTCACACACACACTATTAATTCAACTACCAGAGGAAAATGCAACGTCGTCACTGGGATTTCCGTGACAATGGTGGTCACAAGCATTTTAGTTGAATTGATTTTAGATGAATTGATTTTAGAATATAATATCCTAAGTATTTTTGTGTTCAAGTTCAAAAATTCTTCATCTTTTGCCTCACTATTAAAAAAAAAACTTACAATCGTCTTCAGATCTGTCCGAGCCCACTTCTACTGTCTCGTAACTTACTTCATTACTTTGTTGATTGGAAAAGTTTATGCCAAATTCACCATCTTGCTCCTGACCTTTGAGCCCATTTATGGTCAATTCTCTTTATAAGATTAATAGATTAAGTTTGATATTTGAAATCTCTTTCAAGGGAACTGAACCCAGTTTCTTTAACCTTCCACCATAACTTATATCATGGATAACCAGAATCATTGATGCTGCTCATCTCTATACTCTCAGGCAATAAATATTCTGCCGATTACATAGCTAGAATTGCCAACACTGCTCCAAATGCCTGAACAATGTCTCATTCAGAAACAATACTTCATTTGATTTGTGCTCTGTCCCCTGCTAATGCAGCCAGATAACTGGTAAAATGGCAATGAAGGTATGCATTGTGTCAGCTGTTCTGATGAATGATAGACAGCTAAAACAAACATCACAACCAGATCTTAGATTTACTTATGTCGACTGAGCCGCTATGTATAAAGATTACTGTTTTTAATTTTAGGTTTCCAGCATTTGGTCTATTGTTTTTATTAGTGTTGGCAATTTTCTGAAATATCTGCAATAGCCCCTTTAACTCTCATCAGAATTCTGTACAATTAGTCTTCGCACTTGTTCTTTCCTCATGTTGAATTATGTTTGCTACCGGTCAATAGTAAATTTAGATGAATAGCTTGCCTGACCCCTAATATAATCAGACACAAAGACAAACATCCAACCTGTATCAAATTAGTTAGTACATGACTGCGTGTAAAGCTGGTTTTTGATCCCTTATGTAATATGATTGAAGCCAATGACTAGCTAAATCTTCACAGAATTGTTACAGTGCAAAAGGAGGCCATCAGCCATCGTGTCTGCACCAACTGAGCAATTCACCTACTGCCATTCCTCCGTCTTCTTCCCTTTCAAATGCCTTGACTGAACCTACCTCCATTAAAGGCCTGCTACCCGACCAGATGTGTTGGGTTTGGTTCAGGTCAGGCTGGACAGACATGGTAAGCGCTCTGCCGGCAAGTATTAAAAATAACTTACCCGAGCTGGGAGTCTGGGACGAAACGGAGTCTGCACAGTGAGCAAGTGAATGACATCACTTCGCATGCGCTGCAGCTTCGTGGAGCTTCCCAGTCAGAAGGTAAGTAAAGGGATGGTCAGGTCGGGCTCAGGGCGAAATTGGAGGGACCCGGGCCGGGCTCGGGTCCACTGTGCATCGGTTGGGTTCGGGTCGGGTTCTTTTCCCCCGACCTGAGCAGCCCTTTAGCCTCCATCACACACTCAGGCAGTGCATTCCAGATCCTAACCATTCGCTGCACAAAGATCTCCCTTGTGTCGTTTTTGCTTCTTTTGCCAGTCACTTTAATGTGTCCTCTCATTTGCAATCCTTTCACAAGTGGGAATGATTTTTCCCTATCCACTTTGTCCAGACCCCTCATGATTTTGAATACCTCTATCAAATCTCCTCTCAACTAAGACTGGCTTCACTTTTGTCACATTACCTTGAAGCACTGATACCCCCAAAATGCACAACTGCACTTAGCAAATTCGGGCTGCCAGACTAAGACCATAATGCTTATCACCATGAATTATTCTAAACTACAGTCATACAGAAAGCATCAAGTCTGCATTTTGTAGACAAAATCATAGGGCTCAAAGAATAGGCTCAAGCTTTTTTCTGGTAGCTCCTGACCAATAAGAAACACGAGTTGATGAAACTAACAACCTAATTAATGATTTAGCCAGAGACTTGTGATGCTTTCTTCATATAAGAAGCACTTGTCATGTATTACATTTTAAACTACTAAAGTTGTGTGCACAAAATGGCATTTCTTTTAAATTCTTTTAAATAAAAGCAGCATATGGTAGGAAGTAAGATCTTGCCACATTTCTTTAGAACTAAAATCTTTTTTTGTTAAAATTGAGATGTGACCTTATTAACTAAAGTAGATCAAACCAAGAAGACAATGAACTCTTATGAACCAAGAGTGATATTGAAATATGAGTACACCGTATGTTTATGGAAATGGGAAGACTGACTGATGCTAACTGTGCACCTAAGAGTTTTGAACAAATTCTGATAGGATCTTCATCAGAATGGAGCTTCTGGAAACTGCAAAGGAGGGTTAATGGCTGCACCAAGTTTGATGGTATTGCCTGTGAAATCCAATATTCAACAGCACCAGGAAAAAGTTATTGCACTGAACAGCTTTAAATTGAAGCTTGAGCACTCAGAGAAAGTAAAATCTCTATCCAAACTTTGTAGCATTGTGTATTATGACTCAATACCACTTTTTTCTTTAGGCAATTCCCAATTGGTCCCATCTTCCTGACCGGAATTGAGCTACGCTTCTTAAAAGCGGAACTTGAGATTCAACAAAGTCAATTCTGGAGGAACCAAAACCACCGTAATGGGGTCCTTTGGTTGAAACTGGACCAGGCTTCCGAAAATCATGAATAGGAGGTGCAACCAAGTGCTGGATGCATCAGCGACAAAGATCCTGATTATCCAATTCATCAGAAGAGAACTCAAATGATCAGAAGGTATGGCTGATACTTTGAACATGAAAACAAACAATGTCGCAGCAGAAGGTGCAACAGCTTTGGAACATATAGATTACATTAGAAAACAATTACATTTTGGAAAACAAAACACTCTAAATAGCTGACTATAGAACTAAAGTACAAAAACCTCAAAAAGGGGAAAAAGCGTGACACTTTGCCCATATAGCAGGAGAGGAAAGAAAATGTAGCTGTGACTCAGGATAACAAAAAGAGGACTACTTGACCAAGATACCCCACATGGCAGCAACATACAGGGAGCAACGATTGTTAATACCTCTTGCCTTGCTGGACGACAAATGTCATTTGTACGCGACACTGACTTAAAGCACAGTAATAATTCAATTTTCATTCTCTTTAATGGCACTTGATATGTTACATATGTTTATTTGAATTGTTAATGACAACTTAAGTGGGGAACAGTATTGTACACGAATGCATCGAAGCTGACAAATAAAAGCGGATTTCCATTGGATCAAAGCTAAATTCACTGTAGACTAAACCAAGTAAACATCAATTGACAATTTGTTCATACCACTGTTTGGATCATTACTTTTTTCATTAATTAAGTCCACTGTCAGATATACGGGTCCCTGGGGTTTCAACAGGGCAAGTTAGAACTGCAAACTGGGGGATTTTGGGGGTGTGGGGTGGTGGGGTTGGTGGGTAGAGGAAGAAAGCAAAAAAAAAAGTGTTCACTACAGTGCTGACATTCATTACGTTAAATGAAATTACATTTTTGACAGCACCTTTTGTTGTTCCTGGATTTTTTTTTTAAATGGTGAACCTACAGAAGGAGAGCGTAAACAGGCCATTTAACTA